>NC_044034.1:20145452-20492403 GCF_901765095.1 Microcaecilia unicolor
GGGCCACGGTGTACATTACTGTCTCTCCGCACAGCAGTACACTTGTCTCTGGCCTGGCTCCCCAGAGTTACCAATATAGTCTTTAGCAGTTACTTAGGTCAAAAATCCGAAGTGGCAAGGTTCCAAGTTGAACTTGGCCTACTTGACTTTAGCAGTTGTAGTTCACACGTAGGTGGTGTAGGCATATGGAATCCACTGAAACAACTTTTGGTCTTACCAATTCCGTCAGCTTCGGGAGAGTGAACGTCAACAACTCCCCTATTTTGTTGTATCCATTTCATTTCTTCCTCCCTTGATGTTACCTCTTATTCTCCGAGGACAAGCAGGCTGCTTGTTCTCACTGATGGGTGACGTCCACGGCAGCCCCTCCAATCGGAAACTTCACTAGCAAAGTCCTTTGCTAGCCCTCGCGCGCCCGCGCGCACCGCGCATGCGCGGCCGTCTTCCCGCCCGAAACCAGCTCGAGCCGGCCAGTCTTCTTTTGTCCGCACTCGGTACGGTCGTGTTTTCGCCGTGTCGAGCCCCGGAAAGTCGACCTCGCGCGTCCAATTTGTTTGAGCGTGTTTTTTTCCTTCGGGAAAGCTTTACCTTAGTCGGGAAGTGCTCCGGAAACCCCTCGCCGGGTTTCGTGTAAATCCTCCCCGTACTTCCAGCTTTTTTGCCCCGGTAAGTTTTCTTTCGTCGTCGGGGAAGGCCTCTTTTCGGCCTCGGTCGAGATTTTTTCTCCCTCTAAATTTGGTGCTTCAAATTTCGCCATTTCGGCTTTTGATTTCGCCGGCGTGATTTTCCGCCCATGACATCGAAGCCTTCCAGCGGCTTCAAGAAGTGCACCCAGTGCGCCCGGGTTATCTCGCTCACTGATCGACACTCGTCGTGTCTTCAGTGTCTGGGGGCCGAGCACCGCCCTCAGAACTGCAGTCTGTGTTCCCTGCTTCAAAGGCGGACTCAGGTAGCGAGACTAGCCCAGTGGAACGTGTTGTTCTCGGGCTCTTCGTCGGCATCGGCACCGGGATCTTCGAGTGCATCGACGTCGTCAGCGTCCAGACCATCTTCCTCGGCCGCCCCTGCATCGAGTGCATCGAGGCATCGGGCCTCTGCATCGGCGCCGAGACATCGGATAGCTGCATCGACGTCGGTGGTACCAGGACCTCGTCTGCTGATGTCGTCGGACGGTGGTGCATCGGGTGGAGTGCAGGTGAGGGCTGTCCATTCCCCTGCTGGTGGCGGTGAGCCCTCGGGTGGGTCTCCTCCTACCCTGAGGGCTCCTGCGGTACAGCCCCCCCGAGATCGACCTTCTTCAGTCTCGGCCCCGAGGAAGCGACGGATGGATTCGACGTCCTCCTCGTCGGTGCCGGGGAGCTCCGGTGACATGCTTCGGAAGAAATCGAAGAAGCATCGACACCGGTCTCCTCCCCGTGTCGGCACCGAGAGCTCTGGGTCGCCGAGGGAGTCGGCACCCAGCAGGCATCGGCACCGAGAGGACCGCTCACCCTCTGTTCAGGAGGTGTCGATGCGCTCCGCTCTGGACAGCCCGGAACAGCCTCCACGCCCGGAACAGGTACTGACGTCGACGCCTGCATCGACCTCTCAGCCTTTCTCTGCAGCCACTCTAAACGAGAGCCTCCGGGCCGTTCTCCCAGAGATTCTGGGAGAGCTGTTGCGCCCTACCCCTCCGGTACCGGCGGTGCTTGCGCCACCGGTACCGTCGAGCGTGGCGCCGGCTGGCCCATCGCCCAGGTTGAGGTCCCCGACGTCGGTACCGCGTGCGGTGCCGACCGCGGCCACCTCCCAGGAAGGCTCCCCGACTACGTCGGCGGAGGGAGCTTCGCCGATGCGGGCGAGGGAGTCTACCTCTCGACGCCCCCATCGTGGACGGGGTTCCACGGAGTCGAGCAGGGCGAGGTTGCAGACACAGGTCCGTGAGCTTGTGTCTGACACCGAGGGTGAGGCCTCGTGGGAGGAAGAGGAAGATCCCAGATATTTCTCTGACGAGGAGTCTGCGGGTCTTCCGTCTGATCCCACTCCCTCTCCTGAGAGACAGCTTTCTCCTCCCGAGAGTCTGTCTTTGCCTCCTTTGTCCGGGAGATGTCTACGGCCATCCCCTTCCCGGTGGTTGTGGAGGACGAGCCCAGGGCTGAAATGTTTGAGCTCCTGGACTATCCTTCTCCACCTAAGGAAGCGTCCACTGTTCCCTTGCACCATGTCCTGAAGAAGACATTGCTTGCGAACTGGACCAAGCCATTAACTAATCCCCACATTCCCAAGAAGATCGAGTCCCAGTACCGGATCCATGGGGACCCAGAGCTGATGCGCACTCAGTTGCCTCATGACTCTGGAGTTGTGGATTTGGCCCTAAAGAAGGCTAAGAGTTCTAGGGAACATGCTTCGGCGCCCCCGGGCAAGGACGCTAGAACCTTAGACTCCTTTGGGAGGAAGGCCTACCATTCCTCTATGCTCGTGTCCAAGATCCAGTCTTACCAGCTCTACACGAGCATACACATGCGGAACAATGTGCGACAGTTGGCGGGCTTGGTTGATGCTCTTCCCCCTGAGCAAGCCAAGCCTTTTCAGGAGGTGGTCAGGCAGCTGAAGGCGTGCAGAAAATTCCTGGCCAGAGGAGTTTATGACACTTTTGATGTTGCGTCCAGGGCCGCTGCTCAAGGTGTGGTGATGCGCAGGCTCTCATGGCTGCGTGCCGCCGACCTGGAGAATAGAATCCAGCAGCGGATTGCGGACATCGCCTTGCCGTGCGGATAACATTTTTGGCGAAAAAGTCGAACAGGTGGTAGAGTCTCTCCACCAGCGGGACACCGCATTCGACAAGTTCGCCCGCCGGCAGCCTTCAGCTTCTACCTCTACAGGTAGACGATTTTTCGGGGGAAGGAAGACTGTTCCCTATACTTCTGGCAAGCGTAGGTACAATCCCCCTTCCCGACAGCCTGCGGCCCAGGCTAAGCCCCAGCGCGCTCGCTCTCGTCAGCAGCGTGCGAATCAGCAAGGCCCCGCGGCTCCCCAGCAAAAGCAAGGGGCGAGCTTTTGACTGGCTCCAGCAGAGCATAGCCGACATCCAAGTGTCAGTGCCGGGCGACCTGCCTGTCGGAGGGAGGTTGAAAGCTTTTCACCAAAGGTGGCCTCTCATAACCTCCGATCAGTGGGTTCTCCAAATAGTCCGGCAAGGATACACCCTCAATTTGGCCTCACAACCTCCAAATTGTCCACCGGGAGCTCAGTCCTACAGCTTCCAGCACAAGCAGGTACTTGCAGAGGAACTCTCCGCCCTTCTCAGCGCCAATGCGGTCGAGCCCGTGCCATCCGGGCAAGAAGGGCTGGGATTCTATTCCAGGTACTTCCTTGTGGAAAAGAAAACAGGGGGGATGCGTCCCATCCTAGACCTAAGGGCCCTGAACAAATATCTCGTAAAAGAAAAGTTCAGGATGCTTTCCCTGGGCACCCTTCTCCCCATGATTCAGCAAAACGATTGGCTATGCTCTCTGGACTTGAAGGATGCCTACACACACATCCCGATACTGCCAGCTCACAGACAGTATCTGCGATTTCAGCTGGGCACACGCCACTTCCAGTACTGTGTGCTACCCTTTGGGCTCGCCTCTGCGCCCAGGGTGTTCACAAAGTGCCTAGCTGTGGTAGCAGCGGCGCTTCGCAGGCTGGGGGTGCACGTGTTCCCATATCTCGACGATTGGCTGGTGAAGAACACATCCGAGGCAGGAGCCCTGCAGTCCATGCAGATGACTATTCGCCTCCTGGAGCTACTGGGGTTTGTGATAAATTACCCAAAGTCCCATCTTCTCCCAGTGCAGAAACTCGAATTCATCGGAGCCCTGCTGGATTCTCGGACGGCTCGCGCCTATCTCCCAGAGACTAGAGCCAACAACTTGTTGTCCCTCGTCTCGCGGGTGCGAGCGTCCCAGCAGATCACAGCTCGGCAGATGTTGAGATTGCTGGGCCACATGGCCTCCACAGTTCATGTGACTCCCATGGCCCGCCTTCACATGAGATCTGCTCAATGGACCCTAGCCTCCCAGTGGTATCAGGCCGCTGGGGGTCTAGAGGACGTGATCCACCTGTCCACGAGTTTTCTCGAATCCCTGTATTGGTGGACGATTTGCTCCAATTTGACTCTGGGACGTCCCTTCCAAATTCCTCAGCCACAAAAAGTGCTGACCACGGATGCGTCTCTCCTGGGATGGGGAGCTCATGTCGATGGGCTTCACACCCAAGGAAGGTGGTCCCTCCAAGAAAGCGATCTACAGATCAACCTTCTGGAGTTGCGAGCGATCTGGAACGCTCTGAAGGCTTTCAGAGATCGGCTGTCCCACCAAATTATCCAAATTCAGACAGACAATCAGGTTGCCATGTACTATGTCAACAAGCAGGGGGGCACCGGATCTCGCCCCCTGTGTCAGGAAGCCGTCAGCATGTGGCTCTGGGCTCGCCGTCAAAGCATGGTGCTCCAAGCCACATATCTGGCAGGCGTAAACAACAGTCTGGCCGACAGGTTGAGCAGGATTATGCAACCTCACGAGTGGTCGCTCAATTCCCGTGTAGTGCGACAGATCTTCCAGGCGTGGGGCACCCCCCTGGTGGATCTCTTCGCATCTCAAGTGAACCACAAGGTCCCTCAGTTCTGTTCCAGGCTTCAGGCCCACGGCAGACTGGCGTCGGATGCCTTCCTCCTGGATTGGGGGGAGGGCCTCCTTTATGCTTATCCTCCCATCCCTCTGGTGGGGAAGACTTTGTTGAAACTCAAGCAAGACCGAGGCACCATGATTCTGATTGCTCCTTTTTGGCCGCGTCAGATCTGGTTCCCCCTTCTTCTGGAGTTATCCTCCGAAGAACCGTGGAGATTGGAGTGTTTTCCGACCCTCATCACGCAGGACGAAGGGGCTCTTCTGCATCCCAACCTCCAGTCCCTGGCTCTCACGGCCTGGATGTTGAGGGCGTAGACTTTGCCTCTTTGGGTCTGCCAGAGGGTGTCTCCCGCATCTTGCTTGCTTCCAGGAAAGACTCCACCAAGAGAAGTTACTTCTTTCATTGGAGGAGGTTTGCCGTCTGGTGTGACAGCAAGGCCCTAGATCCTCGCTCTTGTCCTACACAGACCCTGCTTGAATACCTTCTGCACTTGTCTGAGTCTGGTCTGAAGACCAACTCCGTAAGAGTTCACCTTAGTGCGATCAGTGCATACCATTACCAAGTGGAAGGTAAGCCGATCTCAGGACAGCCTTTAGTTGTTCGCTTCATGAGAGGTTTGCTTTTGTCAAAGCCCCCTGTCAAGCCTCCTACAGTGTCATGGGATCTCAATGTCGTTCTCACCCAGCTGATGAAACCTCCTTTTGAGCCACTGGATTCATGCCATCCGAAGTACTTGACCTGGAAGGTCATTTTCTTGGTGGCAGTTACTTCGGCTCGTAGAGTCAGTGAGCTTCAGGCCCTGGTAGCCCAGGCCCCTTACACTAAATTTCATCACAACAGAGTAGTCCTCCGCACTCACCCTAAGTTCCTGCCAAAGGTCGTGTCGGAGTTCCATCTGAACCAGTCAATTGTCTTGCCAACATTCTTTCCCCGTCCTCATTCCTGCCCTGCTGAACGTCAGCTGCACACATTGGACTGCAAGAGAGCATTGGCCTTCTACCTGGAGCGGACACAGCCCCACAGACAGTCCGCCCAATTGTTTGTTTCTTTTGATCCCAATAGGAGGGGAGTGGCTGTAGGGAAACGCACCATATCCAATTGGCTAGCAGATTGCATTTCCTTCACTTACGCCCAGGCGGGGCTGGCTCTTGAGGGTCATGTCACGGCTCATAATGTTAGAGCCATGGCTGCGTCGGTAGCCCACTTGAAGTCAGCCTCCATTGAAGAAATTTGCAAAGCTGCGACGTGGGCTTCTGTCCACACATTCACATCCCATTACTGCCTGCAGCAGGATACCCGACGCGACAGTCGGTTCGGGCAGTCAGTTCTTCAGAACCTGTTTGGGCTTTAGGATCCAACTCCACCCCCCGAGGGCCCTGTTTGTTCTGTTCCAGGCTACACTCTCAGTTAGTTGGTAAAGTTTTTAGGTCAATCTCAGTTATGGCCTCGCCGTTGCGAGGCCCAATTGACCAATGTTGTTGTTTTGAGTGAGCCTGGGGGCTAGGGATACCCCATCAGTGAGAACAAGCAGCCTGCTTGTCCTCGGAGAAAGCGAATGCTACATACCTGTAGAAGGTATTCTTCGAGGACAGCAGGCTGATTGTTCTCACCAACCCGCCCGCCTCCCCTTTGGAGTTGTGTCTTCCCTTGAAGTGTATTGTCTTGCTACATACTGGACTGGCCGGCTCGAGCCGGTTTCGGGCGGGAAGACGGCCGCGCATGCGCGGTGCGCGCGGGCGCGCGAGGGCTAGCAAAGGACTTTGCTAGTGAAGTTTCCGATTGGAGGGGCTGCCGTGGACGTCACCCATCAGTGAGAACAATCAGCCTGCTGTCCTCGGAGAATACCTTCTACAGGTATGTAGCATTCGCTCTATGTGAAAATTGCTGCACAAAGGGACTGAGCTAACTATTTAAAAAAAGTTATCAGTATTGCTTCCTCTCCCTTGCCAAATTGAAAGTTTTAGGAACTAATTTTGACCTCTATCTGGTTAGAAATAAACTCGGCACAGTCAATTAAAGTTCTAAATGTAGGTTTTAGGCCTATGAGCTGTCAGGTAAGTCACTGGGATAAGAACATAAAAGTAGTTATATTGGGGTCCATTTAGCCCAGTATCCTGTTTCCAACAGTGCCCAAGTACCTGGCAAAACCCCAAATAAGTGTCAACATTTCATGCTACAAATCCCAGGGCAAGCAGTTGCTTCTTCGTGTCTGTCTCAATAGCAGACTATGGGCTTTTCCTCCAGGAAATTATCCAAACCTTTTTTTTCAACACAGATACACTAACCGCTGTTACCACATCCTCCAGCAAAGAGTTCCAAAGCTTAATTATTCATTGAGTGGAAAAATATTTCCTCCTATTTGTTTTAAAAGTATTTCCATGTAACTTCGTCGAGTGTCCCCTAGTTTTTGTACTTTATCATTTTGGTCACTCTTCTTTGAACCTTATCTAATTCCACTATATCTTTTTTGAGATACGGCGACCAGAACTGAACACCATGGAGCAATACAGAGGCATTATAGTATTTTTGGTCTTATTCACCATCCCTTTCCTAATAATTCCTAGCATCCTGTTTGCATTATTGAATCCAATGACTCACATAAGTGCTAATATTTTATAACCTAGATGTGTATTTGACACCTAAATTTAGACAGTAACTTATAGAGTTGCCTTTTTAGTCTTAACCAGTTACTTCAAACATGAGTGGCATGTGGACTCCGAGGTTAACGAATTAATACAGGGGCATCAGCACCTCCTTTCTTCTGCTGGTTATGCCTCTCTGTGTAGCCTAGCATCTCCCTGTCTTACCACATTGTTTCTTCACCTTGAGATCCTCAGACACTAAAGTCCTTCTCCCTTTTGTGCACATCAGCCTTTCACCTCCTAGGACATACGACTCCCTTGGATTTCTGCTCCCCAAGCGCATCACTCTTCACGTTTTCGCATTAAATTTTAACTGCCTAACATTATTAGACCTAATTCTTTCGGGTCTACTCTTCATGTCCTTTGATCTTTACAAATCTGGAGCTGGAGTTCCTGAGAGAACTTTATCAAATTGCAGCTTAAAATAATTGTAACTAATTGAGGCCAAAAAAAAAAAAAAATCACATCATAGTAACATAGTAGATGACAGCAGAAAAAGACCTGCACAGTCCATCTAGTCTGCCCAACAAGATAAACTCATATTTTCTACTTCTTGTGTATACCTTACCTTGATTTATATCAGCCATTTTCAGGACACAGACCGTAGAAGTCTTGCCCAGAACTAGCCCCACCACCCAAACATCAGCCCCGCCTCCCAATCTCGGCTAAGCTTCTGAGGATCCATTCCTTCTGAACAGGATTCCTTTATGTTTATCCCACGCATGTTTGAATTCCGCTACCGTTTTCATTTCCACCACCTCCCGCGGGAGGGCATTCCAAGCATCCACCACTCTCTCCGTGAAAAAATACTTCCTGACATTTTTCTTGTCTGCCCCCCTTCAATCTCATTTCATGTCCTCTTGTTCTACCGCCCTCCCATCTCCGGAAAAGGTTCGTTTGCGGATTAATACCTTTCAAATATTTGAACGTCTGTATCATATCACCCCTGCTTCTCCTTTCCTCCAGGGTATACATGTTCAGGTCCGCAAGTCTCTCCTCATACGTGTCAGAGTGATGGCAACAAATGGTCTCCCATCCCTGCTTACTTTCAGTTGAAGAAATAAATAGAACTTCAACATATTTGTCCATTCCTACTTTACTTGAAACTACTGTCTGGCTGACCTATGAGAAGGAGTTCTTGAATGCCTTTTTAGTAGTGGTCACCTCTACTATTTGTCTGGATTGTTATAGGTATTGAGGAACTAAATGAAAGGAGGGTAGCCTACAGCTTTGGATTCCTCACATCTGTGGTCAGTTTAGTTTGCTGCTTGGTGAAGACAACACAGTTGCTTACCTGCATTGGAGGTTTGCTATAGACAGCAAGATAAACCAGATAAACATACTTGGCCACCTTCCTAGGGAGTTGACTCTTTCGCGGAGGGGGTTTATGAAATAGTGGCAGCAAGGAAATGATATGCATGCTCTGAAAAAAAAATTCCATGTTTTCCTGTGCTCAGAGAGCTCATGCAGGCAGTATCAAGTTGCATCACCTTTCTGTGCCTGATTTATTGTGCTGTCCATTTACAAAATTTAATGTACTGCCACTTCTGACAACAGTTGATCAAGGCATTTTACAATAAAATTTAGAGATCTCGGAATATAAAATAAAATTGGGCATGTGTTATAGTGAACTAATAACATCAGGAAATTATACCCCAGCACTTCAACCAAAGGCCCCATTGTTTAATCCACTGGTAATAAGTAAACAGATTATAGGTAAGCAACTTCAGCTAAATATGAGTGATCTTCAGTTCTTTTATGTAAGTTTTTTTGTTATTGTAAATCACTTCAAACTTGGATAAAATGGCATTTAATAAATGGAAATTCTACTTACTTCAAAACTAGTATATGAAAATCAAACCTTTCCATAGTGTGGAGGAGTGGCCTAGTGGTTAGGGTGGTGGACTTTGGTCCTGAGGAACTGAGTTCGATTCCCAGCACAGGCAGCTCCTTGTGACTCTGGGCAAGTCACTTAACCCTCCATTGCCCCATGTAAGCCGCATTGAGCCTGCCATGAGTGGGAAAGCGCGGGGTACAAATGTAACAAAAACAAAATAGATACTATTGGAGATTCTACATGGAATGTTGCTACTATTGGAGATTCTGCATGGAATGTTGCTATTCCACTAGCAACATTCCATGTAGAAGGCCGCGCAGGCTTCTGTTTCTGTGAGTCTGATGTCCTGCACGTACGTGCAGGACGTCAGACTCACAGAAGCAGAAGCCTGCGCGACCACATTGGTGATCTGCAAGGGCCGACTTTTACATGGAATGTTGCTAGTGGAATAGCAACATTCCATGTAGAATCTCAAATAGTAGCAACAGTGGAGGAGTGGCCTAGTGGTTAGGGTTGTTGGACTTTGGTCCTGAGGAACTGAGTTCAATTCCCACTTCAGGCACAGGCAGCTCCTTGTGACTCTGGGCAAGTCACTTAACCCTCCATTGCCCCATGTAAGCCGCATTGAGCCTGCCATAAGTGGGAAAGCGCAGGGTACAAATGTAACAAAAATAAAATAGATACTATTGGAGATTCTACATGGAATGTTGCTACTATTGGAGATTCTACATGGAATGTTGCTATTCCACTAGCAACATTCCATGTAGAAGGCTGCGCAGGCTTCTGTTTCTGTGAGTCTGACATCCTGCACATACGTGCAGGACGTCAGACTCACAGAAGCAAAAGCCTGCGCGGCCACATTGGTGATCTGCAAGGGCCGACTTCTAGTGGAATAGCAACATTCCATGTAGAATCTCAAATAGTAGCAACAGTGGAGGAGTGGCCTAGTGGTTAGGGTGGTGGACTTTGGTCCTGGGGAACTGAGGAACTGAGTTCGATTCCCGGCACAGGCAGCTCCTTGTGACTCTGGGCAAGTCACTTAACCCTCCACTGCCTGCCGCATTGAGTCTGCCATGAGTGGGAATGCGCGGGGTACAAATGTAACAAAAATAAATTAGTATTCAGTTTGAGTCTCAGTCAATTAAATTTCATACCCTTCTCCAAAGAGTCTGAACAGATGTGTGGTAGAGCACTGTCAACAGCAATTTTTTCTGTTCTAAATTATTAGCAGTGTGTATATGTTATGCACTTTATTTATCCATTATGATGAAACTAATAACTTTTTCTAATGCTGTTCTAGGTGTCTATCCATTGTTTAAACGCAATGCTTTGGATCTATCTGGTGCTGCAATTCGGGTTCACGTTGCCCTTACTCCTGCTTATCCCGAAGCAGCTTCGACTCGGAGACTTAGTTATGCTGAGGATGTCAGCTATACTGATGATGAGGACAAAGCGAGCAGCCTTGGCCTTAGTGACAAAGAAAAGCCAGTCTCGGAAATTCAGAGCACCCCAAACCCCAACACACATGCTCCTGGGCAGAACACAGCATCCCAAGAGACTCCCGAAGTAGATTTGGGAAATACATTTGCTGCCAGCATTACAGTGGAAAGGGCAATGCATTTAAGTCTGAAAGGTAAGATTTGTTTTCTGGTGAAAATATTGAAATGTCTCCAGTAAATTATACCAGTAGTCATTCTTGTCTTCAAATTATTTATGGAACTTAATTTACACAGTGCTGTATGAAAGACTAGCGATAAAGCAGGCACAATATACTGTAGAAGGTTGGGAAAGTTACACAAGGGTACAGAGTTGATGGGTTGTAGCTTTGAAGGCACTGGAGACTAGAGCAGGCCTTGACAAATTTTCATAACATTTAAGAACTAGCAGCTGAGTCTTCTCTTGTTTCTCCTTCCCTACTCCTTCAACATTGTCCCTTGTGAAGTTTGGGTGGGGGAGGGGATCCCCTCCCACATCAGCAGTAGCTCTTTTTTTTAGAAACGGACTTACTAAGGCTCTCTTCCTTAGTAAAGAAACTAGTAAACCAGTCTCTTAAAGTACCTCACTTCATCCAGTCTCTTACTCACACCCCCAAGCCTTCACCCATTCTCACCCTCTCATTCGCATATCTGTCACTCATAAGCAACTAATATACTTTGGAGTCTGTCACCTGTTCCTCTGAGCTTGCTGTTTGCAGAGCTGTCTCAGTAAACGTGCCTCTCCCTAACTTGAAACCTTGACATTTCCCAAACTTCCTGCACCGCACAGCTCAAGATTACAGAGAGCCAAATGTGATGTGGAATTGGGAGATGTGCTGTTTCTGAGGTAGCTATATAATAGAATATTTGGGGGGTATGAAATTTCAGACATCAGGGTGTAATTTCTAGGTGCCATTGTGACATGACCCCTGAGATTTGTTGACCCCTTAGACTAGAGATATTCTGTTAGAAGATTTCTTAATGTATTTAGAAGTGGATGGGTGAACAGGGATAAGGAAATAAAGATAATGAGGTCAGTTTTGAAAAGGTTATACATTAATCAGAGGAATTCAACTTATCATTGATGACACTTAGATCCTTTTCCTGGGTGGGGACTCATAATATGGAGCCTTGCATCATGAAGCTGTATTTTGGGTTGCTTTTCCCTACATGCATCACTTTGCAGTTGCTCACATTAAATGTCATCTGCCATTTGGATCCTCAGCCTCCCAGTCTTAAAAGGTTCTCTTACAATGTCTCACAATCCTTTTTGATTTAACAACTTTGAATAACTTTCTATCATTGGAAAATTGATCACTCATCATTTATAAATATGTTAAAAAGCAGCAGTGCCAGCACAAATCCATGGGAGAACGCCACTGTTTACCTTCTCCATTGAGAATATTTATCATTAAACCCTACTCTCTGTTTTCTATCTTTTAACCAGTTCTTAATCCTCAACAGGACATTGCTTCCTATTCCATGACTTTTTAATTTCCTCAGGTACTGGCTGTATTTTCTGGACTTAAAAGAAGCATACACAGATAAAGGGAATTGGATTACGCTCATGCCTTTTCATTAGTACAGTACAGTCTTGATTATCCGATGTAAACAGGACCGAGCTGTTGTCGGATAATATGGAAAACAATGGTAATCCCTTAAATTTCTAGTTTTAGCAGACCCGTTTCATTCCTACCTTAGTAAAGAATTCACCATAGACAAATGCACATATCCATTAGAACAGAATATGAAAATCGTGGGTATAAAATTCAATCATTGAGCCTCAAGCATCAGCAGTGGTAATGTAGGTCTTTAAAGCGTTATGGCAGTTGAAAAGAATCAGACCTCTTTTTCTTTAAAGAATTATTCAGAAACTTAGTTCAAACTCAAGTACTGTCCCATTTCGACTATTCCAACGCAGTCTGTGCGGGCTGTAAAGAAATTACAAACTGCTGAAAACACAGCAGCAAGAATTGTTTATAATGTTTCATGATTTAACAAAACCTCTCCATTGCTTCATTCATTACATTGGCTTCCAATTAAAGCTAGGGTAGTTTATAAGTTATGTGTATTTGCCTTCCAAATAATTTATGGTTTGACACCGGATTGGATGCTTCCCTTGATTGAACTTCCTGCTCATAATTCCATCCGAAGATCCAGGGACTTCTAATTCTTCACTATCCCAACTATAAGAATCTCTACTATAATAAAACGCACCTCCAACGTTCTGAAGCTGACTCCGTGGCTTCAGTGAAGGGTTCGTAACATCGTAAATCTGTCACATCTCTCTCTGCCCCGCCCTCGCGTCAAAACGTGATGACGTCGAGGGCGGCGGACCTATCAGAGGGAACAGCATCAAAACGTCATGACGCGAGGGCGGGGCACAGACAGATGTGACAGACTTATGAATGATACGAACCCTTCAATGAAGCCACGGTGTCAGCTTCACAACGTTGCAGGTGTGTTTTATTACACTACATAGCTCATGAGTCACAATGTCTAAACATCCTGGCTATGTTTTTCCCTAATTTTGCAGTTAAACATCGCAGGGTGAGGGGGGGGGGGATAGAGGACAATCGCTGGGTGGCTGAAGGGGGGGCAGGGGAGACACGAGAATCGCTGCATGGCTCGAGGGGGGGCAGGGGACAGAGGACAATCGCTGGGTGGCTAGAGGGGGGCAGGGGAGACAGCAGAATAGCTGGGTGGCTGGAGGGGGGGCCAGGGGAGAGAGGACAATCACACACACTCTCACACAGACACACTCGCACCCAGTCTCACTCTCTCTCTGTCACACACACACACACTTGCACGGTGCTGCCAAACACGCAGAGGTGGGGAGAGGCAGGGGGTTCTGACCCAAGAGGGGAGGGGAGGGAAACGCAGAGGGGGGGAGGGGATCCTGAGACCAGAGGGGGAGGAGGGGGTCCTGAGACCACAGAGGGAGGGCGGGAGGTATCTCTGTCACACACACACTCTCTCACAGTCAGTGTCTTTCTCACACTATGTCTCACACTCTATCACATTCACTCTCTGTGTCACACACTCACTCTCATACATTCTCGGTCTCACGCACACTCTTGGTCTCATACACTCTCGGTCCCACAGAGAGTCTGTGTATCGCACACATACTCTCTCACACTCTCTCTGTCTCACACACACTCTCTCACACACAGTGTATCTGTGTGAAACACACTCTCTCTCTCACACTCGCTCTGTCTCACATACGCACTCGCACACACTCTCATTCTAACACACACTCTCATTCTCACACACACACTCTCTCACAGACACACTCGCACCCAGTCTCACTCTCTCTGTGTCGCGCACACACACTCGCACATTGACTCTCTCTCACACAGTCACTCTCACACACACTCTCTCAAACATACACACTCCAAGGAAAACCTTGCTAGCGCCCTTTTCATTTGTGTCAGAAACAGGCCTTTTTTCCTAGTTATATATAAATCAGTCCTTTCAGCTGACTTTTCGTATTACTAAAAAACATCAAAGGTATCCCAGATTATACGAGCTTCTGGAAATCACTAAAAACCTTTTGTTTTAAAAGGTTCTTACAACAAAAAGATGAATTCTAATCCAATTTTATATGCTGTTTGAGTATTTCTGTATAGCTTTCTTAAAACTAAACTGAAATTTAATCATTCTGTAACATTGAGAAACAATTCACGTTTTTCTGTTTTGAGTTGAAGATCTATTATAAAATACATTATGCTTAATTGCAGTCAACTGCACTGTACCGTATGTATTTATCTAAATATTTGTATCTGTAAGCCACATTGAACATAAGCGTTGTTTGGGAAAATGCAGGATATACATTTCAAAATAAATAAATAATGCATGGAAAAAATACTTTGGGGGTCTTTTACTAAATCTTAGCTTGAGTTACCTGCTGCAGGGCCCTTAGGAATAAAATAGGCCCTGCTGCAGATAACTAGAACTAAGCTTTAGTAAAAGACCCTCTTTATGCATGAAGAACAGGGTATTTGTATTTAAAATATTGTTTATTAACACTAACCAGCATGTGAAGCCAGAAAACCAGAAGAGAAGCTGTTTACTATCTTGCACCACTTTTTGTACTGTTATTTACAATAAGTTGTTATCCACTTTGAACCTAATCTGATGGGATAATGTGGGATATGAATTAAATAAATAATAAAATATAAGTCTGCCCTGCTTTGCAATATTTAGGACACAAACCATAGAAGTCCGCCCGGTAGTAGCCTTACATCCTTACTTTTGGCATTGCCGACTAAGCTGACAAATTTTGTCAACATAGCATTGTGAAGACTGCTGAGTAAGCTTGGGAAACACTTGGTTGTATGACTACTTTTCGGGGTTCACTTTGCTTTTTACCCCTACTAGTTTTTTTTGTACCCCTGACGCAGCCTGAGGGCGAAACGTGGCCAAGTCGTGTAACTTGTAATAAACCCCTTCCTCTGTTACCCTCCTGTTCCATTTTTTTGTCTTTTTTGATCTGCTTTTTTTCTTTTGTTTATAGAATGCAATAAGCAGCAATCTAGGTGTCCTTTTAAACTGGAGGAGCAGCATCCTGAAAGCTGGGAGAGAATAGCAAGGTCATGCACAGGGTCAATCTGCCAATCTCTGTAGAATAAGTAGTGGAGGAAGTAGGGAAGCCTGATGGGCATCCTTATCAGCAAGAGCATTTTCATAAGATCATCAGAATGAGTATCGGCATGACATTTTAACAGTAGCCAATAATCTAGATAGCTAAATAGATTGGTGTTCCGACGGATGTGAGGAATTGGTGCTGTTGCCAAATAATAGCAAAATCATGAGCAACTCCAAAAGCACATCGAGAATCAATATAAATGTTAGCAGCCTTATCCTCAGAAAGGTAAGATGCATGAGTGAGGGCAACAAATTGAGCCACCTCTACAGATTTAACATCTGGAAGAGGTGTATTCTTCAGCACATGGGAACTTGTAATAATAGCATACCCTGATCTGAGGAATCCTTGTTCATCTCTGAGTCATGACCCATCCTCAAAATGGGCCGTCAGGTTAGAGAAAGAGAACATCAACTAAATCTGGGCAGTGCTTGAGGAGAGTATCAGTGACTTAAACAGTCATGAGGATCCCCCTTTCAGAGGCTTCATTGGCTTCCGATCAGTTACCGCATTCAATTCAAGCTTCTGCTACTAACCTACAAATGTACTCGATCTGCAGCCCCTCCTTACCTCTCAACCCTCATCTCCCCTTACGTTCCTACCCGTAACCTCCGCTCTCAAGACAAATCCCTCCTTTCAGTACCCTTCTCCACCACCGCCAACTCCAGGCTCCGCCCTTTCTGCCTCGGCTCACCCCACGCATGGAACAAACTCCCCGAGCCCATACGCCAGGCCCCTTCCCTGCCCATCTTCAAATCTCTGCTTAAAGCCCACCTCTTCAAGGTCGCCTTCGGCACCTAACCTCTACACCTCTACCCAAGAAATCTAGACTGCCCCAACTTGACATTTCGTTCTTTAGATTGTAAGCTCCTTTGAGCAGGGACCTTTTTTGTTTATTTTGTACAGCGCTGCGTAACCCTAGTAGCGCTCTAGAAATGTTAAGTAGTAGGGAATGGAAGGAGAATAGTAGGGCTGGACATTGCAACGGCATGTAATAACATATGAAGGGGTAAGAAGTACAGCTGCATAGTGGGTAGGCAAGTGTTTGACAAATGCTGAGGCTTAGTGTGAAGTAACAGTGCATTGAGACAATAGGGTACCTGTAGGGTTAATGGATAGCCCAAAACAAGATCTGCAGATTTCTCCATCGAGAGAGAAGTAGAAGCAACAGCTGTACAACATGGAGGGAGACTGGGGGAAACACACTGTCAAGGTTGCAGAAATAATAAACAACAAGATACTGCCTGTCTGTGTGACAGAGTAAGCAGCCCTGCAGCAAAGCTATTATTTTAATGACAAAAGGGGAGGAATGGTTTTGATTAATTTGGGAGTCTCAAACCCAGGTGTTTGGGCCAAGGAGGCTTTCGCAGCTGTAATCTGTTGTGTAATGCTTCTGGAGTCCATTGATGTCATTCAGGAGAAGCATCCAGGAGCACAGATTGTAGAATATGAATAACTGGGAATCCAAAGGTGGCAGTATCCTGTCATTCTCATGATTCAGTTTATCCTGGATTTAATATATGCTATTGGTGAGTGGAGGAGTGGCCTAGTGGCTAGAGTGGTGGACTTTGTTCCTGGGGAACTGGGTTCGATTCCCACTGCAGGCACAGGCAGCTCCTTGTGACTCTGGGCAAGTCATTACCCTCCATTGCCCCAGGTACAAATAAGTACCTGTATATAATATGTAAGCCGCATTGAGCCTGCCATGAGTGGGAAAGCGTGGGGTACAAATGTAATAAAAATAATAATAATAACTTCAATGCACTTAGGGTACAGTGTGTGTTCCCCTTGTGAAATCATGTCACCCAAATATTCAACCATTGATAAACAGTACTGCAGTTTTATTTTGGAAACTTTATTACTCTTTTTAGCAAGCCATGAGAGGTGGTACAGGGTATCTTGTCTGCAAGCATGCTCAGAAAAAGAAGAGATCGTAGATCAACAACATTCTGGACAAGACTAGACCCACAAGGAAAAAAAAAATTTTTTAGTGTAAAACGTAGAAAAGCCATTTTCTTAAACCTTGTACAATTTTCTGTATCTATAACAATAAACCAGTCATTATACATCTTGTGATTCCTTTGTTTGTTTTACAGTTTTTCCTTCTTACCCTAATTACCCTCCTGCCCCATATTCTTTCTTTTACAAGGTGATTTTATTCATATCTGGTTTAGGTATTTACATGGGCGTATTTTGACAGTTTCATTGGGGGGGGGGGGGGGGGGGCAAAGGGTGGGGCGTGGCAATTAGCATATTCATTTGCATACATACATCTTATACATATTCATAATAGTTATTTGAAACACACACACACAAACCTAGAACACTGAATATGAAGCTAGCATATATATATATATATATATATATATATATATATATATATATGAAATGGAGACACCCCCCCCCCCCCCTCCCTTCCACCCAAGAAAGCCAGACTCTCTAAAAGCAGGGCAATACTGGTAAGAGAGAAACAGAAATGTTTTTCTGCAAAATACAAAGCTAAAAAAAAAAAATAATAATAATGTACATTTCACAAAGCAGGCACATCTCATTCTTTAAAAAATATTACATAAAAATAATTGTTTTCTTTTCTACCTTTGTTGTCTGAGCACTTTTATTTTTCTGATTGGGCTGCTCCCACTCTCTTCCACTTTCCGTGTGTCAGTCTTCAAAATTCTGTTCCAGGTTGGCTTTTCCATTTTGTTGTTTTCCTTTCCCATTCAACCACCAAGAAGTCCGATTCGTCGTCTGCTCTGTTCCCCTTCCCCCTACACCCCTAGTCACATCCATATTCTGCTCCTTCTCCCTCCCCCCCACCCACACCCTCTAGTCCCATCCATCTTCTTCTCCCTCGCTCTCCCCCACACCCCTAGTCCCATCCATCTTCTTCTCCCTCGCTCTCCCCCACACCCCCTAGTCCCATCCATCTTCTTCTCCCTCGCTCTCCCCCACACCCCCTAGTCCCATTCATCTTCTGCTCCTTCTCCCTCCCCCCACCCACACCCTCTAGTCCCATCCATCTTCTTCTCCCTCGCTCTCCCCCACACCCCCTAGTCCCATCCATCTTCTTCTCCCTCGCTCTCCCCCACACCCCCTAGTCCCATTCATCTTCTTCTCCCTCGCTCTCCCCCACACCCCCTAGTCCCATTCATCTTCTGCTCCTTCTCCCTCCCCCCACCCACACCCTCTAGTCCCATCCATCTTCTTCTCCCTCGCTCTCCCCCACACCCCCTAGTCCCATCCATCTTCTTCTCCCTCGCTCTCCCCCCCCCCCCCTAGTCCATTCATCTTCTGCTCCTTCTCC
The DNA here is from genome assembly GCF_901765095.1 of Microcaecilia unicolor. Classification (NCBI taxonomy): domain Eukaryota; kingdom Metazoa; phylum Chordata; class Amphibia; order Gymnophiona; family Siphonopidae; genus Microcaecilia; species Microcaecilia unicolor. Next base: position 20,164,006 of record NC_044034.1, read on the forward strand.
CTCCCCCCACCCACACCCCCTAGTCCCATCCATCTTCTCCCTCGCTCTCCCCCCACACCCCCTAGTCCCATCCATCTTCTTCTCCCTCGCTCTCCCCCACACCCCCTAGTCCCATTCATCTTCTGCTCCTTCTCCCTCCCCCCACCCACACCCTCTAGTCCCATCCATCTTCTTCTCCCTCGCTCTCCCCCACACCCCCTAGTCCCATCCATCTTCTTCTCCCTCGCTCTCCCCCACACCCCCTAGTCCCATTCATCTTCTGCTCCTTCTCCCTCCCCCCACCCACACCCCCTAGTCCCATCCATCTTCTCCCTCGCTCTCCCCCACACCCCCTAGTCCCATCCATCTTCTTCTCCCTCGCTCTCCCCCACACCCCCTAGTCCCATTCATCTTCTGCTCCTTCTCCCTCCCCCCACCCACACCCTCTAGTCCCATCCATCTTCTTCTCCCTCGCTCTCCCCCACACCCCCTAGTCCCATCCATCTTCTTCTCCCTCGCTCTCCCCCACACCCCCTAGTCCCATTCATCTTCTGCTCCTTCTCCCTCCCCCCACCCACACCCCCTAGTCCCATCCATCTTCTTCTCCCTCGCTCTCCCCCACACCCCCTAGTCCCATTCATCTTCTGCTCCTTCTCCCTCCCCCACCCACACCCTCTAGTCCCATCTATCTTCTTCTCCCTCGCTCTCCCCCACACCCCCTAGTCCCATCCATCTTCTTCTCCCTCGCTCTCCCCCACACCCCCTAGTCCCATTCATCTTCTGCTCCTTCTCCCTCCCCCCACCCACACCCTCTAGTCCCATCCATCTTCTTCTCCCTCGCTCTCCCCCACACCCCCTAGTCCCATTCATCTTCTGCTCCTTCTCCCTCCCCCCACCCATACCCTCTAGTCCCATCCATCTTCTCCCTCGCTCTCCCCCACACCTCCTAGTCCCATCCATCTTCTTCTCCCTCGTTTTCCCCCACACCTCCTAGTCCCATTCAAATTCTGCTGCATCTCCATCTCTCTTTCTCTTACTCACCTACCCATGGTCTCATTTTTTTTTTACCCTTCCCGTCCAGGCCCGACCCTGTCTCTCTTGATCTCCGAGCCCCCCCTCTCCACCCGCTGCCGCCACCACAGCACTGGAGTCTTCTAGTGGTGCCCTGTATTCCCTCCCCCAGTCTTCCAATCCCCCGAGCCTCTAGCAGCCTCAGCGAAAGCATCACACACACTGCTTTAGACCTGCCCTGGAAGCCGTTCAGTCTCCTACAGCTTCCCACCTACGCGAGAACAGGAAGTTGAAGGAGAAAGAAAGGCTTCTGGGGACAGGTCTAAAGCAGCATGCATGCTTCTTTCTTGGAAAGGCTGCCGGTGGCCCGGGGGATTGGAAGATGATGTGGAAGCTCTGATCGTTTAGGGGGCACTGCTCCCCCTCACCCCCCTCAAACAACGCCCATGGGTATTTAATTAACAGGTCCTACTCATTCAAAGTTTTGATGAGTTATATGCCTTATAGCAGTCAGTTTTTCCATTAAATCGTTCTTTACATGGGAGTTAGGATAGTGGTGCCGCCATTGAATTTTGTATGGCCCACAAGACCATGGGAAGTATACATAGAAAAATGGGCTACATAAACGTTTTGTTGTCAGTGGAGCCACTGAAGGACAAAACAACAGGACAAGACTGGTTTGACAGTGTTCGGAAAGACAGAAGTGTACAGTAACAGACCATTCTGGTAATAATTTATGTTAATTCAGTCATCACATTCAGTTTTATTGGCAGTGAATTATATGGCGCATTTGTTAATTTTTTGTGTGCTGCCTGCAATGGATAGTTCTGATATTCATGCGGTCTTCTGTGTATAAAGCTTTCCCATCAGGAAGTATTTTTTCACGGAGAGGGTGGTGGATGCTTGGAATGCCCTCCCGCGGGAGGTGGTGGAGATGAAAACGGTAACGGAATTCAAACATGCGTGGGATAAACATAAAGGAATCCTGTGCAGAAGAAAGGGATCCTCAGGAGCTTAGCCTAGAATGGGTGGCAGAGCTGGTGGTTGGGAGGCGGGGCTAGTGTGGGCAGACATATACGGTCTGTGCTGGGGCTGGTGGTTGGGAGGCGGGACTAGTGCTGGGCAGACTTATACGGTCTGTGCCGGGGCTGGTGGTTGGGCGGCGGGGGTAGTGCTGGGCAGACTTATACGGTCTGTGCCAGAGCTGGTGGTTGGGAGGCGGGGTTGGTGGTTGGGAGGCGGGGATAGGGCTGGCCAGACTTATACGGTCTGTGCACTGAAGAGGACAGTACAAATAAAAAAAGTAGCACATATGAATTTATCTTCTTGGGCAGACTGGATGGACCGTGCAGGTCTTTTTCTGCCGTCATCTACTATGTTACTATATGTATCTCTGAACTAGGATGTTTCAAAAAGAAATGCAAACTATTGCCTTTCTGTATTTGTGTTTTGGCTTCCTTCTGTGGAAAGTTTTGCATGTACTATTTACATGTGCACTGAGAGATAAAATTGCCCCATCAGTGCATGTTGAGAGCTATAGATAAGGACAGTTTGATGGTACAAATAAGGAAAATATTAATTTTTGCCATAAAAACTGTTATGTTCCTTTGATATTCCAGTTGTGGATTCTCATTCCAAGTAAGATTGTGTGCACTGCATTTACTGGATAATTCTATGGCCAGTACAGAAGGAGTTCTCGTTAGATGGCAATTTGGGCTGCACCTCGAATGGACTGTTCTAAAGCAATAGCCTGCTAACACCAGAATAGGAGAGATTGTCACCATAGTGAACTGCTGACAGCACACCTAGGGTACTGCATTTCTGTATAAACTTACTGCTAGACAAATTCACTGTTTACAGGGCAAGCACTGAGTCAACTAACTTGCAGTCTCTTAGGCTTAGTTACCCTAATCTTCATATATCACCATTAAATTTCATCCATGTCCTTAAGACGATTTTTGCACAGAAATGGGTCACAAATGGATTCTGCAAATCTTTGAAATCCTATTTAATAAATTCTTGACAACTGATTAACAATCCTAATTGCTACTATTGCTGATCTGTAACTAATGTATCCAACTCTTGACCGACTTTTTGATTACTTTCATGATGTGATTACTTTCACGTATGTGTTAGGCTGGGAGAGTCTGATAGGTACGGATGGGGAGAGGGATCTTGGGGTGATAGTATCTAAGGATTTGAAGGCGACGAAACAGTGTGACAAGGCGGTGGCCTTAGCTAGAAGGTTGTTAGGCAGTATAGAGAGCGGTGTGACCATCAGAAGAAAGGGGGTTTTGATGCCCCTGTATAAGTCGTTGGTGAGGCCCCACCTGGAGTATTGTGTTCAGTTCTGGATGTAAAAAGAATTGAAGCGGTGCAAAGAAAAGCTACAAGAATGGTATGGGATTTGCGTTACAAGATGTATGAGGAGAGACTTGCGGACCTGAACATGTATACTCTGGAGGAAAGGAGAAACGGGTGATATGATACAGACGTTAAAATATTTGAAAGGTATTAATCTGCAAACTAACCTTTTCCGGAGATGCGAAGGCAGTAGAACGAGAGGACATGAAATGAGATTGAAGGGGGGCAGACTCAAGAAAAATGTCAGGAAGTATTTTTTCACGGAGAGAGTGGTGGATGCTTGGAATGCCCTCCCGCAGGAGGTGGTGGAAACGAAAACGGTAATGGAATTCAAACATGCGTGGGATAAACATAAAGGAATCCTGCTCAGAAGGAATGGATCCTAAGGAGCTTAGACGAGATTGGGTGGCAGAGCCGGTGGCGGGAGGCGGAGATGGTGCTGGGCAGACTTATACGGTCTGTGCCAGAGCCGGTGGTGGGAGGCGGGACTGGTGGTTTGGAGGCGGGGATAGTGCTGGGCAGACTTATACGGTCTGTGCCCGGAAAAGGACAGGTACAAATCAAGGTAGGGTATACACAAAAAGTAGCACATGTGAGTTTATCTTGTTGGGCAGACTGGATGGACCATGCAGGTCTTTTTCTGCCGTCATCTACTATGTTACTATGTTGTACTTAAAACTACTATCTTAGCATTTTCATTTTTTTCAACCCATAACTAATCAATTACACCAATTATGTCACACTCCTTCCATAGTTATTTTGATTATCTAATATATAAGCCACATTGAACTCAAGATTCCTTGGGATAATGTGGGATATAAATGTAATAAATAAATAATAAATAGTCATGGATTGCGCATAAGGTATTTATTCTTCTATTTGTAAAGAATGCTTAAAAAGGAATAGTCCAATGTCATCTGGTTTCTATAGTATAATTCAATAGTGGTTCAGTTGGGCATTTATGGCCCTTAACTGCTATCATATATCTTTTTCTCTGTTTCTAGTTAATTGTTTTTCTTTTACTAGTATGTTCACACTTGTATATGTACTACAAGTGATGGTGTAGTTCTACGGTTTCTAGAATTGACTGTCAAATGTTCTTATTTTTACCTCCGTCTTTTTCAGAAGAAAACTGAAATCTTAGTAGATTCTGAAACCCTATCAAAAATGATGTAGCACGTAGGTCATCTAAACAAAAGGGCCTGAAAGGGTTTAAAAGCTTATGTACTTCATCTTTTCTGCTGGTCCATTAATAGCTTTCACAGTTTATGAAGACCCCATTATCCTGGATAGATATCTCCCAAAGGCTCCCATGAGGCTGATATGTGCTGCAGCAAAGTTTTTGGTATATAGTGCTTTTGATACCTTTGCCATATCTGCAAAATCTATGCCATGAGATATATCATCCATGAAAGGAGTTTGGCTTGAACAGCAGGCTATAATTTTACTACCAAGGTTCACTTGATAGACTTACTCTTTGAAGCAGAGCAACTGTTTGGCTCTTGTGCAAAGAAGGTAATTAAGAAACTGGCAGAGAGCAAAAAGGCTTTGCTTCTATGAAATAGCCTCTTGACTGCATCTTATGGGAAAGATTTTTCAAATGTTAAGAAGCTCTTGCTATATGTACATAAACAGAGCTGGCACAACTCTTAGACAAGACTAGGCGGTTGCCTAGGGCAAGCAGGTTCAGGGGGGAAGGGGTAGCTACCTTCAAAACAAAATTCTGTCCTGACAGCCACACAAATTCAAAGAACCATTTGTGCACCTACTTTTACGTGCAAAACTGAGTGAGTGGCTCATTATCAAAAAGGAAAAAAAGTTTCAAAAACGACATAAAGGGACATTTGGACATTTTTCTTTGAAAAACGTCCAAATTGCATTTTCAAAACTCGGATTTGAGACCTTTTTCTCTGCAGTGCATCCAAGTCACAAGGGGGTGTGTTGGGGGTGGAATTTGGGTGTTCCCAAAACTTGGATGTTTTTCTGTCGTAATGGAACAAGGCAGAAACATCCAGGGCTAAAAGATGTTTTGGTTTAGACCTGTTTCAATCATGCTTAAGTCACAAAAGGTGCCCTAAATGATGAGATGACCAGTGGAGGTAGTAAAGCATGACCTTCCCTTACTCCCTCAGTGGTCACTGATCCCCTCCCATCCCCCAAAGCTATGAAAGAAACAGTTCATACCAGTCTCTATGACAGCTTCAGATGTTACGGCCAGTCCTATTAGAGTCTCTGGAGTAGCCTAGTGGTCGGTGCAGTGCACTGTAGAGAAGAGGACCCATGCCCATATCCCTCTCTAACTGTTACACTTGTGGAACGTGTGAGCCCTCCAAAACCCACCAAAAACATACTATACCCACATATGGGTGACATCTGCAGAGGTGGTGGAGATGAAAACGGTAACGGAATTCAAACATGCGTGGGATACGCATAAAGGAATCCTGTGCAGAAGGAATGGATCCTCAGAAGCTTAGCTAAAATTGGGTGGCGGAGCAGGTGGGGGGAAGAGGGGTTGGTGGTTCGGAGGCGAGAATAGGGGAGGGCAGACTTGTATGGTCTGTGCCAGAGCCGGTGATGGGAGGCGGGACTGGTGGTTGGGAGGTGGGAAAAACTGCTGGGCAGACTTGTACGGTCTGGGCCCTGGGAGAGACAGGAGCAAATCAAGGTAAGGTATACACATGAGTTTGTCTTGGGCAGACTGGATGGACCATGCAGGTCTTTTTCTGCCGTCATCTACTATAAGGGCTATTGTGGAGTACAGTAGGTTTTTGGAGGGCTCAGCATGCAATATAAGAGGATACGTTTAGGATGTGTACCTGGGACCTTTTATGTTAAGTCAACTGAAGTCCCCCTAGGGTGCCCCGTTGCTCTGCTGAGATGTCAGTGTGGCCCGTCTACTAAGAACACTGGCCTCCCTATACATCCCAATGGCTTGATTTTGTGCATTTTTCCCTTGGATTTTTTTATTTTTATTTTTTCAAATGGTCCTGAAAGATAGAGGCACAGAGCACAAAAATGTCTAGCAAACGGCCATTTGCGAAAAAGTTGGACGTTTTTCTGATTTGAAAATGGCCACGAGGCATATTTTCAAAGCACTTAGCCTCCCAAAGTTCCATAGAAACCTATAGAACTTAGCCTCCCAAAGTGCTTTGAAAATATGCCTCCACGTGCACTACTGGATTTTGGGATGTTTTTCACAAAACGTCCAAAATTGGATTTAGATGTCATATCAAAATGTGTTATTTTTATAGAATTGTTATAGATTGATCAAGTTGTGAAGTTAAAATTGTCAGATTGTTGGACAGGGGAGCCCACAGGAGAGGGACATGATTATTACGTGGGGGGGGGGGGGGGTAACATAAGGGGGAAGATTCACCTAGAGCGCCCAGTAATTTTGCACTGGCTCTGTGCCTAAGCATATGTGTGTCCTCATGAAAGACACAGAAAATTGCCATCTTTACATCCCCTAAGAAAATCATTCAATTTGTATTTTGTTTTCAGATAAGCATATTAAGATATTTTTGGTTGGGTAACCTACAAAATGTATTTATTTATTATTTATTAGGATTTATTTACTACCTCAAAATCAACTATCAATCTTCCAAATAGTATGTATTTTTGGATTTTGACACCTGGGCTAAATTCAAGGTGCTTAGGCTGTGAAGGCATATAAGTACATATACTGTTTATAGTTTATTTCATTTGCTATACTGTCTGGCATGACAGGCAAAACAATGTGGTTTATAAATATGTAATGTGTACAGTACAGTCTCGATTATCCAACGTAAATGGGACTGAGCCGTTGTTGGATAAATGAAAAAATGTGATAATACAGAAAACAATGGTAACCCCTTAAAAATGCAGAGAAAACATGTTTTATGCATAAAGAACAGGCATAGGGTATCTGTATTTAAAAGTGTTTATTAACACTAACCAACAGCAGATCAAACATGGCTTCCTTGCAGTGTGTGAAGCCGGAAAACAGGAAGAGAATCTGTGCACTTCTTAACAGTCACACGATGACATCCCCCGGGGGGGAGGGGGGGGGGGAGGGGATCTGTCGGATATGCTGGATGGTCAGATTATTAAAGATCGGATACTTGAGACTATAATCGAGGTGGTGGAGATGAAAACGGTAATGGAATTCAAACATGTGTGGGATAAACACAAAGGAATCCTGTTTAGAAGAAATGGTTCCGTAGAATCTTAGCGGAGATTGGGTGGTGACGCCGGTAATTGGAAACAAAACGGGAGCTGAGCAGACTTCTACGGTCTACGCCCTGATCGTGACTGAATAGATAGGGATGGGCTGGAGTGTAAATTTTAAGGGGCTTCGATGTTAGCTTCAGAACTTAGTACAAGAACAGTGCTGGGCAGACTTCTACGGTCTGTGCCCTGAGAAAGGCAAGGACAAATCAAACTCTGGTATACATATAAAGTATCACATACCATGTAAAATGAGTTTATCTTGTTGGGCAGATTGGATGGACCGTACAGGTCTTTATCTGTCGTCATTTACTATGTTACTCTTTGGGGTTCTACATGGAATGTTGCTACTCATTGGGATTCCGGAATCTTGTAACTCTTTAGGATTCCAGAATCTTCAGAACTTTTAGTACAGGAAGAGTGCTAGGCAGACTTCTACGGTCTGTGCCTGAGAAAGGCAGGGACAAATCAAACTCTGGGATAAAGTATCACATACCATGTAAAATGAGTTTATCTTGTTGGGCAGACTGGATAGACCATTCAGGTCTTTATCTGCCGTCATTTACTATGTTACTATACTGTATATAGATGCCAGTTCTGCCCGTGTTATTCCCATTCTCTACTTCCAGGAATGCTTTCACATATAAAGAGCCATTCTGTAACCGGGTACGTGCATTTACTCACCCCTTATATGCGTTAAATTGCAGAATGCTAGTACTTATGCACATAAGTGCCATGAGGGCACCTAAGTACTATTCTGTAACAGCATGCATAAGTGACATGTGTAAATGCAAGGGGGTGTACACATGGATGGGACAGAAGCGTGTCTCCAACTTATGCACGTAACTTACTATAACTGAAATGTATCCCTGCTGCATTTATGCGACCACAGTTATGTCAGCTCTATGGCTGGAGTAACTGCAGAGGTGTAAATGTGAGGCATTGCAATACCGTGTTATGCTAGTATTCTATAACGGAATCTGGACACCCAGATGCCGTTATGGAACTGGCAATCACCATGCAATATAGGAACACATAAATGTAGGTGTCCACTTACAGAACTGTGCCCATATTGCATAAAAGTAGATACTGACCCTTATTTTAGAAAGAGGCCTACATGTGTAAATGACATTTAAGAACAGGGGCCGTTTACACATAGGGAAGCTTACTATATTTAAATGTCAAGGGAACATAGGTAGGATGGGGAGAGGGAATGTCCTGGGTGGGCCTGAAGTACAGATGTGGATTCCCTTTGTGAAATGGGGAATGCACATCTGTATAGCAAAACAGATATCAGCATTTACAGCTGCCCCTTACACATACAAGTATCTGCTGGAACGGGCAGCTGAAAATATCAGGCCCCACCTGAGGGCATGAATTCTCCCATCTGGCCAAGAGTTCTTCTAAACCCCATCCACCCACCCTGCTTGAAGTGCCTCCTACCTCCAATCCTTACCCCAACCTTACTAGTGTCACCAAAGTTGTTGCCCAGTTATAACATAGTAACATAACATAGTAGATGACAGCAGATAAAGACCTGTACGGTCCATCCAGTCTGTCCAACAAAATACCATATGTAATAAGTTTATGATGCAATACTTCATATGGATACCTGACCTTGATTTGTCCTTGCCATTTTCAGGGCATAGACCGTAGAAGTCTGCCCGGCACTGTCCTAAATTTCTAAAGTTGTCAAAGCCCCTAAAAAGCTCCACTGCAACCCATCCAAAACTATTTAGCCACAATCAGTGCAGAGACCTTAGAAATCTTGCCCAACACTGGCTTTGCTTCCCAATTAGCAGTGTTGCCACCTAATCTCTGCTAAGCTTCTTTGGATCCATTCCTTCTAATCAGGATTCCTTTGTGTTTGTCACACGCATTTTTGAATTCCGAAACCATTTTCATCACCACCACTTCCCGTGGGAGAGTATTCCAGGTACCTACCATCCTGTCAGTGAAGAAATTCTTCCTGGCATTATTCCTAAGTCAGCCTCCCTTTCAACCTCGATTCGTGTCCTCTAGTTCTACCACCTTCCTGTCTCTGGGAAAAGGTTTGTTAGCTAATTTATACCTTTCAAATATTTGAACGTCTGTATTATATCACCCTGGTTTCTCCTTTCCTCCAGGGTATACATGTTCAGGTTAGCAAGTCTCCTCGTATGTCTTGTTACATAAACCCAATACCATTTTTGTCGCTTTTCTCTGAACCACTTCGTCTTTTTACATCCTTAGCAAAATACAGCCTCCAAAACTGGACACAATACACCAAGTGGGGCCTCGCCAACGATTTGTACAGGGGCATTGACACTTCTTTCTTTTGCTGGTTATCCCCCTCTCTATGTAGCCTAGCATTCTTCTGACTGCAGCCACTGCCTTGTCGTATTGTTTTGTCACCTTGAGAACCTCGGATACCATCACTCCCCAGGTCTCTCTTCTGAGCCAAGCTTACTAATCTCTCCCCTCCTATCTGGTACATCTCTTTTGGATTTCTGCACCCCAAGTACATCACTCTGCACTTCTTGGCATTAAATTTTAACTCGTACAGTATTTTTGGAAACCATTATTCAGATTGTACGTTATTTTTTTACACTTTTTATTATGCTGTGACTTGTGTAACTACCATAATAGCTTAATATGTGAGTGCTCAGTTGTTGCTGAAGTTGGACTAGTGGGAGGCAACATGAGAATTCCAACGTCATCGCACCATCAGCCCTCCCTACCACCTCGTTTAAAGCTAATTGTCTGATGTTATAAACCAGCACAGTTCTATGTTCAATGAGCGTGTAGATAATTGTAAAACTGGCACTTAGCTTGGGGCTGGATATTAGAATCGTTAGGTGTGCTCTCAGTAAGCCACATTGTAAGCCACATTGAGCCTGCAAAGAGGTGGGAAAACGTGGGATACAAATGCAATAAATAAATACGTAGAGCCTCAGCTGACAGTCTGTGCTCGTGTGGAAAGTGAAGTGTCAAATTTGTTCTGGATCAACAGTTCATTTGATAAATCCTTGGTGTTCTAACATATCTTCTATTCTCAACACAACTTCGCGAAACACAAGTTGGGTTGAGAACAGAAGAGATGTTAGAACATCGAGGATTTATCAAATGAACTGTTGATCCAGAACAGATTTGACACTTCATTTTCCACACGAGCACGGACTGTCAGCTGAGGCTCTACTGAGAGCATACCTAACGATTCTAATATCCAGCCCCAAGCTAAGTGCCAGTTTTGCAATTATCTACATGCTCATTGAACATAGAACTGTGCTGGTTTATAACATCAGACAATTAGCTTTAAATGAGGTGGTAGGGAGGGATCCCTTCTCATGGTTTGTACTCCCTCCAGGGTGTCCAAAGGGGAAAAGGGGATTGAATTTGATATAGCGCCTTTCTGTGGTTACAGTCAAAGCAGTTTACATATTATATACAGGTATCTATTTTGTACCTGGGACAGTGGAGGGTTAGGTGACCTGCCCAGAGTCAGAAGGAGCTGCAGTAAAAATTGAACCTGGTTCCCTAGGTTCTCAGACTGCTGCACTAACCATTAGGCTACTCCTCCACTCATCATAGTGTCTTCCCAAATAGCATAATCCAAAGCAAGGGATTGGTTCCGTTGTAAGATGTCTGCAAGTTGCATCCCTCTTGAAACGAATGGAGGAACTAAGAGCAGGTGGTGAGGATGAGAAGCATCCATGACAACAAGAAATATATTGATGAAATGTTCTTGAGATAGATGATGATGATGGTGTAAACACAGAAGAACACAGTCTTCGCAAATTCAAAACGGCAAATAACACAGCGAAGACGACACAAAAATGGGGTTTTGAGACGATGTAGAGAAAGTCTAAATTTATTGATGAGTCCAAACTAATATGGTAACTCAAAGAGACTCGACACGGCCGTGTTTTGGCCAATCGGCCTGCCTCAGGAGTCTTTATATTCTAAATCAAAACACACAAAATCTATTTATACACATACTTTTAAATAAAACATAATAAAAAACACAATCACATGAATATAAAAATGAAATGAATATTTTATGATAAAATCTACAATATAAAAATCTAAAAAACATAGCAATTAAATTCACATTGTAAAAAGATGCAGCATACTATAAAATGAACTTAAAAGACCATCAAATAGTATAATTGTTTAAAGATAAGAAAGAGTAATGATTAAAAAGTATAAAAACGGTCATTTCTGATGCCGGTACACTCATCCACATGCCTCTGATTACTTTTTAAGTAAATAGGTGGATACATATAAAAACGTAGAATGTAAAATATAAATACAGAAATCGTTCTAAAAACTGAGTCTTACAGATATGTAGCTGCCTAATCATTTTGTTATACAACCTAACCATCTAAGGACAAAGATGGCTTTAAATGATCAATATAACTAATCTCTTGAGCTTAACAGTGCTAGTGAAAAAAGTTTATAAGTATCTTGCATTATATAGCAGTTATTAATATATGCTAATACAATCAAAACAGCCTTTGCATAACATATGTAAACAGGAATAATGGTTCGTTATTTTTCCATAGAGACTAAAGATATGTACCTTTTGTAATGGTTCATAGAAATTACTGTATCTGTCAGTTCGTTTTCAGAAAGAGACATCAATAATGGAGCTGTAGCGAATGGAAAAAAAAAATAAAACATGAAGTCTTTATGCCCTAAAGGCAGGCACATATATTGCATCAAAGATGGTAGGGATCTATATAAATACAAGTTCTATTATGTACAGCAAACGGAGCTATCTCTTTTTAAAAGAGTTTCGTTTGGCGGAAAATGATTGAGCGTAAACCAGGTAGCTCGGAGTTTAATAGCTTAAACATCAAATAATGGTGTATTCAAAAATGTGCCACTAATGAAATCTATACTGGGATGGAAAAGAAAATTGAGAAACCAATGGTGTTATGGTAGAGTGACTGCATCTGGTAATATTGTATAGATCTGGTTGAGAGTAACCGGATCTGGTGATATTATATGAGTCTGGATTAAAGGTCAAGAGTATTTTATCATCTTATTAAAAAATACAAGATGCTAAAAAAGGTATGGTGGCAAAAGAATTACTGTATAGGTTGGGAGAGATTTTGTGTTTTTAATCGCCAATTTTAAAATGCTTTTACATGACAGGAAAACCTACTATTCAAACATGCTACTGAAACATAGTAACGTAGTAGATGACGGCAGAGAGAGACCTGCATGGTCCAGTCTGCCCAACAAGATAAACTCATATGTGCTACTTTTTGTGTATACCTGACCTTGATTTGTATCTGCCATTTTCGGGGCACAGACCGTAGACGTCTGCCCAGCACTAGCCCCGCCTCCCACCACCAGCTCTGCCACCCAATCTCCGCTAAGCTTCTGAGGATCCATTCCTTCTGAACAGGATTCCTTTATGTTTATCCCACGCATTTTTGAATTCTGTTACCGTTTTCATCTCCACCACCTCCCGCGGGAGGGCATTCCAAGTATCCACCACGCTCTCCATGAAAGAATACTTCCTGACATAAAATGACAAATTGTGTGGGAACAACCTTGTTAAAGTAAACACTCACCAATGTCCAAACTCTATGTTGTACAGAAACGGCAATGAAACATCGCCTATTCTGGACTTCAGTGTGAAGCTGAAGTGTCCCAGAATTTAAACCTACGGAATGACCTTTTTAAATGTAGTAGCTGAAAAGGTAAAGGAAAAAAAGGTTAGCCTTTATACATTACAAGCCAACTCAGAAAGAGGAAGACAGACAAAGATACCTCAAAAAGCTCAGAGAAGCTGAAAAAGCTGTCTGCCTGTCTTTCTCTTTCTGAGTCATCTTGTAATAGACCTTTTTTAGATATGTAAGCGACATAGGAGGAGGTGCCATAATAGCATTGTGAGTCTCAAGGCTGAGGGGGAGAATATATAGAAGCTGATAAAGGTAAAGCTGAACTGGTAAACCAATATTTCTGTTCAGTGTTCATGGATGAAAGGCTGGAGGCGGGACCACAGAATACAAATGCTAATGAAGATGGATGTATAGTAGACCAGGACCGATTCTCGGAAGACTATATTTGTGAGGAGCTGGCTAAACTACACATAGACAAAGCGATGGGGCCTGATGGGATACATCCGAGGGTATACAAGGAACTTGGAGAAGTTCTGGTGGCTCCGCTGTCTGTCCTGTTCAATGCTTCCCTAGAATCTGGAGTGATCCCAGAGGACTGAAGAAGGGCGGATGTGGTCCCTCTGCACAAGAACAGAAGGAAAGAGGAGGTTGCGAATTACAGACCGGTCAGTCTGACCTCAATGGAGAGTAAACTAATGGAAACGCTTCTAAAGCGGTGGATTGTGAGTTTTATCAAATCGAATGGGCTGCAGGACCTAAGGCATGGTTTCACTAGAGGCAGATCTTGTCAGACGAATCTGATTCACTTCTTTGACTAGGTGACCGAACAGTTGGACGTGGGAGGGGGCGCTAGATGTGGTGTACTTAGATTTTAGCAAGGCCTTTGACAAGGTTCCACATGGGAGACTGATAAATAAACTGAGTGCCCTCGGTATGGGACCTAAAGTGACTGACTGGGTTAAAAACTGGTTAAACGGAAGGAGACAGAGTGTAGTGTTAAATGGAGTTTGCTCTGAGGAAAAGGATATTACAAGTGGTGTACCACAGGGGTTGGTCCTTGGGGTGGCTCTTTTTAACATCTTTGTGAGCAATATTACAGAAGGGCTGTCTGGTAAGGTTTGTCTCTTTGCTGATGGTACCAAACTCTGTAATAAGGTGGACACCCCATAGGTTGTGGATAACATGGAAGGATCTGGCAAAGGTTGAAGAATTGTCCGAAAATTGACAACTAAGATTTAGTGCTAAGAAATGCAGGGTCATGCACTTGGGTCACAAAAACTACTACTACTACTACTACTTAACATTTCTAGAGCGCTACTAGGGTTACGCAGCGCTGTACAATTTAACAAAGAGAGACAGTCCCTGCTCAAAGAGCTTACAATCTAATAAATCTAATAAAATCTAATAAAAACCTGAGGGAACTGTACAGTGTAGGAGGTGAAGAGCTTCTGTGTACGAAAGAAGAGTGGAATTTGGGGGTGATAGTGTCTGATGACCTTAAGGTGGCCAAACAGGTAGAAAAGGCGACGCTCAAAGCCAGAAGTGGAGGAGTGGCCTAGTGGTTAGGGTGGTGGACTTTGGTCCTGGGGAACTGAGGAACTGAATTCGATTCCCACTTCAGGCACAGGCAGCTTCTTGTGACTCTGGGCAAGTCACTTAACCCTCCATTGCCCCATGTAAGCCGCATTGAGCCTGCCATGAGTGGGAAAGCGCAGGGTACAAATGTAATAAAAATAAAATAGATACTATTGGACATTCTACATGGAATGTTGCTACTATTGGAGATTCTACATTCTACATTCCACTAGCAACATTCCATGTAGAAGGCTGCGCAGGCTTCTGTTTCTGTGAGTCTGACGTCCTGACGTCCTGCGCGGCCACATTGGTGATCTGCAAGGGCCGACTTCTACATGGAATGTTGCTAGTGGTGTAGAATCTCAAATAGTAGCAACAGTGGAGGAGTGGCCTAGTAGTTAGGGTGGTGGACTTTGGTCCTGGGGAGCTGAGGAACTGAATTCGATTCCCACTTCAGGCACAGGCAGCTCCTTCTGATTCTGGGCAAGTCACTTAACCCTCCATTGCCCCATGTAAGCCGCATTGAGCCTGCCATGAGTGGGAAAGCGCAGGGTACAAATGTAACAAAAAAAAAAAAGGATACTCGGGTGCATAAGGAGAGGGATGACCAGCAGGAAAAAAGAGGTGATAGTGCCTTTATACAAGTCTCTGGTGAGGCCCCATCTGTGCGTAATTATGGAGACTGCACTTATGGAGATGTAAACAGGATGGAATCGGTCCAGAGGGTGGCTTCAAAATTGGTCGGCGGTCTCGGTCATAAAACATATAGGGACAGGCTCATGAACCTCAACATGTATATGCTGGAAGAGAGAGGCAGGAGAGAGGGGGGTATGATAGAGACGTTTAAATACCTCAGTGGCGTAACTGTACAGGAGGTGAGCCTTTTTCAAATGATGGAAACCTCTGAAATGAGAGGACATAAGATGAAGTTACGAGGAAATAGGCTGAGTATGAATTTGAGGAAACACTTTCACGGAAAGGGAGGTGGATGCGTGGAATGCCCTCCTGGTGGAGGTGGTGGAGACAACTGTGTCAGAGTTTAAGAAGGCATGGGACAGACACATGGGATCTCTTAGGAAAAGGAGTTAATGGTTACTGAGGATGGGCAGACTAGATGGGCCATATGGCCCTTAGCTGCTGTCATGTTTCTATGTTTCTATACATTCAAGTGGATAAACTTGGTGACCACACTACTTTATCCTGTATGGGTAGAGAGGAGCCGTATTGGTCTCAGCTAGCGTGAGAACTAACAAAGATAAAATTTACAGGGCTGCTATAATTTGCCTCTTGATAATTTTTTTCTGGGTATGTTAATGCAGTTTTGAAGCTGAAGCTGCATTCCCCTTGCTCAGGAACACAAGACATGAGGATGGCATAGAAAGATGTTTTGTATATGCGTGAGAGCTGTGCACCTTTTCTTTCTTCCTGTTTTCCTCAACTTGACCTTCTACTTTGTTCAGACTGGAAAACTTTTCTCCTGGCACAGACCATTGTAATTAAAAAGATAATGTTAAACTAGTTCAAACCAGTATATATTGCTGATAACCCAATCCTTTCCCAGAAGGGTTTTTAACTGCCCTGTTTACAGCTCACGTTCCAGACTAAGGGTAAACAGCTTTAATAAAAAACAAAATTGTTATTGAAGTGCAGAAAAATAGCATTTCAGCCAACTCAGGTAACATAGTAACGTAGTAGATGACGGCAGAAAAAGACCTGCACGGTTCATCCAGTCTGCCCAACAAGATTAACTCATATGTGCTACTTTTTGTGTATACCTTACCTTGATTTGTATCTGTCATTTTCAGGGCACAGACCGTATAAGTCTGCCCAGCATTTATCCCTGCCTCCCAACCACCGGCTCTGGCACAGACCGTATAAGTCTGCCCAGCAATATCCTCGCCTCCCAACCACCAGCCCCGCCTCCCACCACCGGCTCTGGCACCTAATCTCAGCTAAAAAACAAAAAAAAGAGAACACAAATGAAAAGTAAAAATATGAAAAATAGAACAAACACATTATCTACACGACAAGAGTTAGAAGTCAGAGGCTGTGATTATAACACCTCATTCTCACTCTCCCTGGTCCACAGGAGGGAATCTTTCTTATAGGAAAAGTTTGTATCACCTCATTACTAGCTTTAATCGTAGCTTCATCACATGCTTCGAGCAATTCCTCACATCTGCCTGTTGTGCCAACTCAGGTGTGACAGAATGTTTTTGGGAAAGTTGGTTTTTAGCACTTCTTGTGAAGTATTGTTTCATATCTCTTGTCCTTGAATAATACAAAGTTTTTGTTTTCTTATATAATTCTTATATTTCTCTTACTATGCTTGCTGAAAAATACTATCATGTTCTATCATTATCATGTTACCCAAAATCCTTCTGTTATTACTAAATGTATACTTTCTCATGCATTGTCACTACTCATGACGTATTGTAAGCCACATTGAGCCTGCAAAGAGGTGGGATACAAATGCAACAAATAAAACGTTATTTTCTAGGACATCGAAGCAAACCAGAGATACTTTAGTCACAGCACAAATGCTCCCTAAATAACACTGTCCTTCTGCTTGGTAAACTCACAATGGCTTACATGTCTTTTCTAGTACTATTAAAATTCACTCCTTCACAGGAAGGTGATGAAGACTAGGAGCAGCCTCTCCTTGGACGAGATGGAAGCAGAAACAATAACAGAATGCCAAGAAAGCTTGGCAAACGCCTGTACCACAGGTTGCTGCATCCCAGGACAAGAGAATAATGCTGCTTGCGAACCATCTCACAAGCAGAGCATCAGGCCACAAAGCCCCCCCATAGCACCAGACAGCCCCCCAGACCCATTGACCCCCCCCCCCTTGAACTTCAAGACTCCCTTTCCCTCATCCCCCATAGGAACTAATTTTAAAATCAGAGGGGGGGGGGCTTCAGGCAGGAGCGAGGCCCACTTGTTTCTGCCCAGTCTGGCGCCTTTAGGAAAATGGTGCGCCTAGCGTAGTCTTGCGCAACTACTGCTAGGGGTCACTTTTTTTGGTGTCAGTGCTGTGTGGTATGTGTGTTATAAAACAAACAAATCCTATATAATAAAACTCACCCTCAACGTTCTGAGGACAGTGACGTCACTGCCACTTCCTTCCAGAACGGTTCGTAAGACCATGGTGGTGAAGCCACTGAAATCGCCCAGGCTAGGGGCCCCGCCCTCGCATCAAACGTCATGACGTCGAGGGCGGAGCAATGGCATTCGGTGCGTCCAAGAGGTGCGGAATGCGGAGCAATGCCGATGCCGTCAGAACGACGAAGGGGTCCGTAGGTAGGGAGGGAGAAGTGGGCGATGAAGGGATCGGTAGGGAGGGAGGGAGAACGGGGGGATTGAAGAGGAAAACCTTGCTAGCGCCCATTTGCTCCTGAAACGGGCCTGTTTTCCTAGTATAATCATAAATCTCCCCAGTGAGGATTTATCAATAGCTTTTAATCTGGGACGAAAAAGCCTCAACAGACTCCAGAAAAAAATATCATCTCTATAGCAGTAAAGAAATGATAGAGTTCTTGCAGATATCATTGGCAAAAAAAAAAAACCTCCCGTAGAAATATATTCTTAGTGCACAATGTCAAAACAAAACATGCACACTTAACTTAAAAGTGCCAGAACGCCTTGTGTCTGTTCCAAGGCCAACAGTGGCCAGAGTTTTGAAATACTGCATCAGGGTCCATGGAATATTGAGAACTCCATATATGTGGCTGTTCTTAAGTGTGCGTTCTTTGTTTTGCCATTGTATACTAAAAATTTATTTCTATTGGGAGGTTTTTTGCCAGTGATGACAGCAAGAACGCCATCATTTCATTACTGCTGTAGCGGTCTTATTTTTTCTGGAGTCTGTTGAGGCTTAAAAGAGTCTATTGAAATTAAAAGTTATTGATAAATACTCACTGAGGGGAGATTTATAATATATTTGTTTGGATAGATTATTTAAATCCTTGGTCTAATCCCAAGTAGTTGATGTTATAAAGCAAACACAGCACATCACCCTTCTAATACCATCCCTACAGTAAAGCATGGTGGTGGCCACATGTTGAGAGAATGCTTTACAACAGCAGGGAGAGAAAAGCTTGTGAAGACTGAAGGAAAGATTGATGGTGCCAGGGCTGCCGAGAGGTGGGGTAGGGGGCAAAATTCTCTCGGCCCGGCCTCCAGGGGGAGCCCGGCGGTAGTGTCGCTGTGTCGGTAAGATTTCCATGGCAAAAAGGCAGAAGGCGGTTCAGGCAGGCTGCCGCTTCATTGGTCTCCTGCTCCTGTGTGTCCTGGCCGGGTTAGCAGCATGATACATTAACTGCTGCTAGCCTGGCTGGTACACACACGAG
Organism: Microcaecilia unicolor; assembly: GCF_901765095.1. Lineage (NCBI taxonomy): Eukaryota > Metazoa > Chordata > Amphibia > Gymnophiona > Siphonopidae > Microcaecilia > Microcaecilia unicolor. The sequence continues at coordinate 20,183,108 of NC_044034.1, forward strand.
CAGGAGACCAATGCAGGCTGAAGGCTTCTGTTCTGACTGCCATACTAGCAGGTTCTTCTTCCTGCCTTGTCCCGGTCCCTCCTTCTCCCGATGTCAGGTACTTCCTGTTTCCACCATGGCTGGGAGCGAGAGGGGATGCGGTAGGAAGGGAAGGATCTGCGACAGCAGAGGGAGGTGGGGGGCAGCAGCAGCTTGCCCGAGTGGGAGAGGGAGCAGAGGGTGTTGGCAGGGAGTGGCAGCCGGCACCCTTGCTCCAGACCCTTCCCTGTCTCTCAGGGGCTCTGGATAGTGCAGGAAGATCCAGGAAGAAATCCTGTTCTAATCTGCCATTGACCCTGGGATAAGGGAAAAAATTCATCTTTTAGCAGGGCGATGAGCCTAAATAAGAAGCAAAAGCAACAATGAAGTGACTGCAATACAAAAGTGAATATCCTTGAGTAGCCCAGTCAAAACCCAGACCTTAATACAACGGAAAATCTGTGGCAAGCCTATTGAAGACTGCAGTCCATAGATGATACTTCATCAATCTGAAAGATTTTTTAGTTATTCTTTCAAGAAGAATGGATATGCTAGGCAAAGTTGGTAGACACAATTAAAAGACTCTGACTAAAATGACATCAGATACCTTAAGATCATTACAGGCCTAAAATGACATCAGATACCCTAAGATCATTACATGCCCAATAATATATCATTTCTCATCAAAAAAGTTTTTAATAGTTTTCTAAAGTAAATATGTAGTTCCTGTAATACATAAAGGAAGAGCTTTCCAGATTAGTGTTTCCTAGTAGGGTTGATAGTCCTCATCTCCACCACCTCTACTGTAAGGCTGTTCCATACATCCACCACCCTATACGTAAAGAAGAATTTCACTTAAATTACTCATCTGTCTGTCCTCTTTCGCCTTTATCCTATTCCCCCTGATCCCAGAGCTTCCTTTTAATTGAAATAGGGATTAGTTTTAAAGAATTTAACCGTTTACAACTGCTTCAAAATACTGCTCTATGACTGATAAATAGGATAGGTAGATTTGATCACATTACACTTTATATGAAAAAAGCCCGTTGGCTTCCTGTGCACAAACGCATTATCTCTAAACTTCTTCTCTTGGTTTACAAAACTTTACAAACAGAAGAACCTTCTTATCATAATCGCCACTTAATTTGCTACATCCCTGCCCATTCTCTTCAATCAATCAATCAATCAAAATCATCTATATATGCCTACTCATAAAGAAATACTCCATGAACATATCAGAGGAAGTATCTTTTCAATACAAGGTTCACTCCTATGGCACTCCCACCTCATTTGTGTCATCAGACATCCATAACTCAATTTAAAACAGATCTTAAAACCCATCTGTTCACACAGGGTGCTGACCTGTGCGAGTCCTTCAGAAGCAAGAGTATTCTCTCATGTGTAATCCTTCCCCTGCTTTCTATTAAATATTGAAGTTCGCCCTCCTCTCCTCACAGTGATGTCTTATCTATATACTTTCTTCTAGCTATGTATCTTAGAATGTAAGCCACCTAGATGGCATCGCTGTAGAGCAGGGTAAAAAGTATGAACTTGAAATAGACTGGCCTGCTGTGCATTTATACCATGGAGGTATTTAAACATCTTTATCATATCTCACCTTTCCTGCCTTTCTTCCAAAGTCGACAAAGATACAGAAGAACAAAAAACCTCTCAGAAAAAATACCACAAAGGAGACAGTGAAGGTGATTCAATGAAACGGTGATGCTGTATGTGGTCTAGAAGATTTAATGGTCAACAACAACGACTCTGTGGTCAACACATTGGCTCAACACGGCCATGTTTCAGCCCATCGACCTGCCTCAGGAGTCTTTCCTGTGTTGTACAGATGAATGGGTAGATGTCGCTTGCTGTATATATTTCAAGCTAAATCGCAATAGATATGCTTCGACCTTGTAGCAACTGGTGCAAAGTCTTTGTCTCCATATGATTTATGACTAAGATCAGTGACCATTTTAGTAGCTGCCCTCTGACTTCATCCTATTTATATCTTTTTGAAGGTGTAGCCTCCAAAATTCGGTTATCTAAAAGGAAAGTTTGTCTCAAATGTACAGCATGGCAAAGTATCTTATAGGGAAGGTGCTATGAGGTATATTATTCAGGAATAGAATAAATCTGATGGAAAGTATCTCTGCATGTATGTATGTTGGTCTCTATATATGTGCTTTTGTGAGAGTGTCTTCGCATATCTCAGTAACAGAACATAACCCATCAACTAGGCCAGCAAAATAAAATTAGAATTTTTAAAAATCTCTTCTTTAAAGAAATCAGGTAGAGCACTTGATGTAAAAAAGCCAGAAAAATTACCTCAGTTTGCAATATGTTCCTCCTAATTTGTTCTCATAGTACAAGTGTAATAGAGATGCCTTTTCCAGTTTTCTCTGCCATTGAACCACAACATAGATCTAGAAGAACCAGTTTCCAGGAGTAGGTAATTACCTTCTCATGTAGTCCAGTCATTAGCCTCTTTATTGGTATTGATTAAAGCTGATTGTGATGATCATTTTAATAACATAGTGCAATTTTTATATCTAGAAGTCTATTTGTGTTGGAAATTAACTTGCTCTCAATTCTACTTGTTCTGTTATAGGAATTCCTCTGACTGAGCGAACCATTGCAACACCAAGTTGCTGTGTGTCATTTGCTGATGCTGGCAGTGAGACCCCTGTAACCACCTCGGTCATTGAGAACACAGACTCACCTGTTTGGAACTTTCAGCAGCAAGCTAGGTAAGATCCTTAGTGGCCTAAATTAGAACGTAAGAACATAGGTATTGCCACACAGGGACAGACCAAAAGTCTATCATGCCCAGCATCCTGTTCATAACAGTGACCAATCCAGGTTACAAGTACCTGTCAAGATCCCAAAACAGTAGAATACATTTTATGCTGCTTATCCTAGAAATAAGTGGTCCATTTTAATAATGGCTTATGGATTTTTCTTTTAGGAAGCTATCCAAACCTTTCTTAAACCCCGCTAACTGCTTTTACTACATTCTCTGGCAATGAATTCCAGAGTTTAATTACACATTGAGTGAATAAATATTTTCTCCAATTTGTTTTAAATTTACTACGTTGTAGCTTCACTGCGCCCCCTAGTCCAACTATTTTTGGAAAGAGTAAACAAGCGGTTCACGTCTACCCATTCCACTTCACTCATTATTTTTCCCCTCAGCCATCTTTTCTCCAAGCTGAAGAGCCCTAGCTGCTTTCCCCCCAGATTCTATATAGTGCAGTTAGATTTAGGCGCTAAAATTGGAGTGGATTCTATAACACCACGCGTAAAGCGCATAACTTAATTGGCTTAACAAGCTAATGAGCACTGATAAGCAGGCAAGTATGGGCCTTATAGAAGGCACCACAAAAATTGTGAACACCTCTCTTTCTAATGGGCAACTACCAACAGCATTAAAAAGGGCAGTGGTTCACCCTCTGCTGAAGAAAAACAACCTTGACCAGGACAAACTTGAAAATTACAGGTCAGTATCCAACATCCCGTTTCTAGGAAAACTCATAGAACAAGCAGTCTGTGTTCAACTTATTGAATGGCTAGAAAAGAGTAACTGGCTAGATCCATGTCAATCTGGATTCAGACCCGGTTATGGAACAGAAATGGTCCTGGTATCCCTGCTAGATGATCTTCACAGAAACCGAGACAAGGGATTCGCCTCGATGTTAGTACTGCTAGATTTCTCAGCAGCTTTTGACACTGTGGATCATGATATCTTGCTAGCACGACTGACAGAAACAGGTATCAATGGTACAGTACTTACTTGCCTGGTTTAGATCCTATCTATTAGACAGGCAACAATCCATAATGTTTGGCAGCAACTCAGCACCACAATGGACACTGACCTGCGGGGTACCACAAGGATCGATACTGTCACCTATTCTGTTCAATATCTACCTCAAGCCACTAGCTGAGCTGATTCGGTCAATGGACACTCAGTTCTACGTCTATGCGGATGATGTGCAGCTACTCATACCCATTGAACCTGACTTACCTACAGCCTTGAATAAATTGATTACTTGTCTAACATCAATTCAAGAATGGGCTAAGCACAACAAACTTTGCCTGAACCCAAGTACAACCGAGCTTCTCTGGCTCCCTAACACATTTGTACCCCTAACACATTGTGCGCTTTCCCACACATGGCAGGCTCGATGCGGCTTACATAGTAACAATATAAAGAATTACAAAGTCGTGAGAAGAATAAACAGTTTGTAGTAAACACAAAATTAATGGGGTTAACGGATAAGTAAATTGAGCATAGAAAAGATTGGGTGCAGAAGGAAATGAGCGTTGGGAGGTAGTCTTAGGAAGATGGAGAGGAATAGATATATGGTAGCAAAAAGGATAATGGGGAAACATGGTCAATGTATAACAATTGTCAATAAGAATCATGTGGGCAAGCTTTGGTTGGGTTGAATCATTAGGATAGGCTGTCTTTGTCTTCAGTGCTTTTCTGAAGGGCAAAAGGCCGTTAATGGTATGGATAGGTCTTGGTAGAGCATTCCAAAGCTGGCTACCTAAAAAGGAAAAATTGGATACGTAGAAGGATTTGTACTTAATACCTTTGCAATTGGGGAGGTGCAGATTAAGGTAAGTACAAATCAGCCTTGCCTTCACTTTATAGTTTGTGAGAATTCTTTGAGGGTGTTTATCTTTTGGGCACATTTAGCAAGAAGAGTGCCTGTGTTTGAGAGTTTGTCCTGTCTGTCCATCCATTCACGTAAGTAAGTTTATAGAGCGCACATGTGCAGTCTTACACCCTACTGAAGAGGTTCCATACATCACACATAGTGATCTTGGGCAAGTCACTTAACCCTCCATTGCCTCAGGTACAAAATTAGATTGTGAGCCCTCCCAAGAACAGGGAAATACCAAGTGTACCTAAATGTAACTCTCCTTGAGCTACTACTGAAAAAGGTATGAGCAAAATCCAAATTTTAAAAAATGCAAATAAAAAAATCACACATGAGAGAAAGGAGGACTTAGGAACAAGAGCGGAAAGAACAGCGGATTTCATGCAGACACTGCTCTTTCAAACCTCTGCCAATGCCACTGACCTTTTGGCATGGGAGGGAAGAAGGAGAGGCAAGTGACAAGAAATTTCTCAGTGCAGTACCCGTTGCATTCTCTTCCCAGCCTGAGTATTAAAATGGATGTTTTGTGACCTGAGAAAGTATTTTACTTAACATTTTTCCCAGATTCTCTTTGATAACTAGTCTAATCACTAAGACAATTTCATCATTTCAAAAATGAGCATGTACCTCCGTTTGTGTTAATAAAAATAATGGATACATTGGAGATCAGTTTTAAAGCCAAAGCCTATCTAAGCTTGTGATTGTCTTAAATAAAAGAAGTAAATCAGCACAGGTTTGCTGCTTGTGAGTAGTAGAATCTGAGCTCCTGGCCGTTCATGCAGCTTTCATAAATATATTTCAATCACCTTTAAAAAAGAGGGGGAGGCCTGCATTCGTATGTATGTATTTACAGGAGAGGTTTGTATTAGTAAATGAGGTCAGAAAGTACAGGGTAATTTTCAAAGCAATTTCTGTAGGTAAAAAGTGTATGGCGCCTTAAGTTGTGCATGCTAATTTGGCCTCATAGCCAAATTGCACACACAACTTAATTGATTAACAAGCCAGTCAGCGTTGATAATTGGTGCTTAACCAATTAGCAGCACTAATCAGAGCCGTAGCGAGGGGAGCTGACACCCGGGGCGGGTCGCCGCTGCGCACCCCCCCCCCCCCCGGGTGCAGCACGGCGCACCCTTCTCCCGCTGGAGTGCATACCTCCCCCCCCCCCCCCCCCCGGAGCGCATACCTGCGGTGAGGGACGGGCGGGAGGGCCGATCCGCCCCGACTGCACGTTGTTGGGGTGTGTCGGCTCCGCACTGGTTCACTGCTCTCTTTGTCCCGGAACAGGAAGTAACCTGTTCCGGGGCAGAGAGGGCAGTGCACCAGCGTGGAGCCGACACCCCCCAGCGGCGTGCACTCGGGGCGGACCGCCCCCCCCCCCCCTTCCTACGCCACTGGCACTAATTGGCTTTTATTAGAATTTATATGCACAACTTTCTAGGTGTATTCTATATCGCAGTGCACATAAATTCTAATGCACACAGTTGAAAAGGGATGTGGCCACTGGCATGGAATGGGCGGGTCGTGGGCATTTAAAAAAAACTAGACGCACTATTATAGAATACACCCGATCTGTGCCTAACAGGCTCAGGTGTTTAGGCCTAGTTTTAGGTGACCTAAATGTACATAAGTATTGCCATACTGGGAAAGACCAAAGGTCCATCAAGCCCATCATCCTGTTTCCAACACCGGCCAATCCAGGTCACAAATACCTGGCAAGATCCCAAAAAAGTACAAAACATTTTATACTGCTTATCCCAGAAATAGTGGATTTTCCCCAAGTCCATTTAATAATGATCTATGGACTTTTCTTTTAGGAAGCCATCCAAACCTTTTTTAAACTCCACTAAGCTTACCGCCTTTACCACATTCTCTGGCAACGAATTCCAGAGTTTAATTACACGTTGAGTGAAGAAACATTTTCTCCGATTCGTTTTAAATTTACTACATTGCAGCTTCATCGCATGCCCCCTAGTCCTAGTATTTTTGGAAAGCACCTAAATTCTAGTTGTGAGAACGACACGTGAGCATGTTCTTTAAACTATGCCTATCTTTAGGCATAGCTTTATAGAATCACGCAAACCGAATGGTTTTACGACACTGATTTTTAAAGCGTCATATATAGAATTTCTCCCAGTGTGTACATTTACCTACATTTGAGGGAGACCTTCCCAAGGTGGGGTTGGGATAGGATCTGAAACGTGCATAATTCTTTTTATTTCAGAAGTACATGTTATTAATTGAAAAAAGTATCTGCACAAAAAGGAAGCACTGATGTGCGCATGTTCTTTTTTGTGGGGCATTTTTCAAATTAAATGCACATGCATACTTCATATGCCATCTTTAAATTAAAAATTGTATCTGAAAAAATTGAAACATACATATATTTCTTTTCAATACAAAAGAAACAATTAAAATGACATTTCTATCATGAAACCTCTTAATATTGTGCATCATCTTTATTTTATGACATCTTTATTTTATCTCTAATAGATTATCCAAAGAACTTTTATTGGACTCACAGCAAACACTGGTCTTTAAAGTGTGGCACAAAACAGGTAAGCAGACTGAAGAAAAACATACTCTTCTCTTGTGCCTCTTTAAGAGAAAGGAAAGGGGATGGGACTTAATATACCACCTTTCTGTGGTTACAATCAAAGCTGTGTTTTGTGACATGATGTTAAAGGCTCTGAAGTTTGAATTTCCTACCTGTGAATTGATGAAGAAGTTAGTATTAAAGTTGGAGTATTGACAACCACTACTACTACTACTACTACTACTACTACTACTATTTAGCATTTCTATAGCGCTACAAGGCGTACGCAGCGCTGCACAAACATAGAAGAAAGACAGTCCCTGCTCAAAGAGCTTACAATCTAATAGACAAAAAATAAATAAAGTAAGCAAATCAAATCAATTAATGTGTACAGGAAGGAGGAGAGGAGGGTAGGTGGAGGCGAGTGGTTACGAGTCAAAAGCAATGTTAAAGAGGTGGGCTTTCAGTCTAGATTTAAAGGTGGCCAAGGATGGGGCAAGACGTAGGGGCTCAGGAAGTTTATTCCAGGCGTAGGGTGCAGCGAGACAGAAGGCGCGAAGTCTGGAGTTGGCAGTAGTGGAGAAGGGAACAGATAAGAAGGACGTCAGACTCACAGAAACAGAAGCATGCGCGGCTGCAAGGGCAGGCTTCTACATGGAATGTTGCTGGTGGAATAGCAACATTAACATTCCATGTAGAATCTCAAATAGTAGCAACAGAATCTCCAATAGTAGCAACATTCCATCTAGAATCTCCAATAGTAGCAACATTCCATGTTGTTACTACTACTACTACTATTTAGCATTTCTATAGCGCTACAAGGCATACGCAGCGCTGCACAAACATAGAAGAAAGACAGTCCCTGCTCAAAGAGCTTACAATCTAATAGACAAAAAATAAATAAAGTAAGCAAATCAAATCAATTAATGTGTACAGGAAGGAGGAGAGGAGGGTAGGTGGAGGCGAGTGGTTACCACATAAAAATGTTACATGGCTATGGATATTAATGATGATGCATATCACATGAATTTATTATCGGGTATTTGGCTGTTTGAAACTGCTATTTTAATTGATAAACACAGCTTTAGATGAGAAAACAGAATAAAAATCTTTTTATTCAGTTAAATTAAGGTGCACACGGTCTGTTGAATGTTACTAAGAGGCACTGCTCTATTTTAGGGGTTGAAGTATTTTGTGTTGCTTTCTGTTCGGTTACTTTCACAGAGGCAATTCTTTTCTCAAGCTGTAGCAAAATGAAAGCCTCAGTTGTATTAAATAGCCATGTTTCAGATTTCTTCTGCATCTTGTTCTGGAGTAGGTTAGAATAAGTGCACTGTTACATGGACATGGTGCTTGTCCCGACTTCACTTTAGTGATTTCAGCAGCATGGTGAAGGGAAATCTGTGCCAAACTAGATGACTTTATAAAAAGGCCCTGTGCTAGGCATATACTACAGTAGTACCCTTAATACAAGTGGAGAAAGCACAGCTCTCCAACCTCTCTGCATGTAAATGTGTGTGTGTGTGTGAGGTATATGTTTGTGTGTCTGTGCATGTGTGCCTTCTGTGTGTACTTTCTGAGGTATGTGATCAGAAGAGGAAATGAAAGGGGAAGGCAATTCCTTAATCACAGTGTTACAGTGAAAATACTATATATATATATATTTTTTTTTTTTTTTTGCAGCTGTTGGGGCTGCTTTTCCCATAGGAATGTGCTGTGCATTTTTTTTTTAGGTGGATCATTTATCTTCCTCCTCCTCCTCCTGTCAGATGCAGAAACTTCATTTCCTTAGTGTCAGCAGCAAATGAATCCAGTTCCTCAGTTCCCCAGGACCAAAGTCCACCACCCTAACCACTAGGCCACTCCTCCACTGTTGCTACTATTTGAGATTCTACATGGAATGTTGCTATTCCACTAGCAACATTCCATGTAGAAGTCGGCCCTTGCAGATCACCAATGTGGCCGCGCAGGCTTCTGCTTCTGTGAGTCTGACGTCCTGCACTTACGTGCAGGACGTCAGACTCACAGAAACAGAAGCCTGCGCGGCCTTCTACATGGAATGTTGCTAGTGGAATAGCAACATTCCATGTAGAATCTCCAATAGTAGCAACATTCCATGTAGAATCTCCAATAGTAGCAAAATTCCATGTAGAATCTCCAATAGTATCTATTTTATTTTTGTTACATTTGTACCCTGCGCTTTCCCACGCATGGCAGGCTCAATACGGCTTACATGGGGCAATGGAGGGTTAAGTGACTTGCCCAGAGTCACAAGGAGCTGCCTGTGCCTGAAGTGGGAATTGAACTCAGTTCCTCAGGACCAAAGTCCACCACCCTAACCACTAGGCCACTCCTCCACTGTTGCTACTATTTGAGATTCTACATGGAATGTTGCTATTCCACTAGCAACATTCCATGTAGAAGTTGGCCCTTGCAGATCACCAATGTGGCCACGCAGGCTTCTGCTTCTGTGAGTCTGACGTCCTGCACGTACGTGCAGGACGTCAGACTCACAGAAACAGAAGCCTGCGCAGCCTTCTACATGGAATGTTGCTAGCAACATTCCATGTAGAATCTCCAATAGTAGCAACATTCCATGTAGAATCTCCAATAGTATCTATTTTATTTTTGTTACATTTGTACCCTGCGCTTTCCCACTCATGGCAGGCTCAATGCAGCTTACATGGGGCAATGGAGGGTTAAGTGACTTGCCCAGAGTCACAAGGAGCTGCCTGTGCCTGAAGTGGGAATTGAACTCAGTTCCTCAGGACCAAACTCCACCACCCTAACCACTAGGCCACTCCTCCTCTCACTTGGCCTTCTCCCCCACTGCCTTCCCATTGGCTCAGGGATTCTTAATCTCATTTGGTTTCTGCAGCCCTTTAAGTGATCAATGAAACCCTCACACCTCCTCCCTAAGTCATATTTTTATTGTGTTTTCAAATAAGAACATCAAAGAACAAACTTCGAAAAGAAAACAATTGAGCCTTTACAAGTAATTATAAAAAAAGAAATATCATCACTTAGGAGCTCTTTTACTAAGCTGCGTTAAAATGTGACCTGTTCTATCTCTAGTAACAAATTACCAAAGGGAGATGGGATTATAGAGGAAAAATTTTCAACAAAGAGTAGGACTTTAGCTTAGTCACTTAAATGCATGCAGCTTTTCATATTTGAGTTCGCAAATGTGGAATGATTTACCACTTGACCTGAAAATAATTCACAACGTAATTAACTTTCGTAAGGCACTAAAGACTCGTCTCTTTAACATAACATACCATAAGGACTCATAATTGGAGCCGTAATTACATAGTAACATAGTAGATGATGGCAGAAAAAGACCTGCATGGTCCATCCAGTCTGCCCAAGACAAACTCATATGTGTATACCTTACCTTGAATTTGTACCTGTCCTATTCAGGGCACAGACCATATAAGTCTGCCCAGCAGTATTTCCCGCCTCCCAACCACCAGTCCCGCCTCCCATCACCGGCTCTGGTACAGACCGTATAAGTCTGCCCTCCCCTATCCTCGCCTCCCAACCACCACCCCCTCTTCCCCCCAGCTGCTCCGCCACCCAATTTCAGCTAAGCTTCTGAGGATCCATTCCTTCTGCACAGGATTCCTCTATGCATATCCCACGCATGTTTGAACTCCGTTACCGTTTTCATCTCCACCACCTCCCGCGGGAGGGCATTCCAAGCGTCTACCACCCTCTCCTTGAAAAAATACTTCCTGACATCTTTCCTGAGTCTGCCCCCCTTCAATCTCATTTCATGTCCTCTCGTTCTACCGCCTTCCCATCTCCGAAAAAGATTTGTTTGCGGATTAATACCTTTCAAATATTTGAACGTCTGTATCATATCACCCCTGTTCCTCCTTTCCTCCAGGGTGTACATGTTCAGGTCAGCAAGCCTCTCTTCATACGTCTTGGAACGTAAATCCCATACCATCCTCGTATCTTTTCTTTGCACCACTTCCATTTTTTTAACATCCTTCGCAAGATACGGCCTCCAAAACTGAACACAATACTCCAGGTGGGGCCTCACCAACGTCTTATACAGGGGCATTAAAACCTCCTTTCTTCTGCTGGTCACTCCTCTCTCTATACAGCCTAGCAATCTTCTAGCTACTGCCACCGCCTTGTCGCACTGTTTTGTCGCCTTCAGTTCCTCAGATACTATCACCCCAAGATCCCTCTCCCCGTCCGTGCCTATCAGACTCTCCCCGCCTAACACATACATCTCCCTTGGATTTCTACTCCCCAAGTGCATCACTTTGCATTTCTTCGCATTGAATTTTAATTGCCAAACGTTAGACCATTCTTCTAGCTTCTTCAGATCTTTTTTCATGTTTTCCACACCCTCCGGGGTGTCTACTCTGTTGGAAATCTTGGTGTCATCCGCAAAAAGGCAAACCTTACCTTGTAACCCCTCGGCAATGTCACTCACAAATATATTGAACAGAATCGGCCCCAGCACCGATCCCTGAGGCACTCCACTACTCACCTTTCCCTCCTCCGAGTGAACTCCATTCACCACCACCCTCTGGCGTCTGTCCGTCAACCAGTTCCTAATCCAGTTCACCACTTCGGGTCCTATCTTCAGGCTGTCTAGTTTATTTAAGAGCCTCCTGTGGGGAACCGTGTCGAAAGCCTTGCTGAAATCTAAGTAGATGACGTCCATAGCACGTCCTTTATTTAATTCTCCTGTCACCCAGTCAAAGAATTCAATGAGATTCGTTTGGCACGACTTCCCTTTGGTGAAACCATGTTGTCTCGGATCTTGCAACTTATTGGCTTCCAGGAAATTCACTATCCTTTCCTTCAGCATGGCTTCCATTACTTTTCCAATAACTGAAGTGAGGCTTACCGGCCTGTAGTTTCCAGCTTCTTCCCTATCCCCACTTTTAACAATCGGATTATTTTCTCCCTATATTGTATTGTTTAACTTTATTATGCAATCCATGTTCAATTTATGATACCAATTGTATGTTTTCCCTTATCCACCTGACTGTTTATGATATCATCCATGTTATATATATATTACTAATTGTATTTGTACTCTGAAATGACATGTCATGACGGAAAATTGTAAGCCGCATTGAGCCTGCAAATAGGCGGGAAAATGTGGGATACAAATGAAATTAATAATAATAAATGAGCCGTACAATCAAATCACCAATGGAGATGAAGTGGTAGCTCTGGGAACTTCTCTACGTTCAAGAAAAAACTATAATTGGGCAACAATATAAAAGACATACTTACTGTTTTCAAAACTATTCAAACATTTATATTGAAACTAGTAAGGAAGGCCCGTTTCAAATCGGAATGAAACGGGCGCTAGCAAGGCTCACCTCCGTCCCTTTGTGTCTCCGTGTGTCACCGGCCCCCCTGCAGCCTCCGTGCGAATGTGTGACCCTGGCCCTTTTGGCACGCCCCCCCGTGTGCTCCGCCCTCGACGTCATCGCGTTTTGACGCGAGGGCGGAGCAGAGCTACAGTGCAGTACAACGTTGGAGCTGAGAATGTGCTCCGCCCTCAACGTCATAACGTTTGACGTGAGGGCGGGGCCCACAGACTGTGATTTTCTGTGGCTTCAGGGCTTCGAACTTACGAACCTGGCTTCAGTGACGTCTGTGCAAATAGAACGTTGAGGGTGAGTTGTATATATATAGATATCTGAAATGTAAAAAAAAAAAAACTTCCTAAGCCACTTGTCCACTGGTGACTACTGTCAGCTACATTTGTTGCTGTTAACTGGTGAAGGTATAACTGCTAACATGTTGCTAAAATTACCTATATTACCAATAATTGTTCTAATAACTGCCTTTATGATGTCTAGAAAGTTCTAATAAATTACCTAGGTTTTCAAGACACCTCGTTTGACATCTTCCCACATCTTCCCCTGCATTAGCTAGAGTCTACATACAGTCTTTGCTTCTAGACATAAAAATATCCAGACATCTTTTCTACCTTCTAGGCACTCATATGAAATTCTGCTGACTTTTGAAAAATGCCCAATGGTTGATAATCCTAACCTGATGGGATTGTGGACTGGCAGGTTTCAGAGAAGGGGGTACTTTGGACTACATTATGGTTAGCTATAGGAGACTAGTTTGGGGATGGGGCAATATATGTGGGGTGTTGGGGCAGTTGAAAGGGTTAGTTTTGGGTCTTGACAGTTTGTGAGGAGTTATATCAGTTGCAGGTAGGGTAGTTTTAGGGTGTGGGCTAGGTTGTAGAGGATATATTTATTTATTTGTAGCATTTGTATCCTACCTTTTCCCACCAATTTGCAGGCTCAATGTGGCTTACATTATGCCGTGATTTTTGAGAGGGTGGGGCAGTTTGGATAGTTTATTCTAGAATGGAACAGTTTGCAGGAGGTAGCTTTAGGGGATGGGGCAGTTTAGGATGTAATGGCAGTGACAGAGATACTATGCGGGGTGGGGTAGGCAGTTGCAGAGGGTAGTTTCTGGAATAGAGCAGTTTACTGGGTGAGGGACAATTTCAAGAGTAGTTTTGAGGGATGGGTCTATTTGTGGGGTGGTAAAGCAGTTGAAGGGGGCTTAGATTTTGGGAATGGGATAGTTTATAGGTTGGTGGGGCAGTTGTGGAGTAGTTTCTAGAGCAGGGCAGGTTGCATGGGGTAGCAGCAGTTTAGGACTGATATTACAGTTACAGGGGTAATTGTTTGGGTGTCGGGCAGTTTCGGTTGTAGTTTTTGGAGATGGGCAATTTGCAGGGCTGCGTGAAAGTTGTAAGGTTTTGAGTTTGGGGGCAGTATGTGGGGTAGTGGGGACAGTTGCAGGGGGTATTTGGGGGATAAGGGAGCTTGCAGAATGTGCCCAGGTATGGGAGGAAATAATTTTGGGGAATAGGGCAGTTTGCAGGTTGTGATAGTTGTGGATAGAACAGTATGTGGGGGTAGTATGGCAATCATGGTTTTTTTTTTAGGGATAAAGTAGTTGGTGGAATGGTGAGGTAGTCGTAGTGGAGTATATTTTAGGGATGGAGCAGTTTGTGGGGTGATGTGGCAGTTGTGGGGGGTAGTTTTTGGGTGTGGTGTGGCTTTTACAAGGGGGTGATTTAGGGACGTAAGAGGCAGTTAAGGGTGTTTGGAAGAATTGAAAATTCCACCTTTTAAACTGCCTTTCCTTGTTCCCTAACTGCAACATTTCACTCTAAGTTTCTATGCTACAGAAGATGGAACTCTTTTTCCCACAGAAATGCATTATGTCATAATTTGGAAGACTCATTTTCCTGGAACCTGTGATTCGATTTGGCCCATTTTTGAACTCGTATGTCTTTTTACTGGGGGGGGGGGGGGGGGGTTCCTCCCTCATATGCCAAGTTTAATCCCATTCCATTTTTTTTTATGCTGGAGCTTCTCCCATAGAAATGCATTGGGTCAATTCCTTTGGGTTGGAAAGAATAAAAATAGGAAGATTATGGCAGTATCATTGGAAAGTAGTTCATCCATGTAACTACCTGTCTATTTAACTAGTTATTGACACCTGTTACAAATAGAGATGGATAAAAGCACTTTTTATTTCATTTTTAGACATTGAACGAGTAATTGGGTTTGCATCAGTGGACCTCTCACCTCTTCTGTCTGGTTTCCAGTCTGTCTGTGGTTGGTACAATATCAGTGACTTTAGTGGGCATTGCCAAGGACAGATTAAAGTTTGCATCACTCCTCTTGAAGCTGTATTTCATCTCAAAGAAGAAAAACTGGCAAGAAGTCAATCCAGAGGACCCATCATGTCGGTATGTACTAAAGTCTCCAATTTTTTTAAGACATAAACACCACTGACCCCTTTTAAAGGAAGACTGGTGGTTGGGAGGCGGGGATAGTGCTGGGCAGACTTATACGGTCTGTGCCAGAGCCGGTGGTTGGGAGGCAGGGCTGGTGGTTGGGAGGTGAGGATAGTGCTTGGCAGGCTTATACGGTCTGTGCCCTGAAGAGCACAGGTACAAATCAAAGTAAGGTATACACAAAAAGCAGCAAATATGAGTTATCTTGTTGGGCAGACTGGATGGACTGTGCAGGTCTTTTTCTGCCGTCATCATCATCTACTATGACTTTGACCCATAACGAAATTTTTAAATTTCCTAGAGTGAGATATATACATTTCACATTTTTAAATTGTATTCTTAGAAAAATAGCCAAGTAGAATTCTCTGTTTGGGGTGAATCCTGTTTCGTTTAACTATGCAAAGGAGTAGCCTAATGTCTAGAGCAACAATCTCCTTTGATCTTGGGCAGTCACTTAACCCTCTATTGTCTCAGATATAGACTTAAATTGTAAACCCACTAAGGACAGGGAAATATCTACTGTACTTGAATGTAAGTCTTCTTGAGCTATAACTGAAAAAGGTGTGAAGTAAATCCAAGATCCTTTTCTCCTTATGCTAGTTATAGGTTACATATAGTGCCTTGTAAAATTCTTCACACCCTTGTGCATTTTTCACATTCTTTGGTTTAAAAATAAAATTAAAAAGCATGTAAGTAGGAGTTTGTTTCACTGATGTGAAAGGATAATAATAGAAATATTCAAAAAGTAATTTGGGAGGGGGGGGGGGGGGGTCATCCATCTGTGAGAATGTGTCCTGCTGTTCTCAGAGAAAATCTGCTACAGGTGAGTAATTTTGCTGTGTGTTATCTTTTTCAACCGCTACCATCTAATATGCCCCAGAGGGACTTTTGATGCTCTGTGGGTAGCTGTCATGTTCTGTCTGGAAAAGGAGAGTCCTTTGGATTAAAATGAACAAACTGTCTCCCAGAGGATGTAGTGAGCTGGATATGTCAAATTTATGTTTGTATTATCATTCTGCATGTTTGGCCAAGGAATTAGGATACCCAAGATTTCACTGAAGAGCAACCTAACAGACTGGCATGGGTTGGCAGACACCTTTTCTTCAGATGCTGACTACTAGACTTGGGTGGGCCTGAAGTAGCTTGGGCAGTTATGGAAAGGGACCTCATTTGGAATATTTGTTGAGTTACATCCTGTCTTATACTCATATTTTCAAATATGGAAAAAGGTCTACAGGGACTGATCATAATTGTGTGATTTGTGCTCCTGAAATACTATCAGGAAACCGTTACGCAGCCTGATAAAAGTTTGAGAGTTGTTTCAGAATTATTTTTGGGTGGGTGAGGATGATGTGGAGACTAGCAGGACACTGATTAATAAGTGAAATCAAAATCTGCAGCTTGAGGTTGAGAATTGTCAGGCGATCTAGAGAAATTCCTCCTCCATCTCCATATGCAGTACAAGTAAGGAGGTATTATGAAAGTTATTGCATTGATCTTATTGCTACCCTCTTCCCTTTCCCAGATTTGGACCCTCTACCACGTTGGTATGAGGGGATTGGTGGGGCTGTCTACATGTGTGGTGGAGTGTTGGATGAGAGTTTTAGGCACCTGTATAGAGGATGATATCCTAATGGTCTGTCTGAAGGTTGATCTTTCTCTATAGCTTTGCCTGCTGGTAGTTGGTCAGTGGCAGTCTGTTCTAGCTATTTGAAATTATTGGAGTGTCATTGCCTTCATGCAGCTCAGTTAACTATTGCTTAATTCTGGATGTACACACTCCTGATTGAACACTGGAAGGTTTTGTTTTTCCAGATATAGCTATTATGAAACGTATCACTTACGCTTTGAAAGATAAGATGCACAAGAATACTGAAGGATAAAGGGTCATGGATTTGATATATCGCCTTTCTATGGTAGTTGTCATTTATTATATTCAGGTACTTTTTCTGTCCTTATTGGGCTCACAGTTTTTATACCTGGGGCGGTGAAGGGTTAAGTGACTTGCTCAGAATCACAAGGAGCCAAAGTGGGAATCGAACCCAGTTCCCTAAGTTCTTAGCCCACTATGCTAACCATTAAGCTTCTACAATGATGATTGAGGTCCATACTAGACATGTAGAGAGCTAAATCTGTGATCTTTCTATTTTGTTTCTGTATACTAAGGGTACACTGTTAATCTGACCTTGATGCTACTACTCTGTCTGTGCAATTCTTTGCTTTCTAAATTTAGGCCCTTTGATGAAAAGACACTATATTAAGGTTTTTTATTTATTTATTTAGAACACCTTTTTCAGTAGTAGCTCAAGGTGAGTTGCATTCAGGTACTCTAGATATTTCTCTGTCCTAGGAGGGCTCACAATCTAAGTTTGTACCTGAGGCAATGGAGGGTTAAGTGACTTGCCCAAGATCACAAGGAGCAGCAGTGGGATTTGAACCGGCCACCTCTGGATTGCAAGACGGGTGCTCTAACCACTAGGCCACTGCACTCCTCCAAGGTGTATTATAATACATGCATAAAGAGTTTTGTGTATGTTTCTTCAAACAAAAATAGAGTTTTGAAAAAAAAAAATTAAGATTTAGAAGCCACAAAGCCTTGGTTGCATAAGTCTTCATACTCCTTGGCTTAATATGTGATAGAGGCCCCCTTTGCAGTAAATATCTACCATCTTTGGACAACACTATGGTGTAGTTTTTGCCAATTCTCTTTGGTAGAATAGTTCAAGGGCTTCAGGTTGGCTGAGGATTATCTGTGGGCTGCAGTCTTCAAGTCTAGCCACAGGTCTAGACTTTAGGCCACTCTCGCTGAGCCACTCCATTATTGCTTTTGTTTTGTGCTTAGGATCATTGTCCTGTTGAAAAGATGACTCTTTCACTGTCTCAGCTTTGTAGAAATCTGGAACAGATTTTTATCCTGGATTTGCCTGTACTTTGCATTATCTATAAGCCTCCCTGTTCCTGCTGCTGCATGTATCCCACAACATAATGCTGTTGCCACCATGCCAGTATCTGACAGCTATACTGTAAACTCTGCTTTTTAGCAGGAATTGGGTACCATGGAGCCCCTGAACACTGGTGCATTGCCTCCTCCAGCAAACTAATCCAATTGTCCACCTTCTGACCCACCTTTTTTGTTTTTTTTTTAGTAAAGTCTTGATCCTGCATTTCCAATACACTCAAGGTTCTTGCACATAACATACTTGTCCTTCAACTCCTTCCTCAGAGCCCCAACAACCTTAAAAAGTACTAAACATCAGAAAAACTTCACATGCCAACTAGGAGTGGCCTAGTGGTTAGGGTGGTGGACTTTGGTCCTGGGGAACTGAGGAAGTGAGTTCGATTCCCGGCACAGGCAGCTCCTTGTGACTCTGGGCAAGTCACTTAACCCTCCATTGCCTGCCGCATTGAGCCTGCCATGAGTGGGAAAAAGTGCGGGGTACAAATGTAACAAAAAATAAATAAAAATCCCTCAAGACCAGAAACAAAGATCCAGCTAAGAAGATGGCCTTTGCTATGGATTCCTATAGTGACTACTAGTTGAAAGCCCAGAGCTATCAAAGTTGTTGAAAACTAGTCCAGTACCTCATCTTTTGTTTTATCCCTGCCCACATTAAAATCACACATGGTTACAAGTGGATGAGAGCTTAGTTTCAATAAGGAAAATATTTCTACTGTCTCCCAACAAAAGAGCCCTTTCTGTACCGGGGTGTGGGGGGGATGTATGTACACAAGGCATTACTACTACTACTTATCATTTCCATAGCGCTACAAGACGTGCACAGCACTATATACTTGAACATGAAGCGACAGTCCCTGCTCAACAGAGCTTACAATCTATACCAAGAACTTTGAGGAAACTACCTCTTAGTAAAATTAGGGGCAAGGGGGGGATTTAATTTCAATTTTCTAACTGTCCTTAAATCCCTCCCTGCCTTTTCTCCTTTCTAGTCTAATACTCGCATGGGGTTAATTGATTCAATGTACTATGGTATGAGCAATAACCAGGATTTAATCACCCCTATCTGCCACTATATTGTGGATGATTTTATTCCTGACTGACTGGCCATTGATTATTGTTACCCTCAAATGACTCTGGACAACCAGAGTTGTTTCCTCCTATTGCCCTAAATCCCTATCCTTTGACCAAATATTACAAGGATTGCCCTCGCCACCATATGTCCCATTGCAAATTTAAACTCAAAAGGCGCAAAAAAGTGTCCACAAAAGCTACACAAACAAACCAAGAAGAGTGGAAAAAGTCAACCACGATGTCCAGGGTTACCAAAGTTTATTTTCCAATAGTACAATGCTGACAGATAGACCCAACATGGGCCGTGTTTCAACAAACACAGTCTTCGTCAGGGGTTTGTTCCAAATCAATAAGTTAAATATAATCACACTTAAAAATAGGTCATAACAGCAATACTTTGAGAACACACTTCGATGTGTTGCTCCATGTTCACCATAAACTGTGGATGAATGCAGAGCACTGCATCACAGTGCATTCTCAGTATTGCTGTTATGATCTATTTTTAAGCGTGATTATATTTAACGCTGATTTGGAAGAAACCCCTGATGAAGACTGTGTTTGTTGAAACACGACCTGTGTTGGGTCTGTCTGTCAGCACTGTACTATTGGAAACTAAACTTTGGGCACCCTGGACATTGCCACTGCAAAATGAACCATTTATTAAAAAGCCTTCTTGAATATGTTGAGAGTGAGATTAACTAATAGGAGTCAAACTCCAACATTAGTTTGCGATAATGTCATTTTCACACCATCACTAGAGCATATTTTTCACAAGTACAGACGCACAGGGTGAGATGTTCCTACCCCAGTTAGTCCTAAGTGCGTTACCGCAGGTGACACGCTTTCCCATGCCCTGTGGGGATGTCCAAAGATAAAACAATTCTGGTTGAACATAATACAATATCTGGAGACTCCAATGGGTTGATGCACAGTGGTGTCCCCTCTAGGACTGTTGTTTGGCCGTATAACAGTGTGGTCCTTTATTCAAAGGGGAATGGCTTTTATTGAGTAAGGCCTATGTTATAATGAAAAAATGTCCTATGCAGTGCTGGACATAGGATATTCCTCCATCCCACTGGCAATGGAGAAATGCCTTCTGTACTCCACGACTTTAGAAGCTAGCGATGCCAGTCTTACCTTTAAAAGGAAAAGCATTTCCTAGTTCATTTGGGAGGTTTAAATTGTGCTGGGCAGACTTATACGGTCTGTGCCGGGGCTGGTGGTTGGGTGGCGGGGATAGTGCTGGGCAGACTTATAGGGTCTGTGCCAGAGCTGGTGGTTGGGAGGCGGGGTTGGTGGTTGGGAGGCGGGGATAGGGCTGGCCAGACTTATACGGTCTGTGCACTGAAGAGGACAGTACAAATAAAAAAGTAGCACTTATGAATTTATCTTGTTGGGCAGACTGGATGGACCGTGCAGGTCTTTTTCTGCCGTCATCTACTATGTTTACTATGTATGTTTAAATGAGTTAAATTTACAATTATAAGGCCATGACACCTGCTGCCCTAATATGTAAAGGGAAGGATTGGGAAGGGAGAGAAGCTGTTAGAGATTATTGAAGGGATGGCCATATTGTTGAGCCTATTGAGAAGGAAAGGGTTATGGGGGGAATTATTAAGGATAAGGTTTAATTAAAATTGAAAGGAATTGTAATGTTGATGGATATTTATTTCTGTGTTCTGGTTTTTGAGTTGTACCTGTTTATTCATTCATTAAAGAGATTTTTCAGACAAAGCCTCCTCCCCCCATCTGCCCCGTAACAAGATCAAAATAAACATTTCTCCCCTGCCAGCGTTCACTTAGCAGCAGTGGTGTAAGCCAGGAATTTTTGACAGGGGGTGCAACAGTGAGATTTTCCAACCATGAACCTTCTGGCTGCCTCTCTGTGTATTCCAAGCAGCTTTCTGGTGTTTCAATAGCCTCTCTCAGGGAACTTCAAACATCATTCTGGTGCTCTAATAATCTCAGGGAACTTCAAACATTGTGTTGGCATTATAATGTGGCATACTATGCCATACTTTGTATTGCTTGAATAGTTTTACTGCTGTAATTATCTGTTGCTTATGTTTGACTTATTCTTGCTGTACACCGCCTTGAGTGAATTCCTTAAAAAAGGCGGTAAATAAATCCTAATAAATAAACTTCAAATCTCATTCTGGTACTCTAATAGCCTCTCTCAGGGAACTTCAGATCTCATTCTGGTGCTCCAGTAGCCTCAGCTCCTTTCTATCTGCCATTCAACCCCTTCATTTAAAAAAACAAATCTCGAAATCGGTAGTGCAGCGCCTTCCGTGTAAGCAGCAGATCGCCTCAGCCAGGCCTTCCCTCGCTGTGTCCCGCCCTCCTCTGATGTAACGTCCTATTTCCGCGAGGGCGGAACACAATGAGGGAAGGCCTGGCCGAGGCGATCTGCTGCTTACACGGAAGACGCTGCACTGCCGATTTCGAGGGTTTTTTTTGTTGTGTTTTTTTTTTTTAATGAAGGAGTCAAATGGCAGATAGAAGGAAGCTGAGGGAAGGTAGGTGGAGAGATTAGGGACTGTGGCACCGGCGGCCTGGGAGCAGGAGAGGGAGGCGACAGCAGTAGCGATTGGGGGGAGGGATAGGGGCTGGGGGCGGCCTTGTCCTGGGCCCAGCTCAGTCTCTCGGCAGCCCTGAGAAGCAGGATATTGGGCTAGATGGACCATTGGTCTGTCCCAGTACCGGTGTTCTTATGTAAGAATCATTGCTGCATTGGCTATAATTAGAGGAAGAGATGGAATCAAAGGAAGACTAGCTTATTATTGGCTATGAATGAATGCCTGGGCTATTTCACACTCCCATGTTAGAAATGGGAATTTGCAGAATTAGGACTGGTTCTAGTTGACTGGGTATAAAGCAGATTTGCAAAGCTTCCCCTTTCTGTTACCATTTCCCCACACAATAATTAAGTCACAGTTCCTGATGTTCAAGGCAGAATTCAACCAGTCTTGCTTCTAAATTAAAGAAGCATATTCTCTTGGCAGGTTGTATTTGGGATTTCTTTTCCTGGGCATATTCTGTAGTGTTTTTCATTTATCTTAAAGTTAGAGTTTATTTTCAGACATTCAAGGCCGAGTTCTGATGCTAAAGAATGTAAAAAAAGAGCAGTTTTCTATATTTATGACAGCTGCTAAGAAACAGCACATAGATTTGTTATGGTAAACCTGGGAACATAACAGATACATAACTAGAATTATTCTGGTTGACACTGTTTCAGTTTATTATTGTAATCAAAGCTTGTTATAAGGACAAAGCTCTTTAAAGATTATGGCTTGGATCCCTCCACCACTGCTGCTGTAACACTGACCCCTTTTATCTTGTTTCAGGTCCCTGCACAGAGCTCTTTGGTATTCCCTGGTGGACCAGTACATGCTTATTTTCCAAACTATATTCCTCCATCTTCAGAACTATTGATGAAGAATAGCACCTCACAAGATACTGGTTTAAGGACTCTTGACAGGTAAAAATATGAAATTAAAATTTGGATGACAGCAATGCTTTAGTATCATACTATTACTACTGCTACTTAATTCTAAAACACTACCCTATACAAACGTATTTAAGAGAGACAGTCCCTACTAAATAGAACTCACAGTCTAGTCAAGACAAACATACATCAACAACAACAAGAGATTATTCGAAAACAATCAAAAAAAGGTGATGTTTTAGCCAGAACAAGTATGAACAGACAAGGGTCATTATGCCCTGACTCACAATATGGCACTGCATTTTTTTTCCTAACAATCTTACCTTGCCAAACAGGATAAGGTTGGTAAGACTATGAAAATGATGACAATATTGTTTTTATTTGTTTTTTTAAATTAGCTTGTTGATGGAAGAATAGTTTCTTTAAACAGCAGAACAGATCATGAATACCAGTTTGTAGCTATAGAATTTTGTTTATTTATATATGCTTTATGCAATTGAATGCTGGTAGGAGTCTTTATCAGTGAAGAGTTCAGTTGTTGTTTATTATATTTTTTGTGATGTTATTTTTTTCTTAGGGGGCTATTTTGTGTAGGGGCTATTTTGTCAAGGGATGTTTTGTGGGAAGGACCATTTTGTCAAGGGTTATTTTGTTACAAGGTTGTTTTGTCAGGGCTTTTTTTGTCGGGGCTATTTTGTCAGGGCTATTATGACTGGATGCCACCTGGCAAGATCCCAAAACAGTACAATAATTTTTTTGTTGCTTATCCTAGAAATAAGCAGTAGATTTTCCCCAAGTCCATCTTAATAATGGCTTATGGACTTTTCTTTTAGGAAGTTATCCAAACCTTTTCTAAACCCCACTAAGCTAACTGCTTTTACCACATTCTCTGGCAATGAATTCCAGAGTTTAATTACACGCTGAGTGAAGAAATATTTTCTTCGATTTGTTTTAAATTTATTACTTTGTAGCTTCATTGCGTGATTCACATCTACCCTTTCCACTCCACTCATAATTTTATAGACTTCTATCATATCTGCCCTCAGCAGTGGCGTACCAAGGGGGGGGGGGGGGGGGGGCGGTGGGGGCGGTCCGCCCCGGGTGCACGCCGCTGGGGGGGGGGGGGGGTACCGCGCGCCTGTTGGCCGAGTCCGCTGGTTCCCTCCCTGATGCTCCCTCTGCGCGGAACAGGTTACTTCCTGTTCCGGAGCAGAGGGAGCAGCAGGGAACGAGCAGACTCGGAGCCGACAGGTGGACAGCACCCCCCCCCCCCCCCCCAGCAGGTAAAAATGCATCGGGGGGGGGGGTAATTTTGCCGGGAGGGGGAAGCGCGCTGCAGCCTGGGGGGGGCGCATTGGCGATCCGCCCCGGGTGTCAGCCAGCCTAGGAACGCCACTGCCCCTCAGCCATCTCCACTCATAATTTTTTAGACCTCTATTCGTATCTCCCCTCAGCTGTCTTTTCTCCAAGCTGAAGAGCCCTAGGCACTTTAGCTTTTTCTCATAGGGAAGTCATCCCATCCCCTTTATCATTTCCGTTGCCCTTCACTGTACCTTTTCTAATTCCATCATATCTTTTTGAGATGCTTACCACGGCCGCACACTGAGCAGAAGGTTTCAACCTATTATCAACGATGACACCTAGATCCCTTTCCTGGCCAGTGACTCCTAATGTGGAACCTTGCATTATGTAGCTATAGTTCGGGTTCCTCTTTCCCACATGCATCACTTTGCACTTGCTCACATTAAATGCCATCTGCCATTTGGATTCCTAGTCTGCCAGTCTCGTAAGATCCTTTTGTAATTTTTCACAATCCTCTTCCAATTTAACAACTTTGAATAACTTTGTGTCGTCAGCAAATTGTATTACTTCACTAGTTAAATATTTTAAAAATCAGCAGTCCCAGCACAGACCCCTGGGAACCCCACTATCTACCCTTCTCCATTGAGACTAGGGACAGAGAAAGTACCTGCATATAATGTGTACAACACTGCGTACGTCTAGTAACGCTTTAGAAATGATTAGTAGTAGTAGAGAATACTGACCATTTAGACCTACTCTCTGTTTTCTATCTTTTAACCAGTTTTTAATCCACATTAGAATACTCCTTTCATGGTATAAACTTACACTGGCAACAGAGATTTTTTTTGCACAGTGGTTTTATCTTCCAACAGTGACAATTTTAAGAATTGAAGTAGACTGTCTGATAATTCTCTTTTGTTACTGAGTGCTTTTTAGATTCCTTAGTGCATTGGATCAGAAACGCTGTGTGTATAATAACTTATTGTTATTGGTATATTGATTTAGTAGAAGTATCTACCCTGGAAACTGGACTTCACGTCATGAAGAGCACATGGAGAATATTCGCAGATTTCATGAGTCTTTACAGCAGGCTGAATGGAATACACACAGTGTCGGAGAACTCGATGCACAGTCTCGGTCGTCAAGTTCTTCACTTCTTACAGCTCTCAGGTATGTAAATCAAAACTATGTGCGAAATAAAGTGGCTCATAAGGAGACCTCCTCCCTCACTTCCCTATAACATCATCAACAAGACATTAGCTGGGAGGATGGACTTATGCTACTCATTATTGCCAGAGTCATGCTATAATTACCTCTGCTGCATAAAATTTGGACATTTTTTCTTTGGCCTTATGCATCATCTCTGTAGTATGGTTAGACCTTACTGGTACTATTACAAGGGACCAAACTTTACTAGTGTTAGTAGCACTACTGCTGCATTCATGCCATTCTACTTGTCCCCTCCTTCAGGCTCTGTATAATGAAATGAATATGGCTAGGAACACCTGCTCAGGGATAGTCTAAGCTATGACAGTTTTAAGTAATATATCTGTCTCTGAGGACAAACGTCAAATTATCAAAAATGGGTGATGTTATTTAGTGGAGAGGAGATTGTCTACCCCTAAAGTGGGTTCTGTTTGTTCCTTTTTTTGGTGAATTTTGATAAATTGAGTCTTTGACCCTACCTCTGTGTGTGCTGTGACTGATGTTCTGTTCCTCTAGTCAGTCTGAAGCTGGGCAGCCTTCTGGGATAGTTACTTATTTTTATTTCTTGCTATCTCAGGACTGGGGTGGACAGGTATAAATTTTTCTGTGGAGGAGCTTGAGTGCTTTATAATGGTCCACAGTTCAGCAGGATAATTGTTGAGGAGGGTGGGGTACAGCAACTGTCCCATTTCTGCAGGAGTTCTGCTTTACCCAGATTTACCACTGCCTGGAGGGAGACTGCTTCTGGCACTGCAGTAAAAAAAATTAGCTGCCAAAACAGAATTTTTTTCTTCTGCCCGTCTTCGGGTCCCTTTTTCCCTCTTCCCTTAATATTTTTTTTTAGTAAGTTTGCCTCTTTTTTTAAGTTTCCTTTATTTTCCGATCAGCAGGCTATGTTTAGGCAGTGACTCCAGTTAGATTTTTCCTGTCTCTTTTTTCCTCAGTGCCTTGCGAATTTTTCTGGCACCATCAAGCCTTTTGATTTTGCTGCAGAAGTCTTTCTGTCCATGTCATCTAAAGTTCCTAGTGGCTTTAAGCACTTGTACCCAGTGCAGTCGGACCATCTCTGGCGCAGACACCCATTCTTGGTGTCCTCTCTCTGCTTATGCACAAGAGAACACAGGTGTCCAGAGAGGCTCAACAGGAAAAGATTTTTGTAGCCATGTCCCTCAACGCTTGCATCGACATCAGGGTTGGCGGCATCGACGATTACATCGGCATCGGGAGCATCAGTCCCAGGTATGGCTGCTTCGATACCTATGGATGCTGGGAGAAGTAGTGCATTGAGTGGGTCTCCACCTGGTTGACGCCAGCTGCTGGATAGAGCCCCCAGGACCGGCCAGTGTTGGGCCTGACCCCGAGGTGATGTGAGGATTCAACGTCATCCTCATCATTACCACAGAGTCTGGGTGCAGACTTCAGGTGAAGGCTAAGAAGCATCAGCACCGGTCCTCCTCGACACATGGTGCCGGGAGCTCCGGGGTGTCAAAAGAATCGGCACCCAAGAAGCATCGGCGCTGGAAAGATCGCTCCCCCTCCATTCAAGAGGTGCCGATGCGCCAGTCTCCGAGCAGCCAAGACCCGAGTCCTGTCTCAACCCCAGGGTTCTGCAACCTGTCTCTGGGCCGGAACCTTAGCTTTTCCCAATGTCGGCCTTCGATGAGCATATCCAGTCCTTGTTACATGAACTGCTGGATGGCCTCATGCAACGGTGTGCGCCTGCCATACCTCCCGCGGCCCTCAGCCTGTGGTGCGGCGTCCGACACAGGTGTCGCATGTGGTACCAGTGTCAACTGCCACCCATGCCAATACCCCCTCGTGTCGGTGGAGGAAGCTGCACCAGAGTCGAGGCGGGAGCTGTCTCCTCAACGCCCCTCTCAGGGACATGGTTCCTCTACATAGAGGCAGGCTCAGTCTTGACACTCCCATGCAGAGGTTTTGTCCGACACTGATGAGGAATGCTCATGGAAGTCAGAGGAGGATCCAAGGTATTTTTCCTCGGATGAGTCCTGTGGCATTCCCTCTGAACCCTCCCCTCCACTTGAAAGGAGCGGAATTTTCCTTTCTGTAACCAAGCTGGTTTCTGAAGGTTACTGTACAGGTCAGAGGCTGTAGAATCTATATTGTTATGAAAGAATGGTTCATGCTGGTATAGGCCAAGACCAGCAAAGGTGAGATCTCAGGTAAATACCCCTACAGGGCGCCTATGACACTTTCGATGTGGCATCCAGGATCTCAGCTCAGAGTATAGCAATGCGCAGACTCTCATGGCTTCGTGTTTCTGACTTGGAGCATTCTGTTCAGATAAGGTTGGTGGATGCCTAATGCCGGGGGGATAACCTTTTTAGAGAGAAGATTGAGGAGGTCGCTGACCAAATTGAGAAACATATTGATACCATCTCTTGTATCTCCCACCAGACGCCTTCTGCACCTGCCCTCCTCATCCAGGAGGTTTACCAAGTCGGGAAAGGGTGCCTACTACCCACAGATACGTAGGTACACTGCTCCCTCTTGCCAGCCTGCTCAGTATGCGCCTAAAACCTCTGTTGCTCCCCAGCAAAAGCAAGGGGCAAGCTTTTGATTGGCTCCAGCAGAGCATATTTGCTGTCAAAGCGTCCGTACCGGATGACCTTCCAGTCAGAGGGAGACTGAAGTTTTTCTACGGAAGGTGGCCCCTTATAACCTCCCTCTGGTGGGTTCTTCAAATAGCCCGTCTCGGATACGCCCTGAATTGGTTTCAAAAACCTCCAAATTGTCTACCGAGAGCTCATTACTTCAGTTCTTAGCACAAAAAGGTACTTACAGAGGAACTCTCCGCTCTTCTGAAGGCCCACGTGGTCAAGCCCATTCCACCAGTGGAATAAGGGCAGGGATTCTATTCCAGGTACTTCCTCATCCAAAAGAAGACAGGGGGCACCAGATCACAGCCTCTGTGTCAGGAGGCCGTTCGGATGTGACAGGCTCACCAGCACAGCATATTCCTTTGAGCCACTTATCTGGCGGGCAAAAACAACAGTCTAGCTGACAGACTGAGCAGCGTTATGCAACCACACGAATGGTCTCTCAGTGTCCCGTCCGTGGCCGTGACAACCCTCAGACTTACCCTGTTTCTGGGAGTCAGTGTCTGTGCTGGCTTCTGCTTGTCTCTGTGTCTGTCTTAGGTTCTCTCTGGCTCTGTGTGCTGATTGCCCTACTGAACCTCACCTGTGTGGGCTATGCCTCTTCCAAGATGGCTGCCGCCTCTTCCTCTCTGCCAGTATCCAAGATGGCTCCCGTTGTTCCTTCCTATGGGATGACTGCTCTGTGTGTCAAGCCTCTGTTTGGTTGCAAGGTAATTGCTGCAGCTGTGGCTCTGGTGTTGAAGGGCTTTATTAATCACTTGAAGACTACAGTCCTGGCCTTTGCATCTCATCTAAAGGTCCTGGTGTATAGAGTGCTCTGTACACAGTTTCAGTGTCTGCTCTGTGTGAGTTTCTATGTTTGTTTAGACTAGCTAGCTTAGGCACCGTGTGGCTTGTAGCCTGTGTATAGCTTTGCTAGTGCTCTGTGTTTGTGTAGACTAGCTAGCTTAGGCACCGTCTGGCTTGTAGCCTGTGCATAGCTCTGCTAGTTCTCTGTGTTTGTTTCCAGTGCATGACTAGCTAGCTTAGGCACCGTGTGGCTT
Organism: Microcaecilia unicolor; assembly: GCF_901765095.1. Classification (NCBI taxonomy): domain Eukaryota; kingdom Metazoa; phylum Chordata; class Amphibia; order Gymnophiona; family Siphonopidae; genus Microcaecilia; species Microcaecilia unicolor. The sequence goes on from NC_044034.1 coordinate 20,211,789, forward strand.
GTAGCCTGTGCATAGCTCTGCTAGTTCTCTGTGTTTGTTTCCAGTGCATGACTAGCTAGCTTAGGCACCGTGTGGCTTGTAGCCTGTGCATAGCTCTGCTAGTTCTCTGTGTTTGTTTCCAGAGCATGACTAGCCAGCCTAGGCACCGTCTGGCTTGTAGCCTGTGCGTAGCTCTGCTAGTTCTCTGCGGTTGTTCCTAGGGTTAGACTAGCCGCCCTTGCTAGCCTCTATCCCAAGTCTGTGTTTGTTTCCAGTGCATGACTAGTTAGCTTAGGCACCGTCTGGCTTGTAGCCTGTGCATAGCTCTGCTAGTTCTCTGCGTTTGTTCCTAGTGTTAGACTAGCCGCCCTTGCTAGCCACTATCTCAAGACTGTGTTTGTTCCTAGTGTTAGACTAGCCGCCCTTGCTAGCCAGTATCCCAAGACTGTGTTTGTTCCTAGTGTTAGACTAGCCGCCCTTGCTAGCCACTATCCCAAGACTGTGTTTGTTCCTAGTGTTAGACTAGCCGCCCTTGCTAGCCACTATCCCAAGACTGTGATTGTTCCTAGTGTAGACTAGCCAGCTTAGGCACCGTCTGGCTTGTAGCCTGTGCATAGCTCTGCTAGTTCTCTGTGTTTGTTCCTAGTGTTAGACTAGCCGCCCTTGCTAGCCACTATCCCAAGACGGTGATTGTTCCTAGTGTAGACTTGCCAGCTTAGGCACCGTCTGGCTTGTAGCCTGTGCATAGCTCTGCTAGTTCTCTGTGTTTGTTCCTAGTGCAGACTAGCCAGCTTAGGCACCGTCTGGCTTGTAGCCTGTGCATAGCTTTGCTAGTTCCCTGGGTTTGTTCCTAATACTTGACTAGCCAGCTTAGGCACCGTGTGGCTTGTAGCCTGTGTAAAGCTTTGCTAGTGTCTGTGTTGTTTCCAGTGCATGACTTGTTAGCTTGGGCACAGCTTAGTTGTTAGCTGGTGTATAGCCTTCCAAGTCTCCTGAGTTTGCTCTGTGTATGTTCCTGTGTATGACTGGTTTGCCTAGGTATAGCGTTCCTATTAGCCTGGGTACAGTTTACTAGTCATTGTGTTGATTCCTGCCGACTGCCAGAACCCGGACAGTCCCTGCTCGTCTGCCTTGCCTTCGCCTAGGTGCCAGGGGGCACTCCTGGATCTTCATTCCTGCTGTTCCTGTAAGTCCTACCGGCTGCCAGAACCTGAGGGCTCAACCCTCGGGGAAAGGCAGTCAAGTGTAGGTGAAGCCTAGGTCCAGGGTGTTCCAGTTCCGCGGGTTCCGCTCCAGTGTGTTCCAGTCCAGCGGGTTTCACTCCTGTATGTTCCAGTCCAGTGGGGCCACTCCAGTGTGTCCAGTCCAGCGGGCCCCACTCCAGTGCGCACCCGTCCGGTGCGTTCCAGTTCCGAGTGTTCCGGTGTAGCACTCCAGTCCGGAGTTCCGGTCCAGTCTTGTTTCCTCTCTACCTGGAAGGTGATTTTGCCTGCCACTGCCGCTCCACGGTAGTGGCCTATGGACTCACAAACCCCGCGCTCCCGGGGAAGAAGCCTGAAGGTATGCCAAGGTCCTCGAGAGCGCGGCAAGCACGAGAGACGCGACACTCAGTATGGGCATTGCCTGCGAGATCTTGTGAGCATGAGGCACCCCCTCAGTGGATCTCTTTGCCACCTGAATCACAAAGTCCCTCAGTTCTGTTCCAGGCTTCAGACTCACGACAGACTAGTGTCGGATGCCTTCCTCCTGCATTGGGGACGGTTCTTCCGTATGCGTACCCTCCCATCCCTGCTGAAACTCAAGCAAGACCACAGGACATTGATCTTAGTTGCACCTTACTACCCATGGCAGATCTGGTTCCCTCTTCTTTTGGAGTTATCCACTGAAGAACAGTGGAGATTGGAGTGTTTTCTGACCCTCATCATGCAGAATGAGGGATCTCTTCTACATCCCAACCTTTAGTCTCTGGCCCTCACTGTCTGGATGTTTTGAACCTAGAATTTGCTTGTCTCGGTCTGTCAGAGGGTGTCTCCCGGGTCTTGCTGGCTTCCAGGGAAGATTTCACCTAGCGGTGTTACTCTTTTAAATGGAGGAGGTTTGCCATCTGGTCTGAGGACAAGGCCCTAGATCCCATTTCCTGCCCTACACAGACCCTGCTTAAATACCTTCTGCACTTTTCTGAGTCTGGTCTTAAGACCAACTCCATAAGGGTTAGCCTCAGTGCAATTAGTGCTTATCATCAACGTTTAGAGGGTAAACCCATCTCTGGACAGCCTCTAGTTTGCTTCATGCAAGGTTTGATTTTGTCAAAGCCCCCTGTCAAACCTCCGCCTGGGTCATGGGACCTCAACTTCATTTTCACCCAGCCGATAAAAGCTTCTTTCAAGCCTCTGACTTCCTGCCATCTGAAGTACTTGACCTGGAAGGTAATTTTCTTGGTGGCTGTTACTTCAGCTCATAGAGTCAGTGAGCTTCAGGACTTCATAGTGGATGCACCTTATACTAAGTTTCATCACAACAGAGTAGTCCTCCACACGCACCCTAAGTTCCTACCGAAGGTCGTGTTGGAGTTCCATCTGAACCAGTTGATTGTCTTGCCAACAATTTTTCCCCGACCTCATGCCCTCCTGGCGAGAGCGCCTTGCACATCTTGGACTGTAAGTGAGTATTGGCCTATTATATGAAGCAGACAGTCCTCCAGCTTTTTGTTTCTTTTGGTCCCAACAGGATGAGGGTCACCATCAGGAAACACACAATTTCTAATTGGCTGGCAGATTGCATTTCTTTCACTTATGCCCAGGCTGGGCTGACCCTAGAGGGTCATGTTACGGCTCATAATGTCAGAGCCATGGCTGCGTCAGTAGCCCACTTGCAGTCAGCCTCCATTGAAGAAATTTTCAAGACTGCGATGTGGTCTTCAGTCCACGCATTCATATCTCATTACTACCTCGAGCAGGATACGAGGCAGACAGTGTTGCAGAATCTGTTTGGGGTCTAGAATCCAACCCCACCCCCTAGGCCTGTTTTGTTCTGTTCCAAGCTGCACTCTGATTCAGTTTGTATATAGTTTCAGGTTAATCTGAGTTATGTCCTTGCCGTTGTGAGGCCCAATTCTCCAGTGTTTGTTATTTGTAGTGAGCCTGGATGCTAGGGATTCATCACTTGTGAGAATAAATAGGCCTGCTTGTCTTTGGAGAAAATGAAAGTACATACCTGTAGCAGGTGTTCTCCGGGGACAGCAGGCCTTGCATTATCATAAATCCACCCACTTCCTCTTGGAGTTCTCTCCTATTTACATTTTTATTTTTGCTGTAGAATCTAACTGCGGGAGACGCACCCTCGCAGCAGGTGAGAAGGCACAGTATGCGTGGTGGAGTGTCTCTCATGCCCCACAAAGCTCTGTTTTGACCAAAGACTTGCTGACCTGAACATGTATACCCTGGAGGAAAGGAGGAACAGGGGTGATATGATACAGACGTTCAAATACTTGAAAGGTATTAATCCGCAAAAAAATCTTTTCCGGAGATGGGAAGGCGGTAGAACGAGAGGACATGAAATGAGATTGAAGGGGGGGCAGACTCAAAAAAGATGTCAGGAAGTATTTTTTCACGGAGAGAGTGGTGAATGCTTGGAATGCCCTCCCGCGGGAGGGGGTGGAGATGAAAACGGTAACGGAATTCAAACATGCGTGGGATATGCATAAAGGAATCCTGTGCAGCAGGAATGGATCCTTAGAAGCTTAGCTGAAATTGGGTGGCGGAGCAGGTGGGGGGAAGAGGGGGTGGTGGTTGGGAGGCGAGGATAGGGGAGGGCAGACTTATACGGTCTGTACCAGAGCTGGTGATGGGAGGCGGGACTGGTGGTTGGGAGGCGGGAAATACTGCTGGGCAGACTTATACGGTCTGTGCCCTGAAAAAGACAGGTACAAATTCAAGGTAAGGTATACACATATGAGTTTATCTTGGGCAGACTAGATGGACCATGCAGGTCTTTTTCTGCTGTCATCTACTATGTTACTATGTTTTGAGCTTGTTTGAAGCTCCAGACCAGGCAGTACAGTGCTGTGTTACCCATTACCCACTTGTGGGAATATAAGGCCTGCTTTTTGCTTTTCAGAAAGCGTTTGACAGAGTCTCTCATGAGAGACTCCTGAGAAAATTAAAAATTCATGGAATAAGAGGCAATATTCTGTTGTGGATTAGGAATTGGTTATTGGACAGAAAACAGAGGATAGGGTTAAACTGCCAATTTTCTTAGTAGAGGAGGGAGAATAGTGGAGTGCCTCAGGGATCTGTACTGGGACCAGTGCTATTTAAAATATTTGTTAATGATCTGGACTTGGAAACGATGAGGGAGGTGATTAAATTTGCAGACAGCACAAAACTATTCAAAGATGTTAAAATGCATGCAGATTGTGAAAAATTGCACGAAGACTTTAGGAAGTTGGAAGACTAGGCATCCAAATTGCAGATGAAATTTAATATGGACAAGTGCAAAGTGATGCACTTTGGTAAGATTAATCCAGAACATATTTTTGTGGTGCTAGGTTCCACTGTAGGAGTCAGCACCCAAGAAAAAGATCTAGGTGTCGTCGTGGACAATATGCTGCAAACTTTTGCCCAGTGTTTGGTGGCAGCCAAAAAAGCAAACAGGTTGCTATGAATTATTAGGAAAGTGATAGAAAATAAGACAAAGAATATTATAATGTCTCTATATCGCTCCATGGTGCACCCACACCTTGAGTATTGTGAGCAATTCTGGTCATCATAACTTTAAAAAGATATATCAGAATTTAGAAAAGATTCAAAGAAGGACGACCAAAATGATTAAGGCAGTGGTTCCTAAACCTGGTCCTAGAGGCACCCCAGCCAGTCAGGTTTTCAGAATATCCACAATGAATATTCAGTGCATGCAAATATCTCTCATGAATATTCATTGTGGATATCATGAAAAACTGACTGGCTGGGGTGCCTTCAGGACCAGGTTTGGGAACCACTGGATTAAGGGGGTGGAACTCCTCTCATATGAGGAAAGGCTTAAGAAGTTAGGACTCTTCAGCTTGGAAAAGAGACGCCTGAGGGGGGAATATGATAGAGGTCTACAAAGTACTGATTGGTGTAGAATGGGTAATCCTAAATCGATTTTTTACTTTTTCAAAAAGTACAAAGACTAGGGGACCCTAAAGGAAGTTACATGGTACTACTTTAAAAATATTTTTTTCACTCAACGAATAGTTAAGCTCTGTAATTCATTGCCAGAGGATGCAGTATCAGCAGTTAGTGTATCTGGTTTAAAAAAGGTTTGGACAAGCTCCTGGAGTAAAAGTCTATAATCTGTTATTGAGATAGACATGGTGAAAACCACTGCTCATCAATGGGATCAGTAGCATGAATTACTACTATTTGGGATTCTGTCAGGTAATTGTGACCTGAATTGTCCCTGTTGGAAACAGGATACTGGGCTAGATGGACCATTGGTCTGACCCAATATGGCTGTTCTTATGTCCACCCACTATTTTTAATCTTAGTTTCCAATCCTGTTAGTAGGTCCAATTACTTGCTCCCATTTTGCTGCTAATATTTAGCAGCTGCTAGCCCCATCCTACGCAATCTTCTCTGCCATTTAACTCCTTGCCTATTTCCCAGCCCCAGTAAGCATAATTTTGTCTTGTTCAGAATGCATATCTCCATCCCTTCTTCCATTTCCTTTAATACATCCCCACAAAACTGGGGGGCTACCAAATGTGTAAAAATGTGCTTTGTTTTCCACCTCATATCAACATGCAACCAAAACCCCTTCAATCTGACTGGTGTGAGATATCATCGTTACTATTTTATATGTATTTTCTCTTATCAATACATAGATTGAAGATTCCCTCCTTTTTCAAAGATTATCTTCCAGTCCCTGTCATTAATTGTCCTCCCAAATCCCCATCCCACAGCTGCATAAATTTATACTTTTTAAAACTCCCTCCTCTCAAGTATTTGTACAAATTAGAAATAGCTCCTTTTAACTTTTTAAGTACAAACCATATATTTTCAAGATCCTCCTCATCCTCTAGGTCATCTTCTGCCCTTTTCTTGTGCCCTTATAAAATGCTGAATTTGTATTACTGGAAAAAAAAAGTGGTTTTTGATGGTCATGCTTTCGCTTTGGCATGGACAATCTGTCAAGTTCCAGGCTGCACCATTACATTTACCAGTGATATCACTGGATGTCGTCTTCTCTAACCCATCTGCTGGTAAGGGGCAGAACCCATTGGTCTGGACTGATCTAGTAAAAATCAAGGAAAGGAAATTAGCAGGTAAGACTAATTTTCACTTTCAAGTATTTTATAAGCATCAGAATGGCAAGTGATATCAGGTAGAATTTCAAATTCTGTATACATACTGGTGTTTTTCATTGGGCTTTACAGAAGGAATCTTAGTGAGCTGGATGAAATTCAGAGATACTTCAACCAGAAGTTGAAAAGATCTTTCATGCCCTTGGACCATGACAGATCACCAAAGAAAAATCAGGATATTCTTGGTGGTCAGCAAGAGTCAGTGACTGCTGTTCTAGACACTAATACACACAATCTTCTGGAAAAATCCAAGCAGCTGGTCTCACAAGTTGGAAACTTGATTGATGGTAAGGAGTACTCTAATGTAAAATTAATGGGATACGTTGGTTCTAGAATATTCCATCTGTCAGAATGAAGGTTTATTTTCAAGTCTTCTGAAACCACCAAAGTAAAGTATATGGAACATGCATGGTAAAGCCAAATAGTGATGGATCTATGACTGGACTCTCTTGCTACTAGCTAAAGCTAGCAAAGAAAATCAATAATTGCCATGTATTGGAAACCCAGCATTTGCAAATTTAGCTCATACATATTGTGGATATCCTGAAAACCCAGCTGGCCTTGAAGTCTCTTTAAAAAGCATTTATTTTCCAAATTTGGTATACAGCGGTGCTCACAGCATGAACCCAGCACAGGCCGTGTTTTGTCACCCTAGCTGCCTTCCTGCAGACCCAGGCACTATGTTTCTATGCTTGTCATGATGACATTCATATAGTTTTATGCTCTTATGGCTGACCTATATGAACCCCTGAAGAAGGCTTTGGTGCTGAAACATGGCCCATGTTGGGTTCATGATGTCAGTGCCATCTTCCACTTTTGTGTATTATCTACATTGATCTGTGGAGAATTCTTTTTCCTGTTTTGTTTGTGAGGTCTCTTTGACAGGTTTGGGAAGCCCTGAGTTAGAAGAACAAAACAGAAAATGGCTTTACTTCATCTAGAGCTAGAGTCATGATTGTTCAAGTGACAGTTGTGCTCTTATTGTTTGAGTGGCTTGCATAAAGATCTAAAATCAAAATTGCTTGCATAACATTTTCAGCTGTAATAACTTGCAATACAGAAATTCATAGTAGCAGGTATATACAGGATACAAGATGATTTACTTTATTAAATGTATTTATTTATTCATTCATTCATTCATTCATTCTTATATCCCACAATTATCCAAAAACAAGTTTCGGTTCAATGTGGCTTCATCAGTCAGAATGGATTACATTTTTATTGAACTCTTTTGACAACATCTTCATCCAGATATAAAACAGCATACATAAATGTATAAGATCAAGCCAAGTGTAAAAAATGAGTTCAGATGAAAATGATTGAGGCACTTTTATTTCTAGTCTTATACTAACACCAGTGCTTATTTGTTTAGATTTACAGGTTATAAGTAAAGATGTCAAAGAACCTTTCACTATGCCTTCCAATAATATTGAGAATAAAACACCCGAAGGACCTCCATTCACTCAGTACAAGAGAAATGTTGAACCTGTAATACAAGAACAACGAGCAGTAGAAGCCAAAAGCACCCATATGAATACGCCACTTTTCTCTTCTCTTGGATCTCTAAGTTTTAGAAGGGATCCAGATGACACATTTGAAGAGCAAGCTGTCATTAGAAATGAAGCATATCTGCCAATAGGGCAGAACTTGTCAAAGAAGTGTTCAAATAATTTTGTCCAATCATGCACATCTTTAAGCATACCGTGCCAAAAAGATGTAGAGGTGTTGCCTATGGTGCGCCAAAATGAGTGCACATTAAAGGTGGAATGTTCTCATGAAGATACTTCTGCTTTCCCCTCTCTTGAAACCTGTGGCAGTAGAAGAGGTATGCTTGATGAATTCCTAAATCGAGCAGTTCCTGAGCAGGAAAACCTGACAGAGGAGCCAGAAAATGCAATCCAGTCATGCAGTGAAGAAGATTATGAAGAGAATATCATAGAACCAAGAACTCTGAATGAAGTAACAGCCATGACTGATAAAACCAGCCCTTGGTCAAGTATTCTTTCAGAACCTGAGCAGGAGCCTAGAAGACAATCATTAGATGTAGGCAGTATGGAACAATCGGGGTCCACCGAGAGTCTCTTCGAAGATAAGCAAGTTGTCAGTTTAGTGCAAGAAGACCATGAAAAAACGACTAGTGCTGCTAAAGCCAGCGATTTTCAGTCTACAGAAGATAGTATAGCATCTCTAGAGAGAGAAGACTTAAGAGGTTCAGATGGCGATATTGAGACAGATGATTCAGAACCACTTCAGCTTCCACAGTCATCAAGGAATCACCATGTCAGAGAAAAATCATTAGATGGTATTAATTTCAACACGTCTCAATCTTTGAAACATGAAGAAGCAGAAGACCTAGGTACAGAATGCAAATCCCAGAGGTTTTCCAGAAAACCAATTCATTTGTTAGGTGGTGGAGACTGTGAAGTATCTCAGGGAAATACCATAACTACATTGGGCAAAAGTGAACCTTCAGATTCAGACTTTGAGCAGTGTGATGACACAAATGAAGATCTGCATTTTAACAAATCTATGCAGTACAAATCCTCAAGATGCATTGGAAACTCTGATAGCGAGTGTCTTAGATATTTATCAACCACACTAGATAAAACTGCAAAAACTGAGATTGCACTGTATCCTTCATGCCTTATCTAGAGCTCTACGCTGTGGTACTCTTTTTTTTGACTTTCAATTTATTGTATTTAAAATACTTGCATTACAAAGAAATGTATTCCATAGGGTTATATAAATAAGCTGAACAAATGAAAATAATCATAATCAATATAAAGGTATACCTAGAAAGATATTCACAAAAACAAAAGGGAGCAAGAACTTGAGCAAACCTAAACAAAAAGAAAAAAGTCCTATAAAAGGAAACAAACAAAAAAGTTGAGGCTGCTGCAAACATTAATAGTAAAACAATAACACAATTAGTAATAAACCAGCCAATCAAGTGGGCCATAGTTATTCTAAACCAGTACGTATAAATCTTTCTGTGGCCGCAACTCCATTATCATTGCCACAGAAAGTGTGCATCCTCTAGAGATGTGGGCTGATGATGTCTCAATGGAGGGCCTGCCCAAATGAGGCAGTTCTGCAACCCCATTTGGGACATCTTGTTCTAAACCATCTGAGGAACAGAAATTGATTTCACTTAGAGTGATGAATTCACAAACGTGTCCTGGGGGAACCCCAGCCAGTCAGGTTCTCAGGATATCCACAATCAATATTCATGAGATAGATTTACATACCAAGGAGGCAGTGTATACAAATCAATGCCATGAATATTAATTGTGGATATTCTGAAACCCTGACTGTCCTGGGGTTTTCCAAGGACAGGTGTGGGAATCACTGACTTAGAGTGATGCCCAGAGGAGAATAAGCTGTAATAGAAAAATAATCTGAACATGGACCAAGTTCCCAGAATGTATAGTTGCCTGGTAAATGTAGTATTTCATGAGAAATTATCGCAGAGCAACTTTAGGATGGAGAAGTAAATATTCTTCCTTTTTGACTGTGTCATACAAGAAACAGGGAACGATAATCATACAAACCATTAAGAGGGCAATTTTCAAAATGTTCACATTCATTTCGTTTCATTTTCATTTAATTTATTACAATTTATATTCAGAAAGAAACAAGGAAGTGAGATCTTAGTGCAGACAGCAAACTAAAATCCTAACAATATAATTTTACTGTTATTTCACTGAAAAAAATATTGTATACATACCAATGTAAGAAGAAAAAAGACTTGCTTTACCATGAAGAAACTCCCTCAGTATTATTGTCAGTCTTTTAAAAAGAAAATCCTTCCTCTAAATGTGTTAACTTTTAGCTGCATTGAGGGAGGGCAATTTTCAGACACTCAGTATGCATGGGTAGATTACTGTGTGCCAGCATAAATGAATGTTGAAGGTTTGTGGTTGACAAGATTAGTGATCTTTTTACTATCACCTAGCATGTGGTAATTGCAAAGGCTGTTGTGCGGTCATGGTTGGGGACCTGTCCAGCATTCCCCCTGTAGTTACCGTACAGACAGATTCTCTACCACGCGTTGATTTCAGGTACCTGGCTTTAAGTGCACCCACGCTAACTCCAATGTGAAGTCCTTGCTCATTCTCTACCCATGCTGCCCCCTAGGCACAGCCCCATCCCATTCTATGCGATTAGTGCAGGAGTTTTACTACACTGACTGTTATTCGCACACAAGTAGCTGTTAGCATATGCTTAGACCTGTAGTAATATAATTTATTTATTTGTTACATTTGTAGCCCACATTTTCCCACCTATTTGCAGGCTCAGTGTGGCTTACATAGGACCGTAGTGGCGTTCGCCAGTTCCGGAATAACGAATACAGGTGTTATTGTAGTAGAATAGGTTCTTGTAAGGTAGGTAAATTAGGGAACTTAGGGAGGAAGTGGGGAGTTGGGGTGTGTCCATTACAATTTTTGGTTTTGTTGTGTTGCAGGTGCTCAGGGTTTTATGTTGGTTTTAATGAATGAAGAGGTGCAAACATTTTGTCCATTTTTAATATGAAAATAACTCATTATTTCCCCTGGCTCAAAACAGCTTCAAGCTTTAACATCTCCAGTTCCTGTTTGAAAGATACATTGAAAAAGGGCAGTGTTCAGATAGCTCAGTGGCTTTGGAAAGTGCCCTGTAAGAGGATCATTTTGGAAGGCATTTTTCATGTGTGTTTTACATATGGAAAATGGCCATGATAAAATTGCAGCTAAAAGTAGGCGCCAACAACATAGCACCTACTTTTACACAGTATACTCATAGGCGTACCTGGGAACTTAGGGCCCTGTTTACTAAGGAGCGTTAGCATTTTTAACACGCCTACAATTAGCGTGCACACTAACCGTGTAGGCGCCTATAGGGATATTGTATGCGCGTACATGGTTAATGCGCGTTAACGCTTAGTCAACAGGGCCTTTAGTTTGGGTAGAGTAGGGGCAGTGTTGCATTGTATGCACATACTTTGAATACGTGTATACATGCACCTCTCTTAGACCAGCCTTGGAGTAGGTATAAGTTTGTGCAAGAGCTTTTGTGTGCTGCTGGGGACAGTTCTGAAAGCCTGTTTCTATAAATACACCTAAATTGCTTGTATAAAACAGGTGCATTTTTTAAAAATTTCTATAGGTGCCGTATTATAAAATTATGCACCTCTCAAACAAGGGAAATTTTGTAGCAGGGTACTTAAGGACAATCACTTCCCAGCCCTTTCTTACAGTTAGATGCATTTGATTTATCAAGATGTGAAAATCCAAATGGTTTTCCAGTTGGTCAGATTTGGTCTTCCTTTTCATTGGTTAGTGAGGAAACGGTATTTTTATTATTGAAAAAATTGTCACATAAATCATGTCTACTGGACATTTGTCTCTCTTATCTGTTGCATGATATTGTAGTTGAACTGCTTAATTTGTTAACTGTTTTAAGGGCCCTTTACTAAGGCACGATAGGCATTAGCGCATGCACTGCTGCGAGACATGCTGAGGTATCTACAGTAATGTGCCCATCAGCACGCGCTAATCCCGTGTTGAAAAATATTTTTTATTTCTCAGCGCGGGAGGCATGGCTGTGGGCAGAGAGAGAGTAGGCATGCCCTGTGCTAATCAGGTAGCATGGGCACATTGCCACGTGTTGCCCGATTACCGCCGAGTTAGTGTGGGAGCCCTTAGTGCCAACAAAATGTGTGTCGGTAAGGGCTTCCGCTGTAACGGCCATATGCTAACTGGGAAACTAGCACATGGCCATTAAAGAAATATATGGAAATACAGCCATTTTACCGCTGCACTAAAAGTGGCCTCAGCGCATGGAAAATCCATGCACTGACAACAGCGCCGGCCACTTTTTAACGCAGCTTGGTAAAAGAGCCCCTAAGTTAATAATTTTTTACAAGATGGGATTTTCTCTTTATTGGGATAAATTATTTTAACACCATTTCTGAAATCTCAAGGAGCAGACTTAACTATTGTATCAAATTTTCACCCAATAGCCAGTATACCTTGGATGGTGAAATTATTGGAGTCTATAGTTGCATCTCATGTTACATCTTATCTGGAGTCTTTCGTTGCCTATATGACCACTCTCTCCGATTTTATTTAATGTTTTTATGAGTTCTCTGGGTTTGGTTTTGGATCCAGTAAGGTGTCTTTTTTTGTGTATGGTGTACAGCGCTGCGTATGCCTTGTAGCGCTATAGAAATGATAAATAGTAGTAGTAGTAGTATTCATAGTAACATATAACATAGCAAATGACAGCAGATAAAGACCTGAACGGTCCATCCAGTCTGCCCAACAAGATAAACTCATTTTACATGGTATGTGATACTTTATATGTATACCCGAGTTTGATTTGTCCTTGCCATTCTCTCTCTTCTTGAAGCTAACGTCGAAGCCCCCTAAAATTTACACTCAAGCCCATCCATATCTATTCAGTCACGATCGGGGCGTAGACTGTTGAAGTCTGCCCAGCACTGGTTTTGCTTCCCAATTACCAGCATCACCACCCAATCTCCGCTAAGATTCCGTGGATCGATTCCTTTGTGTTTATCCCACGCATGTTTGAATTCCATTACCATTTTCATCTCCACCTCCCGTAGGAGAGCATTCCACATATCCACCACCCTCTCTGTGAAAAAATACTTCCTGATATTACTCCTGAGTCTGCCCCACTTCAACCTCAATTCATGTCATCTAGTTCTACCGCCTTCCCATCTCCGGAAAAGGTTTGTTTTTGGATTAATACTTTTCAAATATTTGAAAGTCTGTATCATGTTACCCCTGTTTCTCCTTTTCTCCAAGGTATACATGTTCAGATCAGCAAGTCTCTCCTCATATGGTTTGCAACGCAAATCCCATACCATTTTCGTAGGTTTTCTTTGCACCGCTTCCAGTCTTTATACATCTTTAGGAAGATACAGCCTCAAAAACGGAACACAATACACAGATAATATATTTATATTGATTCCATCAACTTCACATTTTTTTGACATTTCAAACCTCAGTTTTGGACTACATCTCTATTTCCTGGGCAAATCGTCATGTATTAAAGCTTAATGTATCCAAGACAAAACTTTTATTTTTCAGTAATGATTTACTGAGTGTTCCATTTTATCTCAAGTTACTTTCTGGTGAGCAATTACAAATAGAAAAAACTTCCAGAGTTTTGGGAGTTATTTTGGTTACTCAGTTGACATTGGAACCTCAGTTAAATTATGTAAGCAATAAGATATTTCTTAAATTACATCAGAAAGTAATTAGATCTGCTTTTTCTCTTAAACATTTTCGATTGCTGGTGCAGGCTGTTATTCTATCTCAGATTACTGTAATGTTTTATATGTGGGACTGCTTTCGAAATGTTTTAACATGTTACAGCTTTTACAAAATACTGCAACAAACTTGATATTTGGATGCTGTAGATTTGATGTGACACCGTTGTTGAGAAATTTACAGTGGTTGCCAATTTATGCATGAGTAGAATTTAAGGTTGCTTATTTAGGGCCCTGTTTACTAAGCCGCACTAGAGGCGCATTAGCGTTTTTAGCACACGCTGTGAAGACGCTCATAGGAATATTATGGGCATCTACACAGGCCATGCTAAAAATGCTAACCTGTCTCTAGTGCGGCTTAGTAAACAGGGCCCTTAGTATTTAAAATCCTGCATGGTTATTGTCCCTATTTGCATGCCTAATTGATACAGTTTCCATTTTTTCAGATACATTCTTGGTTTTTTCGGATAAATTCTCATTTTCATTCTACATTGTTCCTTGGATTTCCAACTATTAAGAAGGTTCGATATAGAAGAGTCTTAGATAGTTCATTCATGTATCAATCAAGTAAAATTTGGAACTCTATTCCTGAACAAATTCGTACTCTTCCAGAGTATTTTTTGTTTTGTAACGCTCTGAAAACATATTTTTTGATATGCATTTTAATATATGATCTGATAATTTACCAAATGATCTTTGTATTTCATATCTTATTGTAACCCACTTGGATTCCTTGTTGACTTAAGCGAGATATAAATACCAAAAATCAGTGCGTTTTTGCTAGCAACAAAGGTTCCGGTACTCAAATGCTAGGCCACCCTTCAAGGGTGGGGTAATCACTGAGGGATCCATCCCACAATAGTCAGGCCCCCTGCAACCAGTCACAGAACCTGTGACAAGGCAGAATTGGTGTGTAAAGCCTGAGGTCTTTCATTAAAACTTGGGGTCCATGGGTCAATTTTTCGCAGGCAATGGAAAAGGTGCCGGTACTCAGTACCCCCTCAAAAAAAGCCCTGCCAAAAATAGAATAGAACATATTGCACCTTTTTTTATAATCTACCTCATATACAGGGTGAGGCAGAACAAAGTAACCTAGAGGGGTTTTTTTCTTTTTTTTTTCTGTTTTCTCAGCAACCACTTGGAATTTCAATGTGACATTATACAGCTTTATTTGTTGTTACTATCTATGTTTATGTGCAGAGTGGAATGAGATTATCTTTAAACACGTGAAGTTAGAGACTTTTCAGCATGACTACCCAGCGATTTTTGCACATTCAAAAATGTTTGCACTGTAAAACAACCATTATTTGAAAAATAAAAGGGGGTACCAGCTTACTGTTAACGATGTCACTGTGACATAGCAAGCTGCAAACAATTGCCAAACTCAAGCTGGGACAGCCTGTGACAGGGACCAATCGAGAAGGCTGTTAAGAACTTCTCAAAGCAAGTGAAGGTCTGTTTTAAATCTGGGGGCGGACACTCTGAGTATTCACAATGACTGCGAAATTCAGACGCATTGTTAATTTTATTTTTTTGAAAGATGTTATTATTTTGTGTTTTAGCGCAAACATTTTTAAGTTCAAAATCACTAGGTAGTAACTCTAACACTAAAAACCTGACCGCTGCAACACAACAAAACCATAATACAGTATGGACACAATAATAACAAAATACATCATGGACACAACACAATTCTCCCAAGTACAACACCCCTATGTGGCCATGCCACATGAACCTTATCCTATCTCTACATCACTCTGTATTTGTTTACACCAGATTCTGCAATCGCATCTCCAGCACTATGTAAGCCACAATGAACCTGCAAATAGGTGGGAAAATGTGGGATACAAATGTAACAAATAAATAAAATGTCAGTAACTTTAACATAGCTTAAGATAATTAACTGTTATTTAATAGTAATACATAAGTGTGATAAGTAAATAAGTACATAAACTTTCTCAGTTGAAATTCAAAGTGGTTGCTGAGAAAACAGCAAAAAAACTAGAGGGTTACCTTTTTTGCCTCACCCTGTAGAGTTACCCCTGCTCTAAGACACACATGAGTTTATATATGCTGTTGGAATTGTTGTATGTGTGTGTATTGTAAGATATGCATAGGTGCCAATCCCAGTCTGTCCATTCTCTGCCCAGGAACTCTTAGGTGTATGAAGGGCAGTTCCATGGAGGGTGCTTACATAAATGGGGGCACTCCTTCTATATGTATAGAGAGAGTGTACAGGCAGGCACGCCCTTTTATATAATAGGTTCCCATACTGTAACAATGTAAGCATTCATATGTGGTAGGGCATTCAGCGGCTGGAACATTCTGTTGCATGTGTGCATATGCATGTACGTGATGTATACGTTGATGTCGCAGACACGGGGACATGTGCAAAATGAATGTTGTCACCCAACTGCCAAATTTTGGACCTGCTGACACCCTCCTCCTGGGACAGCAGCACAAATTGTTCCATTTGCCTGGCCAGAGGGAGGGATCACCTGCTAATGAAGTGGGCCTGGGAAAGACTGCAAAAAAAAGATTCAATAGGCAAAGCATCATTCCCCTGAGAGGTAAGTGGCAACAGAGAGGCAGAGCTAAGAGGAGAATACTAGATAGGATAGGTAAGGGAAAAAGATGTATCTGAAACTGAATCCATGCAAAAGATTGGCACACATGGTTTCACTTGGCAGATGTGCCAGAGGCATACGACCATCACATACTCAGAGCAGGATAGGATTAGGACTGGGAAAGGGACAGAAAGAGAATGTCATATGGGGACAGAGCACATGTACAGTGGGGGAAATAAGTATTTGATCCCTTGCTGATTTTGTAAGTGTGCCCACTGACAAAGACATGAGCAGCCCATAATTGAAGGGTAGGTTATTGGTAACAGTGAGAGATAGCACATCACAAATTAAATCCGGAAAATCACATTGTGGAAAGTATATGAATTTATTTGCATTCTGCAGAGGGAAATAAGTATTTGATCCCCCACCAACCAGTAAGAGATCTGGCCCCTACAGACCAGGTAGATGCTCCAAATCAACTCGTTACCTGCATGACAGACAGCTGTCGGCAATGGTCACCTGTATGAAAGACACCTGTCCACAGACTCAGTGAATCAGTCAGACTCTAACCTCTACAAAATGGCCAAGAGCAAGGAGCTGTCTAAGGATGTCAGGGACAAGATCATACACCTGCACAAGGCTGGAATGGGCTACAAAACCATCAGTAAGACGCTGGGCGAGAAGGAGACAACTGTTGGTGCCATAGTAAGAAAATGGAAGAAGTACAAAATGACTGTCAATCGACAAAGATCTGGGGCTCCACGCAAAATCTCACCTCGTGGGGTATCCTTGATCATGAGGAAGGTTAGAAATCAGCCTACAACTACAAGGGGGGAACTTGTCAATGATCTCAAGGCAGCTGGGACCACTGTCACCACGAAAACCATTGGTAACACATTACGACATAACGGATTGCAATCCTGCAGTGCCCGCAAGGTCCCCCTGCTCCGGAAGGCACATGTGACGGCCCGTCTGAAGTTTGCCAGTGAACACCTGGATGATGCCGAGAGTGATTGGGAGAAGGTGCTGTGGTCAGATGAGACAAAAATTGAGCTCTTTGGCATGAACTCAACTCGCCGTGTTTGGAGGAAGAGAAATGCTGCCTATGACCCAAAGAACACCGTCCCCACTGTCAAGCATGGAGGTGGAAATGTTATGTTTTGGGGGTGTTTCTCTGCTAAGGGCACAGGACTACTTCACCGCATCAATGGGAGAATGGATGGGGCCATGTACCGTACAATTCTGAGTGACAACCTCCTTCCCTCCGCCAGGGCCTTAAAAATGGGTCGTGGCTGGGTCTTCCAGCACGACAATGACCCAAAACATACAGCCAAGGCAACAAAGGAGTGGCTCAGGAAGAAGCACATTAGGGTCATGGAGTGGCCTAGCCAGTCACCAGACCTTAATCCCATTGAAAACTTATGGAGGGAGCTGAAGCTGCGAGTTGCCAAGCGACAGCCCAGAACTCTTAATGATTTAGAGATGATCTGCAAAGAGGAGTGGACCAAAATTCCTCCTGACATGTGTGCAAACCTCATCATCAACTACAGAAGACGTCTGACCGCGTGCTTGCCAACAAGGGTTTTGCCACCAAGTATTAGGTCTTGTTTGCCAGAGGGATCAAATACTTATTTCCCTCTGCAGAATGCAAATAAATTCATATACTTCCACAATGTGATTTTCCGGATTTAATTTGTGATGTGCTATCTCTCACTGTTACCAATAACCTACCCTTCAATTATGGGCTGCTCATGTCTTTGTCAGTGGGCACACTTACAAAATCAGCAAGGGATCAAATACTTATTTCCCCCACTGTATAACCCAGCAGCACACACAGACACATCCCACCTCATATGCCCAAACACCAGTTTCCACATGTAGTCACTTCATATATGTGGCACAATCTGGCAGCACATGTAGTCCTATGCAAAGAGAGTGAGCAAGTACCCAGGAGGAGGCACCACGCAGCTGTTTGCTAGCCAGCCCTATGCCCACACATCCCTCCAAATGAACAAGTAATAAACACAGCACTGGTCCAATGCCACGTAGGTGTGTCAGAGGAAGGTGACAAAGTGGGAGTGGAAAAAAGACCAACAACTTGCAGGGCAAACATGCAGTTAGTAGCAAAATCCAGTCCTACAGATGGGGAAAGGAGTTCAGTACCCTTGAGATGAAAGGGGAGGATAGCTGAAAAGGGAGCATATATGCTCAGAGGAACTACAAATGTGAGTAGGACCGTATAGCACATGTTCCATTTCAGGCATGGCTGCAACCTGCCACCTTGTAATACATACTCTTTGCTCCCACCATCATGTAAACAGTGTATTTAGAGCCCACATAAGAGCAGCACAAACAGTGAGATGGACTAGGAGGTGGCAAGTAAGGAGGAATGTAATAGTAGGACGGGTTGCCATATCAGTGCATTATGCCCAGGCTAGTACAGTCATCCCTGTGTCTGGTGTACACCAAAGAACTCCCAGAAGACAGCACAAGGAGCCTGAGCCGGTGCACACGATAAAATAGCATAAGAATAGCCATAGTAGTCTGTAACCACCTCTCCAGAACTATGTCAGCCACTTTGCGCCTACTAATAAGTGGGAACAGGTGGGATACAAATGTAACAAATCAAATTGCTGGTTCAGGCCAGTGGCCCAGCTATCTTCCAACAGTACCTGGCAGAGACCCAAATAGTAGCATTCCATGCTACTGATCCCAGGGCAAACAACTTCCTTGTTTATCTCAATAGCAGACTACGGACTTTTCCTCTAAGAACTTGTCCAAACCTTTTTTTAAACTCAGATATGCTATCCGCTGTTACCACATCCTCTGTCAACGAGTTCCAGAGCTTAACTGTTCGTTGAGTGAAAAAATATATCCTATTTGTTTTAAAGTATTTCCATGTACATAGGAACATAAGAGTGCCCAGTATCCTGTTTCCAACAGTGGCCAATCCAGATCACAAGTACCCTGGCAAGATCCCAGACCAGTAAAACAGATTTTGTGCTGCTTATCCTAGAAATAAGCAGTGGATTTTCCCAAGTCCATCTTAATAATGGCTTATGGACTTTTCTTTTAGAAAAATTATCCAAACCTTTTTTTAAACCCTGTAAGCTAACTGCTTTTACCACATTCTCTGGCAATGAATTGCAGAGGGTTCAATATTCACATTGAATGAAGAAGTATTTTCTCTGATTTGTTTTAAATTTACTACTTAGTAGCTTCATTGCATGCCCCTAGTCCTCGCATTTTTGCAAAAAGCAAGCAGTGAGCTGGGAGACAGAGAAGGCAATGCAGTATTGCAACAGCCAGAAGTCATTGGGGGATTTCTCCCCCCCCCCCCCCCCCCCCCCCCCCCGTTGTTGTAGTGTTACTGCTATTTTTTTTTTTTTTTTTTTGGAACTTGGTCCAAAAATGTTGCCAATTACTTCACTATAGCTTTGCAAAAGGCTTGCGCACACGGCTGTATTTCTTAAATTCGTTTATGAAAAAATATTGCCTCTCCCTAGTGCAGCATCTCTTTCATTATTTTCAGAACAAATAGCTCATTTGTATAGATTTCTATTGTATATACAACTATATATCAATCTATTTGATAACAGTTTTTATAATTTAACTCTAGCTTCATCGTATGTTTCTTCTTTATTGCATACAGTGTGTATTTCTTAACCTGTTTTGTCCAGATCTGACCCGGTGCTTGTTCCTAATTTCTTTCTTCCACCTCAGCATCTGGAAGCTTCAATGAGAATGCTCAGATACTCTAATTTCTCAACTTCCACAGCTTCTAAAGTAAGTACAATGCTTCTCTGGACTAGATCATCACCACACAGGTCTTGGAGTTTTCTGGTAAAGGAGTGGCCTAGTGGTTAGGGTGGTGGACTTTGGTCCTGGGGAGCTGAGGAACTGAGTTCGATTCCCGGCACAGGCAGCTCCTCGTGACTCTGGGCAAGTCACTTAACCCTCCATTGCCCCATGTAAGCCGCATTGAGCCTGCCATGAGTGGGAAAGCGCAGGGTACAAATGTAACAAAAATAAAATAGATACTATTGGAGATTCTACATGGAATGTTGCTACTATTGGAGATTCTACATGGAATGTTGCTAGCAACATTCCATGTAGAAGGCTGCGCAGGCTTCTGTTTCTGTGAGTCTGACGTGCAGGACGTCAGACTCACAGAAGCAGAAGCCTGCACAGCCACATTGGTGATCTGCAAGGGCCGACTTCTACATGGAATGTTGCTACTATTGGAGATTCTACATGGAATGTTGCTACTATTGGAGATTCTACATGGAATGTTCCTATTCCACTAGCAACATTCCATGTAGAAGGCTGCGCAGGCTTCTGTTTCACAGAAGCAGAAGCCTGCGCGGCCTCATTGGTGTGACTCTGGGCAAGTCACTTAACCCTCCATTGCCCCATGTAAGCCGCATTGAGCCTGCCATGAGTGGGAAAGCGCGGGGTACAAATGTAATAAAAAAATAAATAAATAATTCTTTAGTTTGGGAGGCAAATTTGGTATGGTTTGATATTTGAATAGTAGCTGAATAGTTTAGTCCTTTATTGTATTGGCATTTCAGCTTTTTCAATTAATTTGTTTCTGTAAAAAAAAAAGCCTTATTATAGAAAATGAATGTATTTTATGTGTTAAGATCTTCCTTCTTTTGATATGACTCCATTCTTAAAGCACTCCTTCCGTTATGATATGCTGTAATCTATAGATAAATGTCATGTAGTGAAGAGCCTAAGGCATACTTCCAGCACAAACGGTGCTTCTCTTAATTACTTCCCTGACTTGTTCTGCTGATCTAGGAATTTCAAACTGTGTTTTTGTTTTTTTTTTGCTGAGTTGTTCATAATGATTATCCTTAAAAGGGAGAACTTAAAAAAAATAATTGATTTCAATAGACTGTGAATGCTTAACTTCAGGAGGACATTGTACCCTCCCTGAAGTGGGTTTTCAAAGTTTCTCTTGGAAGCAGCAATATTTGACTAGTACCAGTTAATAATTTAGAGCCAAGTCATCATTTTGCAGCACTTTGAGCCCTTCCCCTTCAGCCCTGCACGCAGTTCTGATAGATGTGGAGGGGCATTGTTGAAAGGGACGTCCAAGTTTTGATGAGGACGTCCTCGCAAAACGTCCCCATCCAGGGGGCAGGGAAACCCATATTTTTGAAACAAGATGGACGTCCATCTTTCGTTTTGATAATACGGTCAGGGACGTCAAAATTCTGAAATTTGGTTGTCCCTAGATTTGGTCATTTCTGATTTTCAGCGATAATCAAAACCAAGGACATCCATGTCAGAAACGACCAAATGGGAGGTAGACTTAGGAGTAATATCAGGAAATACTTTTTTTATAGAGAGGGTAGTAGATGCCTGGAACGCCCTTACAGGAGAGGTGGTAGAGTCAAAAACGGTTATCAAATTAAAAAATGGATGGAATAGACACAGGGGATGCCTAAACAGAAAGAGGATGGAAACACAACATGGTTGTTGAGGTGTTATCTTGAGGGTCCCAAAAAACAACAAGGCAAACGAGGTGTTATCTTGGCCAAGAGTAGTGGGAACTGAGGCCAAGGCCAGATGGACTATGGTCTATGTCCTGGGAATGGCAAAAGAGTGAGAGAAGATTAGCCAAATCCAGCATGGGGGACCTGAGGCCGATACTAGACAGACTTCTATGGTCTGTGTCCAGCAAATGGGAAAATACTGAAAGATTTGACATCTCCAGCACTGGGGGAACCAAGGCCAATGCCAGAGAGACTTTTATGTTCTGTGTCCTGCAAATGACAAAAGACAGGTGAAGCTTCAGCAATTCCAGTGTTGTAGATCACTTTATTGTTGCGTTCTGCAAGTGAGGGTGCTGTGCAGCTCAGGGGGGAGGGGAAGACGTCTTGGTAAGTTGAATACTGTCAGCAATACTTGGCGTCTTGGTTATAACCATATATCATCTGCATTATGTTTAGCTGCCTATATGGTTGGCATGGTCTCCAGACTTGACAACCAGCATTTAAGCATGGGTGACTGGGACCCGCACAGAGTGACAGGAACAACTCTGGCCACCTTGTTGGACAGACTGGATAGACCATGCAGGTCTTTTATCTGCCATACTGTGTTACAAGTGATACTTACATGTTCAAATGCCACACAAACCTAAAATTATTTCCTTATGGTTAATATTTGCCTAAGTACTTGTATTGTGCAATAGGAAGCTTCCTTCTACAGTTTGTAGGATGTAATATGTAAAGGCAGCATAAGTACATAAGTAATGCCACACTGGGAAAAGACCAAAGGTCCATCGAGCCCAGCATCCTGTCCATGACAGTGGCCAATCCAGGCCAAGGGTACCTGGCAAGCTTCCCAAACGTACAAACATTTTATACTACATGTTATTCCTGGAATTGTGGATTTTTCCCAAGTCCATTTAGTAGCGGTTTATGGACTTGTCCTTTAGGAAACCGTCTAACCCCTTTTTAAACTCTGCCAAGCTAACCACCTTCACCCGTTCTCCAACAACGAATTCCAGAGTTTAATTACGCGTTAGGTGAAGAAAACTTTTCTCCGATTTGTTTTAAATTTACTACACTGTAGTTTCATCGCATGCCCCCTAGTCCTAGTATTTTTGGAAAGCGTGAACAGACACTTCACATGCACCTGTTCCATTCCACTCATTTTATATACCTCTATCATGTCTCCCCTCAGCCGTCTCTTCTCCAAACTGAAAAGCCCTAGCCTCCTTAGTCTTTCTTCATAGGGAAGTCGTCCCATCCCCGCTATCATTTTAGTCGCCCTTCGCTGCACATCGAGGTATGTCTGGAAATTTCTTTCAATTGGGCCAATGGAGCATTTTTGTATTCTGCATTGCTTGGTACTGAAGGACCTCCTTTCTTGCCACATAGACGTCTGCATTATTTATTTACAGCATTTTATATACTACCCATCTTTATTGGACGTCATGGCAGTTTACAAAGATCTTTGTAAAGAAACTGTAGACAACACAATCAAGAGGAGATCATAAAAACAAAAGGAAAACGTTTACAATCTTTTCAAAGTGCAGATGGATATCAAAGAGAGCAGCAGTTCACTTGCAAACACAGAAATAAGATGAAGCCATTGCCAGCCACTAATCAGATCCTGAGTTTCTGCCAGTGACAAGGATACACAGTCTTTTTGAATGCTAGGCCAATAGTTCTTCCTAAGCTCCAGGAACAGGCAGTTCTAGGTCACCAGCGCTAAATAGCGAAAGGCAAAGTGTCTGGCGAGTTGAGTCTGATCCTTGAAGGCAGAAGTAGGAGATGAATTTCCCTGTGAGGATCTTAGAGATTGTGGAGGGTGAGTGATGAGGCAGATAGAGAGGATGACCAATGGAATGGGTATGAAATGCAAGCATAAGAATTTTGAATGTTATTCTTTAGAAGCAGGGTTACCGGTTCAAATCTTTTATTATGCTTGTTATTTCAAAAGATGCTACTTTCCTCGAAGCCAGGGATGGAAAACCTCGGTCCTCCAGGGCTGCAACCCGCTTGGGTTTTCAGGATTTCTCCAATGAATGTGCAGTGGAGGCAGTGCATGCAAATAGATCTCATGCATTTTCATTGGGGTAATCCTGAAATCCTGACTGGTTTGCAGCCTTAAAGACAGAGGTTGCTTACCCCTGCTCTAAGCAGTGATTTTCAAGGTCCTACACACTAGCCAGTTGGCAGTTTTGGGGCTATCAAGTTCAAGTCTTCTCTCATGCAGACTGATTAGTCCCAGTTAAACTCCAGTTAAAAAGCTTTGATGATCCCCTCTTTGCCTGAAAGCATTTCTGCTGTTATCACAGCCCAGAATTGAGGGATTATAGAACCGCAAATAGTGCATGTTGCAACACATCTGGAGCCTACAGCACACTCTTGTTTTTCATGCTTAGGGTACAAGTCATTTTAAAACTGCCCACTTTAGTGAAAAGTGCCTACATACTGTGTGGACTGTGCCAGATTCTTAAAGTGAAATTGCATGCATGTGTTTGCTTTAAAAATTACCCAGAACTATGCATTATATATTTAAAACTGCTATTTAGTGTTCATAATTTTGTTGATTTAAAATAAACACGTACATTTTGAGTTTTCAAAAGTAATATGCATGTAAGTGTTAGCATCTTTTAAAGCCCACTGCCACCACTTTGAGAGCACCCCTTCAAACTGCAGGTAATAGTGATAAAGTTGTGTGCACATAGGCTGTAGGCTGTACGAGTATAACTTTACCTACAAATAGGGAAGCAAGTTTGTAAAAGCCCATTACCATGGGTAAAATATTAGTTTACCTGTATAAATTGAATGCTGGGTGATTTCCAGTGAACCGCATTGAATATCCAGTTTATTTTTTGGGCAGTTTCAACTTAACTGGCCAAGTTAATATTCAGCGCTGACCGGTTAAGTTCAAACCAGTCAAAGACAGGCCTTCTGTTTCGGCGGCCCAATTTGGCCACCAAACTTAGCTGGCAATGCGCTGAATACTAGCGGATAGCCAACTATATCACGCGATATAGCTGGTTATCCACTAAGCGCTGACCGTGAATATTCAGTAGGAGATAACCAGCTAGCATCCACTGAATATTTGTGGATAACTGGTTAAGTGCAATTTCCTTAGCACCGGCAGCAGATGAATCCAGAGACTTGTGGGTTATGACCATCTACCAGCAGGTGGAGATAGAGAGCATTGAACTCTGTCTTATAGTATAGTATGCTGCTTGGTTAGTCAGTATGTCTAACTATCTCCAGCAGACTATGGACGATCTGTCGCAAGCTCTTGATTTCATCTGTGTTGTTGTTCCTGTTCTTGTTCTGGGTTTCTCTATTCTGTTAAGCCTGGGGGTGCTTAGGCTAAGCAGTGCTGACTTTAGGGGTTACACCTGAGGGTGCTAGGTCCCTCCCACCCCCCCCCCCAGCCACTTTCTCATACAGTTAAAAAAGAAAAAAAAGATTACAGCAGCTTTGCCTGCTTATGTGACTACTTGGATGGGTTGACTGTGCTGCTACCAGTATACCCAGGGCCAGAGTGGTGAGTCAGAACTGGTTCCTGGAGATTTGGTGAGTGTTCCTTTCCATTTTTCTCCCTCTTCAGGCATACTCATGGTTTCACTTTTTCCTTTCGATGGCTGCAGAACCTTGTCAGCGCTGCTCTCGCTATGCAAAGCAGAGAGCAGCATCAGGAAGTGACTATTCACGCTTTTCTTTATTGTCTTCCCAGGGTGATTTTGGCTTTTCATTTTAGCCATCCACTTTTATGCTCACTTTTAAGGAAGGAAATTACAAGACGGATTTTCTCTTGCTCCGTTGCCTTGATGTTCATTGAGTGTTTCTCCGGTATGCTGCCAATGTTCTCAGGCAGTCCAATCATCTTTTTGTTCTTTTTTTTGAGCCTGCATTGGGATCATGCAGCGTCTAAGGCGACTATTTCTTGCTGGATTAAGAAGGCTATTGCCTCCATGTATCTTTTTTCCAGCAAGCAGCTGCCAGCTTTTCTTTAAGCACATTCTACTATGGCCCTACCGACTTCTTGGGCAGAATCTCAAGGTTTCTTTTCCCTTGAAGGCAAATGTAATGAAGCTTTCTAACATTGATGAAACATGTTGTCCCACCTTCCTCCCCATATATAATCCTTGCAGACTTATTTTTGACGATCAGTGATCTTTAAAGCAGTTTTTTGTGATAAGCCTTATAGACAGTCTTGCTGTAATGTAACCTCAAGATAAATAAAGCATGGACCACTGTTTCCAGAGCAGTCACAGAATGATAAGGACAGAGTTGTTGGATGACCTACAATTGACCAAACCTGGGTTAATGATAGTAGAAATATGGGCAGGCAGTATTAAACTGCAACTAGACTGATTCTCAGACCTTTATGTCTGCTGGATTAGTAAATTAGACCAATTTAATGATATCTGGACGCCTCACTAAGGCTCCTATTTCCCTATTCCTAGTGGTTCAAACTTGTTTTAATTTTATTCTATGGTATCTGAACCACTTTGATACACTCTTTATCGCTAGATGATATTGTTTAATACAGAGTTTCTCAACCCAGTCCTCTGGGAGACTCCAAGCCAGTCTGGTTTTCAAGATATTCATAATGAATATGCATGAGATATATTTACGTGAATTGCCGCCATTGTATACAACTATATCTTATGTGTATTTATTATGGACCTTGAAAACCAGACTAGCTTGGGGTTCCCTGAGGACTGGATTGAGAAACCGTGGACAACATCACCATTCATGCCAGATCAGTCCAGATGATGAGTGTGTTGTGTCCTCTTGCCAGCAGATGGAGCCAAAGAAATAAAGCTCGGAGCTGACTTCTCTCCCTTTTTTAGGGAGCTGGTGCTGCCTTAAGCTTCTCACTATTTCTCTGGCTCCAACAGGCAGTACAGACATGTGGTCTGGTGCAGCATTGTTCGCCCACAATCCTGGTGGAGCATAGATTGAGTGTGGAGTGTGCTGCAGGCAGCAGTTGTTTGGGATTCATTCTTCTCCATCCAACCCCTCCCCCAATTGGAAATATACTAGAAGGCTAGGATTGGCTGAAGGTTGGTTCACAGAACTCAGAGGTGCTAAACCCAGTGGTTCCTGATCCCTCCCCATTGAACCATTTCAGGGTTTGAGGTTCCAGTGTATACTTACTCTTGGGAGGGGCCAGAGAAATGTTCCTTGAGTGTCAATAAAAATTTTGAGGAAAATAAAAAAAGAAGAGCCTTTTAGTGCTGCCACTTCCCAGACTGCCTCCTAGTCTCCTATAGTGCTGTGTCAGATTGGGACTCATTCAGGGGGGTCTGAAGTGATCACACTCCCCCCTCCATTTATTTCTAGTATGTCTAGGGGAAAATAGGTGACAAACTACTAATAAGTGCTTGGCAATTCAGCCAGTGAATTTAGCCTGGCTTGGGAGCAGGCAAGCAGGCACCAACTAGGCGAGTACAATCTTCTGTCCTTCCAGTATGCCTGGAAATAAAGGGGGAAGTGACATAGTACAGGTAAATCTTGGTAGTTCAATGTGTCAGCCAGTGCATTTTGCCTGGGTTGGGAGCACTTAAACAGTAACACAACCTAAGTCTATTTACTGCTAGATATACAAATACCGGTAAAAATAGACAGTACTAGTGCAAAAAAGGCCCATTTCTCAAAAAAATGAAACGGTCCCTAGGAAGGCTCTCGTCTAAGCAATTTGTCCTCTCTCCTCTGCCCTCCCCGCCATGTCCAGCGATTCTTCCCTCCGTGTCCCGCGATTCTGACCTCCCTTCCATGTGTAGCGTGCCCTGCCCTCCCATCTGTGTCCCGTGATTCCCCCCTCACCTCCCATCCCCTCCATGTCCAGCGATTCTCCTCTGCCCCGTCCTCCCCTCCAAGTCCAGCAATCGTCCTGTGCCCTGCCATCCGTTTGTAACATCCTGACGTCAGCTCGCCTCCAGCGTTCCCTTCCCTCTCACTGTTCTGCCCTCTGACATCATTTCGTCTTTACACGAGGGCGGGACAATGAGAGGGAAGGGAACGCTGGAGGCTTGCTGACGTCAGGATGTTACGAACCCAGACAGCCAGCCAGCCATAGAACGTTGAGGGTACAAGTTATTATATTAGATTAGTCCACACTTGTCTCAAACTGAATTTAGTAAGAGGGGGAGAAAAAGCCTCATAATTTCACAAAAGGAAGAATATGACAATTAGAGTTGACAATCAATGGCTACATAACTGCCCTTTTGTGATAGTTGTAATCATAGGCAAAACCCCCTCCTCCAATTAAATAATTTTTGGTATATTCTTTGGTATGGTTTAAGATTTCTCTCTTCTATACAATATTTTTTGGTATTTTTTTCTTTCTATCTCTCAATATGTGCTGTCAAATTCAGAGGCGGTAAATGAACAGTGAAATGAAATCACTTAGCTTTCTAACGGCTTCTCAGACCTTGACAGGTACCCGTTTCGCTGGGGCTTTATCAAGAGATCTGAGCCTGTGTGAACGCGTCAATGATTAACTGTCAGTATATTCCACATATTCAGTATAGAAGAGAAAAATCTCAAACAATACCAAAGAATATACCAAAAATTATTTAATTAGAGGAGGAGGTTTTGCCTGTGATTACAACTATCACAAAAGGGCAGTTACCTAGCCATTGATTGTCGACTCTAATTGTCATATTCTTCCTTTTGTGAAATTATGAGGCTTTTTCTCCCCCTCTTACTAAATTCAGTTTGAGACATAGGTTGGGAGCAGGCAGGCAATTGGGCACCAGGTAAGCTCGTACATACCATCCAGCCAGAAGCAAAGCTGAGAAGTTCCCCAGATTGAGATGGGACACGTGAAATAAGTCCTAGCCAGTGTTCCTGTATTTGTGGGATCAGCATCCATTTTATTGCCACTCTGTGCTCTTTATTTTCCTCTTTCCTTCTGATAGGCAAATAGAGAAGTTTGTGAAGGCTGCATATCCTAGGACAAGGCAGAGCCCGTACAGCTCCAGTTTTCAATTAATGTTTCAGCAGGCATCCTAACGTATATGTTGGAGCTTCCCTCTTCTCCTCTTCCTCCCCATTCTTACTATATTGAATTCAAGAGACCTTGGGACAAGTGCTTAGGATGTGTAAGGGAGTGACAGGGAAAGTAAATGACATATAGGCAAACTGGATAGGCCATGTATGGTCTTTTTCTGCCTACAATTTTCTGTTTCTGTTAAAGGAAAGGCACCAGCATCTCCACCTTTCTCCAGTACAGTGGTGCCTTTCCTTTAGTACTCTTGAATTATTTTAAGATAAGGCCTGTCATTTAGGTCTTTTCTTGGTGAAGGGTCTTTATGAAAATGAGCATTGTTTCCAGTGTGTGTTAGAGGTGTTATGATGTACCCCTGAAATACGCTGGGTCTTTGAAATTTGAAATTTATTAAATTCTTATTTGTGTCTTGGACTGTATTTGTTGTGGACTCGCTGCTCTTTTTGGTGACGTATGTAGAGAAGCAGCATAAATGGTCCATATCAATCCATGTTGTAACTGCACCTTCTATAGCGTCCCTCCAGACCAGCACAGACAAATGGGTTATGCACCTCTACCAGCAGGTGGAGAACCACTGACTTTCTAAGTAACCTATAAGTGGACTGGGCAGTTCCTCTAGAGTCAGTCTATTATCAGTCTCCAATAGGTACAAGTGGTAAGTCTGTGCAATCCCCGTCTGGTTTTTAAGTTTTAGATTTAAGTTAAGAAAAAAAAGGGGGGAGGGGAATCTTCATGGTGCCTTTCCTCTCATTACTGACCCTTTTGCTAGGTGGAGGTTTGCAGGAGTATCTTGCATCTCAAGGGTGCCAAACCCGGGTGGCCGGATCACTCTCCCCTTTTCCCCCACCTCCCCGACTGCTTAGTGGTGCCTCAGCTGTACCGTGCTATCAGTCAGTCTTGAGAGCCTGTGGGGTCTGCCCAGGACTTTGGGGAAAAAAACAACAAACATGTATCTGTGCTGCCCGAATTTCATCCTGCATGGCTGCCACGATAAGCAGGGAGCGTCTTAAGTTCTGCACTCTCTGTTCATGCTGAGGTCTTGACTCCGCGAGTCACTGTAATTTTGCTCTGCTCAGGTTGGAAGCGATTCTGGAGGTGAGATGGAGTTGGGATTATCTTTGGCAGCTTGGTGGCCAGAGCCTGTTTCCGTTGGGCGGAGTGTGTTTTTGACAGGATTCTGATGACTGGAGTTTGGTGTATCAGGAGCTGGCTAAAATTGAGATGGTCTCTTCCTTCCTTTCAGATGCTATATATGAAGTATTTCATTATTGGACCAAGTCTGTGGCCATAAGCTTCTTGTGGCTTCACAGCTGGTTTGCGGATGTGGTGTCCAAAGCTAAGCTCAGTAGGTTTCCTTTTCAGGGTTCCTTGCTGTTTGGTGAGGAACTGAATAAATTGGTGAAGCATCTCAGTAAAACCAAAGTTCCAAGATTTCCAGAGGATAAGGCTGGAGGCAGAGGCTTTTCGGCTCGGGGCTGCTTTCGTGAGGCACATCACTATAGACCTGGTAGGTCGGGCTCTGCGCAGGGGGAGCCACAGAGGTGGTCGCAACTCTGGCCTTGCTGCAGCAGAAACCAGTCATGTTTCTCGTTGAAGCTGTTCAGGTCCCCCCGCTGGTTCCAGTGGGAGCAAAGTTGCAGTTGTTTTATCTTGTGTGGACTCTGATCACATCAGACTAGTGGGTGCTGGAGGTAGTTCATGATGGTTACATGTTGGAGTTTGCGCGGCCTCTGCAAGATGTCTTTCTGGAATCCCCTTGTCGGGCTCCGTGGAAAGTAAAAGCAGTTCGAGGGACCCTTGATCGACCTCCAGCCTGTGGTTCTGATTCCATGCAACAAGGTTCAGGTGGTAGCTCTGTCTTCTTTCCGGGGCTTGGTTCAGGGCAA
This sequence comes from Microcaecilia unicolor, assembly GCF_901765095.1. Classification (NCBI taxonomy): domain Eukaryota; kingdom Metazoa; phylum Chordata; class Amphibia; order Gymnophiona; family Siphonopidae; genus Microcaecilia; species Microcaecilia unicolor. Next base: position 20,242,350 of record NC_044034.1, read on the forward strand.
GCGCTTGTCCTCTCATCCAGATGTAGTTCATTTTTTGCGTCTGCTTTGTCCTCCGTTCTGCTTGTCTTTTCCTCTGAGATTTGAATCTGGTGTTGTCGGTTTTGGTGTCTCCTCCGTTTGAACTACTGGGGGATTGTACATTTAAGGATCTTACCTTAAAGATGGTCCTCTTGGTGGCTATCACTTTGGCACATCGTCTTTTGGAGCTGTAGACCCTCTGGTGCAGAGAGCTTTTCCTGGTGTTTTCTAAGGAACCAGTGCTTCTTCGGCCTGTACCATCTTTTTCCCCTAAGGTTGTCTCTAAATTTCATGTCAGTCAGTTCATTTCACTGCCAGTGTTGGGGGATTGTGAGGGTATGGCAGAGTAGTGGAACTTGTGGAAGTTAGATGTTCGCAGGTCCTTGCATCATTATCTACAGAGAATTCAGGAATTTCATTGTTCAGATTTTCTTTGTTGTGCTCAGTAGTAGCCGAAAAAGTGAAGCAACTTCTAAGACCACGATTGCTCGCTGGATAAGGAAGCACTGACAGTGGCTTATCTTTTAAAGCAGCAGTCACTACCTGCATGCCCATTCCACAAGGGGGCAGACCACTCCATGGGCTAAATGTTTCCTGGATCCGCCTGAGGATATTTGTAAGGTGGAAATGTGGTCTTTTTTTTCAATACCTTTCTGCGTCACAATCAACTGGACGTACAGGCCTTTCTTTTAGTCCCTCCAGACTAGCACAGAACCCACGCTTGGATGAATTATTCTGCATGTTAGGTCTTCAGATGTTGTCTGGAGTTCTGTTTGTAGTTGCATCTGCGAGGGGCAATTATTTTTAGGTTGTGATGCTACTAGTGACCTAGTGGTTAGGGTGGTGGACTTTGGTCCTGAGGAACTGAGTTTGATTCCCACTTCAGGCACAGGCAGCTCCTTGTGACTCTGGGCAAGTCACTTAACCCTCCATTGCCCCATGTAAGCCGCATTGAGCCTGCCATGAATGGGAAAGCGCGGGATACAAATGTAACAAAAAAAAAAAGTGATGGGGAGTTCATGTGTTTGAGCATGGGCAGCAGCACATGGTCCGCTGGGTTAACTGGTGGACCATTCAGCTCTGAGTGGAACCTGGAGATTTAGGTTGTCACCCTCAGGGGTTGTCTGCTTGGCTAGTCGAAGACTGACTGTAGAGAGATGCACAGCCCACTTATAGTTTACTTAGAAGTCAGTGGTTCTCTATCTTTACCTGCTGGTAGAGGGTGTATAACCCAGTCATCTGTACCGGTCTGAAGGGACTAAAAGAAATAAAAGTAGCAAGTAAAACCTAGTTTCTCCTTGAGTACTATGTGCAGTTCTGGTAGCCCCATCTCAAAAAAGAATGGAGGGAGAGTCTAGAAAAGGTACAGAGAATGGCAACCAAATGATAAAAGGGATAGAACAGCTCCCTTATAAAGAAAGGCCAAACAAGTAAGGGTTCTTCGGCTGAGAGAAGATGTGATAAAAATCTTACATTATGAGTTGGACAGTCAAATGAGGAACAGTTGTTTACTTTTCAAATAGTACTAAGACTGGGGGACACTGCATGCAATTAATAGGTAACAGATGTAAAACAAATCAAGTAACGTATTGTTTCACCCATTGCACAATTAAGCTGTGGAATTTGTTGCTGGAAGATGTGCTCAAGGAATGTTTCTACTTAGCAAAGCTGGGTTGTAGAGGGTAATTTTATAACGTCATCTGTGTGTGAAGGCCAAGAAGGCCTATATCTTTTTATAAAATATTAGTGCCAAAACAGCAGAAATTGTCCCAAGATAAAAGCCGCTGTCATTTATACCTGCTCAGGAGAAGGTGCAAATGTTCATGTGTAAAATATGCACATACGGGCGTAAATTGTGACTTTGCCCAAACTCCGTCCTGGTATACACCTACACGTGGGTTACATAAAAGTACATGCCTAACCCCTGGGCTAATTTTATCAAAGCCCATTTGCATATGAATAATACTTTATAAATTACCCCCCAAAAAGTATAGATAAGTTCCTGGAGGAAGGTCTATAAATCATTTCAGCTGCAGAAAAGAGCAAAGATTGGAAGGGTAGAATCCTCTTCGGAAAGAAGGGATCCTCAGGAGCTTAGCGGAGATTGGATGGCAGAGGCGGGGCTGGTGGTTGGGAGGCGGGGCTAGTGCTGGGCAGACTTATATGGTCTGTGCCCTGAAAAAGACAGATACAAATCAAGGTAAGGTATACACAAAAAGTAGCACATATGAGTTATCTTGTTGGGCAGACTGGATGGACCGTGCAGGTCTTTTTCTGCCGTCATCTACTATGTATTATTAGCAATGCAAACTTCGGAAAGCCCTTCTTATCCATGGGTATAAGGAACAAGGATGAGGGGGTGATGAGATTTGATATCCTGCCTATCTGTGGTTACAATCAAAGTGGAGGAGTGGCCTATTGGTTAGGGTGGTGGACTTTGGTCCTGGGGAACTGGGTTTGATTCCCACTTCAGGCACAGGCAGCTCCTTGTGACTCTGGGCAAGTCACTTAACCCTCCATTGCCCCAGGTACAAATAAGTACCTGTATATAATATGTAAGCCACATTGAACCTGCTATGAGTGGGAAAGCGCGGGGTACAAATGTAAGAAAAAAATATAAATATATATATATACAGGTACTTATTTTGTACCTAGGGCAATAGAAGGTTAAATGACTTGCCCAGAGTCACAAGGAGTTGCAGTGAGAATCGAACAGGTTCTCAGGCCATTGCATTAACCATTAGACTACCAGTTCACTCCTGGCATGGATGTGTTCTTGGGATCCTGTGGGATACTTTTGTCCTGAATTGGTCACTATGGGAAACAAAATGCTAGACTTGATTGACCTTTGGCATGACCCAGTATAGCACGGTGTTACCTTCTTATAACCATATAGAAATTCACCTTATTCCTGACCCAGTACTTCAGTTAAAAATAGAACAATATCTTTTTAGTCAAAAGGAAAGACAGTTAATTCTAATAGTGAAGGGTTAGATTATACCTGAACTGTAGTTTCCTCCTGCCATCTGCATTTGAAACAAATTTTAGGCTAGGGCTGTTTAGCTTCTGTTCCTAAGACTTGTGTGGAGTGACTGACTAGGAGGAGATAGAGAACTGAGTGACAGCTGGTGACTGACAGTCATTGCCCTGGGTAGTTTGTCCTTCGAGGAATGCAGTAAACATGTTGGAGTCTCAACTATGTGCTCTGGAAACTATGCAAGAAAGCTAATGGGAGCAGATTAAGTAGTGATGCAAAGCGTGGTCGTGTTTGTCTAAGACGTTCTGCAAAAACAGAGAATGTATTTTGTCCCATTCTCCAGAACATGGTTTTATCTTATGTCACAGTAGCATAATATGTTTAGAAGAGAATCAGACCTTCTCAACCAACACAGTTAATACTTCGTAAATGTTTCCAACATTTGCTTGGTTTTTGGATTTGGATTTTAGAGTTAATTACTCACCTTTTCCAAACCCAAATCTGTGCTCAAGGTGAAATACAAACAGGTACAGAACTTATTTCCCTGTTCAGGTGAAATTAATCTAAGAACCAGATATTCAAAAGGAATTATCTGGATAATTCTGTGGATATTTAAGAACACTCGATAGTGCCATTGAATGGTCTAATAGAGACCGTTCCTGCACATTTGTCAGACTGCTAAGGTGATGCTTAGGCAGAGCAGCAAGTTATCGGAACAGTGGCAATAATATTCAGACTGCTTTCCAGATAACCGTCTGGATTGTTAGGTCAGAGAAATTGCTATCCACTTTATCTGGATAGCTTTACAGATCAGTGGTTTTATGTTTCAATCATTTTTATTAAAGTTCACACAATCAGCTGTTACATTTCACTTTGCATAATTGTTTCCACAATTACTGTTGACATACCATCATATTTGTATTTTATCTTTTTTATTCCCCCCCTAGACTACTCCCCTACCCCTTCCTCCCCCAAACCCTCCCCTCCCTCCCCTTCAGATCAGTGGTTGCTCTTATTGCGCTAAGCGGATATTCAACGCCAGTTGCTATACAGATATCTGTTCTGAATACCTATGAATAATGCCAACTGTGGAATTTAAATATTGACTTGTAGGTTGTAGAGAGAGAAGCAGGATTTAAACCCTGACTTCCCTGGGTCTCAGCCTGTTCTAATTACTAGGCTACTCCTCCATTCATTATTATTGCCACAGGGTTTCTTTGTTTTTGTTTTTTTGTATTTTGGCATTCCTTGTGTTTGTTATTGATATTTTCCCATTTCGTATTAGGAATTCTGTGACATCTCTTCCTCTCAGCTGTACTATTCGTTTACCAGAAAAGTATAGGTGTAGCTCACACTGGATCAGAAAGAAGTCCAGGCAGGAGAAGGAAATCCATAAAGTCAACAAAACTTGGAAACAAAAGAATGCAGGGTCGAGTTCTGAAAAATTACTCATCTCTGCAGACTTTGCATTGACTCCTGTTTGCACTTATGTGCTTTCTCTTTCGGCTTTGACTAGATAACCGTCATGTATCACATACAAAAGCATTCTCAGTAGCCACACAGTATCAGCAGCTGATTACATATTTTTAAATATTTCTAGTAATAGGCCAGCCTGGTGGGTCAGTACCCCGTGGAAGGTCCCTAGTTGCATCCGACAGAGAGGGTTAGGAAGGAAAGAAGGAGTTGTGGTCATTGCATGATGGTGACACCTACTGGTTGGATTTAGGGCCCATAATGGTAGGGTTCTAGGCTCAGATGCTGCAATGACTGAACTAGATTTGTTGGCAAGGCTAAGATGTCTTATAAGGGAGCAAAATTCCTAGTTAATTGGATTCTGAGTCTGAATTACCAGGTCGAAACAAAAGTTATACTACTGACAGTTTTTAAACCCCGAGCAGAGCTTTCAAAATTGAGGGCCAGCCAATTGAGGGGAGTACACATGACAGTGCCAGACGTTATTGGTCTAGAGCAGTGGTTCCCAAACAGTGTCACATCAGTGGTAGGGTAGGGTCATAGAAGCAGAGCTGCTTTGCCTCTCTTTGGACCTTCACTGTGACTTATGCTCTTGAAGGAGGCCATAGCATGTCTGAAGCAGACATCATTGTCTAGTGTATTTTTTGAGGAAAGATTTTATGATTTGGCACTTTATTGAAGAGCAGATTTGAGGTTATACAGCCTGAACTGCTTAAGGTAAGTAAACATCTCATGACACCATTATAATTGTTATGTTCTCAGTACACAAGGTAGTGGGGCTTCGCTAACAGAGCACACAGTGTGTTTGGATGTTCAGTGCTAAAGCAGGGGTTGTCAACCTAGTCCTCAGGACACACCCAGCCAGTCAGGTTTTCAGGCTGTCCAAAATGAATATCCATTAGGTAAATTTGCATGCCCTACCTACATGCATATTCATTATGGGTATCCTGAAAACCTGACTGGCTGGGTGGAGAACCACTGGCCTAAGGTGAACAACTTTACTAATTTAAGTTGTAATGGCCTAGTAAGTTTTTCCGATAGTTCTCCCATTCTGAAAGTGTTTATTTCACAGAACAATTATAGTTTGTGCAATTTTTGGAGCTCTGGTATATTGGGGTTTTTGACATTTCAGTAGTGAAAGTCAGGATCCTGGCTTATGAATTAGTGAATGTTGACAGGCCCTGCATGCTCCTCCTGTGTTTAGACTGCAAACCCTGAGTGCACACTGACACATTCCAAATACAATACAAATTATCCCTTCCTGGACACAGCGAAGAAGTTTGCTCAAAATTGAGGGTGCTCAGCATGTTGCCAGATGGCAAAAAAATTTTCAGTCAAATTTGTGGTCAAAAGTAGCCCAAAAAATAGCCAAATATTAATAAGGTTGATATGACTATTAATAAGGCATATATGAATATCAGTGAGGTTAATATGGATATTAATATCTGCATATTAATAAGGTTGATATGAATATTGATATTGTAATCATTGCAATCAGCAGCATCATCATAATCGGCATAATCATCAGGGTGGCCCCTATAACCTGACCCTCAAAATGGCACAGTGATTTACAATTTAAAACCAAGTACTACTCTGATGAAAAACCAATACTTCCTTTCTCTGTTTACATCCATATGCTGTACAAACTGACAATGGCATGTGTACAGCAAAATCAAATAAAAATGCTACCAGTACCAACAGTGATTATTGCAGGTCACCCCCAACCCCCCTCCCTAGGCTAGCAAGCACCCTCCCGCTCTCGCCCTGGTTCATTTACTCAACTGGTAGAGCAGAGCGAGCCTGGAAGGATCAAAGCAACGCAGGCTACAGAGCCCAGCCTCTCTAGTTCACCCACAGAGTCCAGGAGGAGCAACCACTGTGGCACGACCCACTTGGCTTGTTGCAGTCCACTTTGCAGCACCATGAGGAGTCACACCGAGAGGCGGGAAGCCGGGAATGAGCAGCCTGAAGAGCCAACAGTTGGCGCGGGCAGCCACTTGTAGGAGGGCCAGATGATGGATCCAGCATCCCTTGCCCTCCTATTGGTCCAATTTGGACCAATAGGAGCGAGGAGAGCTCAGGGTAGGGACAAGCAGAGCACGAGCAGTAAGAAAGAGCAGCGCACTCTGTGGCTGTGGCGGCAGCAAAAAACCACCCAACCTGCAGCCACGGGCCAAAAAGCACCCAAAAACCCGCGGCTATCAAAGAAATCCCGCGATTGGTTGTGGGAAACCGCCCAATTTGGCAGGAATACCGCCAACATGGCAACTGGTCTGCTATTTTGTTTTTATCATCATCTAGTGCAGGGATGGGTAACCTTTATACACAGAGGGCTGCATGATTGTCAGTACTGTCCCTAGCAGGCTTCACACAGAAAATTAACAAATGCACCATATAATTCACTATCAACAAAACTCGGTGTGATGACTGAATGAACATAAACTATCATCATCATTTTTATTTTTTTTTAGATTTTTGCTCACACCTTTTCCAGTAGTAGCTCAAGGTGAGTTACATTCAGGTATGCTGGATATTTCTGTCCCAGGAGGGCTCACAATCTAAGTTTATATGTGAGGCAATGGAGGGTTAAGTGACTTGCCCATGTATTTCTGTCTTTCCAAACAGTTGCTAACACTGTCAAACAAGTCTTGTTTCATAGTTGTATCCTTCAATGGTTCCACTGACATAAAATTCTGGTTAATACGCCTGTGAGAGCCGTTTTCTGTGTATACTTCCCTTGTTCTCGTGGGCTGCATAAAATTCAGTGTCAGGCTATACATTGCCCACCCCTGATCTAGGGTCATATTAATGAAGTCTTAAAATGGGGTTTGTATGTTTAATAAAAGTTTGGGAAGCACTGGTCTGAAGGATCTATATGCAGCGTTATGCCAGGCACTATTTGTTCACTGCATTTTTGTTCTACCTTTCTGAAGGAGACACACAAAGGCAGATAACAAAACACAAAGATCTTTCTGCACTTTCATTGCTTGTTTTCTGTGATCTGCTAATTGCCATCTTTACATTAGATTTTTCTTGCCAAGGACCTCCGTGGTGCTCCCTTCATGACCCATATTTGGGAATCGCTGTTCTCATGAGTGTTTTCTCATTATAAGTGACTATCAAAGTATAAATCTCTATTTAGGCTTTGCAAGTTCTGGAACAACAATAATTTATAGGTCACTCCCTTCTGGTGGACAGGGATGTTGCAATAGTCTTTGCAGTGCTTAAGTAAGGACCTTATGGAAAGGTTTTACTCCAGGACCTGCCGGTGCTTTATCTCATGTTTTATTTATTTATGCATTATGGTATCCCACTGTTTACAGTTTAGTGTAGTTACAATAGATTTTAGCGGTCAAGATTCGGGGAACATCGGGTGGGGGTGACAAAAGGAAACAGGGGATTTCGGAAAGTCACCCCCAGAATAAACATGATGGCAGAGGGAAAGGTCATGTAAATATAAAAAACCACCCAAACTCACTAAGCACACAGAAAGCTATGTGCACAAATGCTCATAGTCTAAGTAAAAAGGTTCAAGACTTGCAAGCCCTGATGTTTGAAGAAAACCTGGATATTGTTGCTATTACGGAGACGTGGTTCAACGATTCTCATGAATGGATGTGACCGTACCGGGCTATAATCTTTTTAGGAAGGATAGAGAGGGCCGAAGAGGTGGAGGGAGTGGCTCTGTATGTGAGAGAGAATATCAGAGTGGCTGAAATGCAGGGAACCTGGGGAAAAGAAGAAGCTTTATGGATCGTCCTGGAAAGAGAGGACGGAACCTGTATCCACATGGGTGTTATCTACAGACCTCCTGCGCAAACGGAGAAGTTAGACAAGGATCTGATAGAAGATATTCAAAAGATTGGTATGAAAGGGGAGTTGCTACTGTTGGGAGATTTCAATTTGTCTGACGAGGATTGGAACGTCCCGTCTGCGGAATCGGAAAGAAGTAGGGAGATTGTGGACGCCTGTCAAAGTGCCTTGCTCAGACAAATGGTGACGGAACCCACGAGGGAAGGGTCGATGCCGGATTTAGAGCTCACTAATGGAAGTAGTGTTTCCAATGTCCGGGTGGGTTCCCTCCTATGTAATAGTGATCATCACACCTTATGGTTTGATATAAGGGCGAAGGCGGAGTGCGGATGCACAAAACTCAAAGTACTGGATTTCAGACGTACTGATTTTGATAAAATGGAGGAATACCTGAAGAAGGAGCTGTTGGCTTGGGAAGGCGTAGGAGAAGTAGAAAAACAGTGGTCCAAGCTAAAGGCTGCTATAAATATGGCGACTGATCTTTTTGTGAGGAAAGTAAACAAAAACAAGGGAAGCAGGAAGCCTATATGGTTCCCCAAACAAGTAGCTGAAAAAATAAGAGCAAAAGAGACTTTGTTCAAGAAATACAAAAGAACGCAAAGACAGGATCACGGAAAAGATTATTGGATTAAACTGAAAGAAGCGAAGAGGGAAATATGGCTAGTGAAAGCGCGAGCAGAAGAAAAAATGGCTAAAGATGTAAAGAGAGGTGACAAGACTTTTTTCAGATGTATTGGAGAAAGGAGAAGAGATAGGAATGGAATTGCAAGACTGAAAGATAATGAGAATGGCTATGTGGAGAGTGATGAAGATAAAACAAACGTGCTAAACAATTATTTCTCTTCGGTGTTCACGGAGGAAAATCCTGGAGAAGGACCACGGTTGACTGCCGAGGGAACGTCTGGGAATGGAGTGGATACTGCGCTATTTAAGGAAGAAAGAGTTTATAAACAGCTGGAGAATCTGAAGGTGGACAAAGCTATGGGGCCGGATGGGATACATCCCAGGATACTGAAGGAGCTCAGAGAGGTCCTGGCGGGACCTCTTAAAGATTTAGTTAATAGATCTTTAGAGACGGGAGAGGTTCCACGAGATTGGAGACCAGCGGATGTGGTCCCTCTTCACAAAAGTGGAGACAGGGAAGAAGTGGAAAACTACAGACCGGTAAGTCTCACGTCGGTGGTAGGAAAAATAATGGAGTCGCTGCCGAAAGAAAGGATAGTTAACTTTCTAGAAACTGATGGGTTACAGGACCCAAGGCAACATGGCTTTACCAAAGAAAAATCCTGCCTAACGAATCTTATTGACTTTTTTGACTGGGTGACCAAAGAACTGGATGAGGGACGTGCACTAGATGTAATCTACTTGGACTTCAGCAAAGCCTTTAATACGGTCCCCCACAGAAGACTCATGAATAAGCTGAAAGGGTTGAACTTAGGACCGAAAGTGGTGAACTGGATAAGAAACAGCTTGACCGACAGGTGGCGGAGGGTGGTGGTAAATGGAATCCACTCGGAGGAAAGGAAGGTGAGCAGTGGAGTGCCTCAGGGGTTGGTGCTGGGGCCTATTCTGTTTAATATCTTTGTGGGAGATATTGCTGAAGGGTTGGAAGAAAAGGTGTGCCTTTTTGCGGATGACACGAAAATAGCCAATAGAGTGGATACCCTGGAGGGAGTAGAAACGATGAGAAGGGATCTCCGAACGTTAGAAGAATGGTCGAGGGTCTGGCAGTTAAAATTTAATGCCAATAAGTGTAGAGTGATGCACTTGGGGTGCGGAAACCCAAAAGAGAGATACCGGATGGGAGGGGAGATACCGGATAGAAGCTCGACTCAGGATAGAGACCTTGGGGTGTTGGTGTCGGAGGATCTGAAGGTGAAGAAACAATGCAGCAAGGCAACGGCCGTGGCCAGAAGGATGCTAGGCTGCGTAGAGAGGGGCATAACCAGCAGAAGAAAGGAGGTGTTGATGCCCCTCTACAAGTCGTTGGTGAGGCCCCACTTGGAGTATTGTGTTCAGTTTTGGAGGTTGTATCTTGCTAAAGATGTAAAAAGGCTGGAAGCAGTGCAAAGAAAAGCTACGAAAATGGTATGGGATTTGCGTTGCAAATCGTACAAGGAGAGACTTGCTGACCTGAACATGTATACCTTGGAGGAAAGGAGAAACAGGGGTGATATGATACAGACGTTCAAATATTTAAAAGGTATTAATCCGCAAATGAACCTTTTCCAGAGACGGGAAGGGAGTAGAACTAGAGGACATGAATTGAGGTTGAAGGGGGGCACACTCAGGACTAATGTCAGGAAGTATTTTTTCACGTAGAGGGTGGTGGATATGTGGAGTGCCCTCCCGTGGGAGATGGTAGAGATGAAGACGGTAATGGAATTCGAATATGCGTGGGATAAACACAAAGGAATCCTGTTTAGAAGGAACGGTTCTGTGGAATCTTAGCGGAGATTGGGTGCAACGCCGATAATTGGAAACAAAACGGGAGCTAGGCAGACTTCTACGGTCTACGCCCTGATCGTGACTGAATAGATGGGGATGGGCTGGAGTGTAAATTTTAAGGGGCTTCAATGTTAGCTTCAGAACTTAGTACAAGAACAGTACTGGGCAGGCTTCTACGGTCTGTGACCTGAGAAAGGCAAGGACAAATCCAACTCGGGTATACATATAAAGTATCACATACCATGTAAAATGAGTATCTTGTTGGGCAGACTGGATGGACCGTACAGGTCTTTATCTGCCGTCATTTACTATGTTACTATGTGTTTGACCATGTCATTTTAGACAAGGTATGATTTAAAGTGGTTGAAAAAAGGGTTGGGGTGGAAGGGCAGGAGGGAGTTTTTATCTTAATTAAAATATCTATTGTTAGATAACATCCTGTGTACAGGAATTTAACTGTTGTGTTTCAGCGCAAGTGATATTTGTTGGTGATCATCGATTTGTTTTAATAAAGATTATTTAAACATAAAAGTGGTTGGAATTTAGTAGCATATGTGGTTAGTTATAGAATGTTTTGAAGAGGTAGGTCTTCAGTTCTTTTGAAGGTAGTTGGTGATGTTTCTCGTTGCCTTTGGTGTACAGTTCCACCATTTGGAGCGTAGGTACCTGAAGTCTGCTGTGTAGATGGTTTTGTAGGTTAAATTTCTGCAGTTGTGTAGGTGAAGGAGTAGGTATCCTCTAGTTTGTGGGTTTGCATTCCTTGGGGACAGTTTGATTATGTCTGTCATATACTTAGGCACCATGCCAAATAGTACCTTGAAAATGAGGGTGCTCGCTTTGAAAAATAGTGTTGGCTTGATTGGCAGCTAGTGTAGTGTTTTGAGTATTAGAGTTGCACTTTCATATTTCGATTTCTTGAATATCAGTCTTGCTGCCATATTCTGAACACTTTGCAATGATTTTAAAGTGCTTTCCATACACCCTATATATGCTGTGTTACAGTAGTCTAGTTGTGATTGTACCGTCGATTGTACCATTATCTGGAATGCTTGTCTAGGGAAGTAGTCTATTATTCTTCTCAGCTTCCATAGTGTTCTGAATCATTTTGCAGCTACAGCTGATATTTGGTTGTCCAGTTTTAGGTGTTTATCAAGAATAATACCCAATATCTTTAGTTGTGTTTCAATTCGATATGTTTGCTGATCTATTGTGAAATTTTGGTAGGATGTGGGGTTGTGCAGGCTGGATAGAACCAGGAATTTTGTTTTGTCTCTGTTTAGTTTGAGTTTGAAAGTTGATACCCAATTTTCCATGAGGTCTAGGCCTATTTGAACGTTGTCCTTTATTTCTGTGATACATTTGTTGAATGGTATGTATATGGTGACATCGTCTGCATATATGAATGGGTTGAAGCCCATTTGTTCCGTTTTTTGTCCGAGTGGTGCTATCATTACATTGAACAGTATTGGTAGTATTGGTGATCCCTGTGGTGCTCCACACTCAGAGGTCCAAGAGGCTGACATTTCGTTGTTCATCTTTACAATGTAGGATCTGGTCTTTAGGAAACCATTGAACCATGCTGCCACTGCTCTGCTGATTCCCATGTTGTCGAGCAGGGTCGTTAGTGTTGTTTGATGTACTAGGTCGAAAGCACTTGACATGTCGAATTGTAGTAGTTGTATGCTTTGTCCTTGGCAGATTAGGCTTCTGAATTTTGTTAGGGTGGTTACGACCGTCTCTGTACTGTGTTGTTGTCTGAAACCTGATTGGGATTTGTGAAGGATTGAGAATTGTGTCAAGTATTCTTTTAGTTGCTTCCAGGACAGTTTCCTAGGTGTGTTTCGGACTGGGAGGGAGGAAGGGTGTGATTGTGAACTTAGTACTGAATTAACAGCCGGGGTGTGTAAGGAGGAAATGCTGACTATTGGGTGCAGGAGATGGGGTGGTATGAGAGAGCAGTATTTTTTAATTCTTCTTACAGGTCAAATGTCAAGAGAAAAAGAGGTACAAAAAAGTTGTGACACCCTTCTATTCCACCTGTTTCCCTGCAATAGGAACCCCCATAGACACAGCACCCAACCACAACACTGCAGCTAAAAGCTAAACACAGGACCTGCCCTGGGGAAATGCATTTGCAGAACCCTTGCTATTTTCTGCTTTCTACAAAGCTATTTTCAGAAACCAAGCTTTAAGCTGCTCATTGGAGGATACAAAAAAGTATTGCTGAGAGCCCAGGGACTGGTGCAACCCTTTTTATGTCCAGTAATGCTGTACAAAGGTCAGGAAGCCAGTTCCAACTAGCTGCTGTCGCTGTAAAGACTCTGACACTGCTGGGATCAAGAAATGCTGACCTGGCATTTAGCCTACAGAATTACTCAGCGCTTTTATTTAGCTACTCCCTTTCCTGGCTGGCACTGACGGGTAATTACTTGCACCATCTGTTCCCTTTTTTTCTTCTTTTTGTTTAAAAAATATTTTAACTATGGCATTGGGCAAAAACAATGTCTCTCTTTCTTCCCCTTAATATTGTAACAAGTCTTTTTAGAAAGTTAGTGTTTGTCAGTGCTTCAGTTTCTGTTTTCTGAATTATACATGGGAACAAACTTCTATTACTGTTACTGTTCAAGGCCAGCTCAAATTGTCAGCTTGTAGTGAATAAAACTGCCCTGCGGTGGTAGAAGGAAGTCCACTTATGCTCAAAAATAAGTTAAGTGCTTATTTGTAATCTAGGAACTATGTCCTATCATACTGTATTTGAGAATTTACATCTGCTGTCTATATTTTGCACTGTACAGGAGGAAATGAGAGGGGGATGCTTTGTGATTAATCATGTGATTAAAATTTTTAATCAATGTGCAGTCCTAAAGATATCAAACATATAAACGGCGAGTGACTGAACTCACTCGCAAATACGCAGTAAAGACCCTCTCTGTCCCGCCCCCGTGTCAATATGTGATGACGGGGGCGGGACAGAGAGGATCTCTACTGCGCAAGGGGAGGGACGAAACCGCCGTTGCTACCGCTTCCCCCCCCCCCCCAAGGTCGCCGCCACCACTCCCCCCACCCGGAGTCGGCACCGCCGCCACCCACCCTCCACCCGGGCCGGGCCCTCGCTCCGCTATAGAAACAGCGTCAACGCAGCACACAGCTCAGCTGAGCTGCCGTCGTCCTTCTTCTCTGCCTGTGTCCCGCCCTCGTGGGCGAGGGCGGGACACAGGCAGGGAAGGAAGGCCGACGGCAGCTCATCTGAGCTGTGTGCTGCGTTCCCGCACTGTTTCAATAGCGAAGCGAGGGCCAGGCCCGGGTGGAGGGGTGGCGGCGACTTCGGGGGGGGGGGCGTAGCAGTGACCTCGGAGGGGCAGCGGTGAGCTCGGCAGTGGGTGGGCCTTGCAGCGGCGAGGAAAAGGGGCCTTTCAAACCCCCCCCCCCACACACACACGTCCTATACTAGCCCGTTTTTACGGGCTCAACGGCTAGTATAGCGAATGCTACATACCTGTAGAAGGTATTCTCCGAGGACAGCAGGCTGATTGTTCTCACTGATGGGGTGACGTCCACGGCAGCCCCTCCAATCGGAAACTTCACTAGCAAAGTCCTTTGCTAGTCCTCGCGCGCCCGCGCGCACCGCGCATGCGCGGCCGTCTTCCCGCCCGAAACCGGCTCGAGCCGGCCAGTCCAGTATGTAGCAAGACAATACACTTCAAGGGAAGACACAACTCCAAAGGGGAGGCGGGCGGGTTTGTGAGAACAATCAGCCTGCTGTCCTCGGAGAATACCTTCTACAGGTATGTAGCATTCGCTTTCTCCGAGGACAAGCAGGCTGCTTGTTCTCACTGATGGGGTATCCCTAGCCCCCAGGCTCACTCAAAACAACAACCATGGTCAATTGGGCCTCGCAACGGCGAGGACATAACTGAGATTGACCTAAAAAATTTACCAACTAACTGAGAGTGCAGCCTGGAACAGAACAAACAGGGCCCTCGGGGGGTGGAGTTGGATCCTAAAGCCCAAACAGGTTCTGAAGAACTGACTGCCCGAACCGACTGTCGCGTCGGGTATCCTGCTGCAGGCAGTAATGAGATGTGAATGTGTGGACAGATGACCACGTCGCAGCTTTGCAAATTTCTTCAATGGAGGCTGACTTCAAGTGGGCTACCGACGCAGCCATGGCTCTAACATTATGAGCCGTGACATGACCCTCAAGAGCCAGCCCCGCCTGGGCGTAAGTGAAGGAAATGCAATCTGCTAGCCAATTGGATATGGTGCGTTTCCCTACAGCCACTCCCCTCCTATTGGGATCAAAAGAAACAAACAATTGGGCGGACTGTCTGTGGGGCTGTGTCCGCTCCAGGTAGAAGGCCAATGCTCTCTTGCAGTCCAATGTGTGCAGCTGACGTTCAGCAGGGCAGGAATGAGGACGGGGAAAGAATGTTGGCAAGACAATTGACTGGTTCAGATGGAACTCCGACACGACCTTTGGCAAGAACTTAGGGTGAGTGCGGAGGACTACTCTGTTATGATGAAATTTGGTGTAAGGGGCCTGGGCTACCAGGGCCTGAAGCTCACTGACTCTACGAGCTGAAGTAACTGCCACCAAGAAAATGACCTTCCAAGTCAAGTACTTCAGATGGCAGGAATTCAGTGGCTCGAAAGGAGGTTTCATCAGCTGGGTGAGAACGACATTGAGATCCCATGACACTGTAGGAGGCTTGACAGGGGGCTTTGACAACAGCAAGCCTCTCATGAAGCGAACAACTAAAGGCTGTCCTGAGATTGGCTTACCTTCCACATGGTAATGGTAAGCACTGATTGCACTAAGGTGAACTCTTACAGAGTTGGTCTTAAGACCAGACTCAGACAAGTGCAGAAGGTATTCAAACAGGGTCTGTGTAGGACAAGAGCGAGGATCTAGGGCCTTGCTGTCACACCAGACGGCAAACCTCCTCCAATGAAAGAAGTAACTTCTCTTAGTGGAGTCTTTCCTGGAAGCAAGCAAGATGCGGGAGACACCCTCTGGCAGACCCAAAGAGGCAAAGTCTACGCCCTCAACATCCAGGCCGTGAGAGCCAGAGACCGGAGGTTGGGATGCAGAAGAGCCCCTTCGTCCTGCGTGATGAGGGTCGGAAAACAGTCCAATCTCCACGGTTCTTCGGAGGACAACTCCAGAAGAAGAGGGAACCAGATCTGACGCGGCCAAAAAGGAGCAATCAGAATCATGGTGCCTCGGTCTTGCTTGAGTTTCAACAAAGTCTTCCCCACCAGAGGGATGGGAGGATAAGCATACAGCAGGCCCTCCCCCCAATCCAGGAGGAAGGCATCCGATGCCAGTCTGCCGTGGGCCTGAAGCCTGGAACAGAACTGAGGGACTTTGTGGTTCACTCGAGATGCGAAGAGATCTACCAAGGGGGTGCCCCACACCTGGAAGATCTGTCGCACTATGCGGGAATTGAGCGACCACTCGTGAGGTTGCATAATCCTGCTCAACCTGTCGGCCAGACTGTTGTTTACGCCTGCCAGATATGTGGCTTGGAGCACCATGCCGTGACGGCGAGCCCAGAGCCACATGCTGACGGCTTCCTGACACAGGGGGCGAGATCCGGTGCCCCCCTGCTTGTTGACATAGTACATGGCAACCTGGTTGTCTGTCTGAATTTGGATAATTTGGTGGGACAGCCGATCTCTGAAAGCCTTCAGAGCGTTCCAGATCGCTCGTAACTCCAGAAGATTGATCTGCAGATCGCGTTCCTGGAGGGACCAGCTTCCTTGGGTGTGAAGCCCATCGACATGAGCTCCCCATCCCAGGAGGGACGCATCCGTGGTCAGCACTTTTAGTGGCTGAGGAATTTGGAAGGGACGTCCCAGAGTCAAATTGGAGCAAATCGTCCACCAATACAGGGATTTGAGACCCCCAGCGGCCTGATACCACTGGGAGGCTAGGGTCCATTGAGCAGATCTCATGTGAAGGCGGGCCATGGGAGTCACATGAACTGTGGAGGCCATGTGGCCCAGCAATCTCAACATCTGCCGAGCTGTGATCTGCTGAGGACAAGTTGTTGGCTCTCGTCTCTGGGAGATAGGCGCGAGCCGTCCGAGAATCCAGCAGAGCTCCTATGAATTCGAGTCTCTGCACTGGAAGAAGATGGGACTTTGGATAATTTATCACAAACCCCAGTAGCTCCAGTAGGCGAATAGTCATCTGCATGGACTGCAGGGCTCCTGCCTCGGATGTGTTCTTCACCAGCCAATCGTCGAGATATGGGAACACGTGCACCCCCAGCCTGCGAAGCGCCGCTGCTACCACAGCTAGGCACTTGGTGAACACCCTGGGCGCAGAGGCGAGCCCAAAGGGTAGCACACAGTACTGGAAGTGGCGTGTGCCCAACTGAAATCGCAGATACTGTCTGTGAGCTGGCAGTATCGGGATGTGTGTGTAGGCATCCTTCAAGTCCAGAGAGCATAGCCAATCGTTTTGCTGAATCATGGGGAGAAGGGTGCCCAGGGAAAGCATCCTGAACTTTTCTTTTTCGAGATATTTGTTCAGGGCCCTTAGGTCTAGGATGGGACGCATCCCCCCTGTTTTCTTTTCCACAAGGAAGTACCTGGAATAGAATCCCAGCCCTTCTTGCCCGGATGGCACGGGCTCGACCACATTGGCGCTGAGAAGGGCGGAGAGTTCCTCTGCAAGTACCTTCTTGTGCTGGAAGCTGTAAGACTGAGCTCCCGGTGGACAATTTGGAGGTTTTGAGGTCAAATTGAGGGTGTACCCCTGCCGGACTATTTGCAGAACCCACTGATCGGAGGTTATGAGAGGCCACCTTTGGTGAAAAGCTTTCAACCTCCCTCCGACTGGCAGGTCGCCCGGCACGGACACTTGGATGTCGGCTATGCTCTGCTGGAGCCAGTCAAAAGCTCGCCCCTTGCTTTTGCTGGGGAGCCGCGGGGCCTTGCTGAGTCGCACGCTGCTGACGAGAGCGAGCGCGCTGGGGCTTATCCTGGGCCGCAGGCTGTCGGGAAGGAGGATTGTACCTACGCTTACCAGAAGAGTAGGGAACAGTCTTCCTTCCCCCGAAAAATCGTCTACCTGTAGAGGTAGAAGCTGAAGGCTGCTGGCGGGCGAATTTGTCGAATGCGGTGTCCCGCTGGTGGAGAGACTCTACCACCTGTTCAACTTTTTCGCCAAAAATGTTGTCCGCACGGCAAGGCGAGTCCGCAATCCGCTGCTGGAGTCTATTCTCCAGGTCGGCGGCACGCAGCCATGAGAGCCTGCGCATCACCACACCCTGAGCAGCGGCCCTGGACGCAACATCAAAAGTGTCATAAACTCCTCTGGCCAGGAATTTTCTGCACGCCTTCAGCTGCCTGACCACCTCCTGAAAAGGCTTGGCTTGCTCGGGGGGAAGAGCATCAACCAAGCCCGCCAACTGCCGCACATTGTTCCGCATGTGTATGCTCGTGTAGAGCTGGTAAGACTGGATCTTGGACACGAGCATAGAGGAATGGTAGGCCTTCCTCCCAAAGGATTCTAAGGTTCTAGCGTCCTTGCCCGGGGGCGCCGAAGCATGTTCCCTAGAACTCTTAGCCTTCTTTAGGGCCAAATCCACAACTCCAGAGTCATGAGGCAACTGAGTGCGCATCAGCTCTGGGTCCCCATGGATCCGGTACTGGGACTCGATCTTCTTGGGAATGTGGGGATTAGTTAAGGGTTTTGTCCAGTTCGCAAGCAATGTCTTTTTTAGGACATGGTGCAAGGGAACAGTGGACGCTTCCTTAGGTGGAGAAGGATAGTCCAGGAGCTCAAACATTTCAGCCCTGGGCTCGTCCTCCACAACCACCGGGAAGGGGATGGCCGTAGACATCTCCCGGACAAAGGAAGCGAAAGACAGGCTCTCGGGAGGAGAAAGCTGCCTTTCAGGAGAGGGAGTGGGATCAGACGGAAGACCCTCAGACTCCTCGTCAGAGAAATATCTGGGGTCTTCCTCTTCCTCCCACGAGGCCTCACCCTCGGTGTCAGACACAAGTTCACGAACCTGTGTCTGCAACCTCGCCCTGCTCGACTCCGTGGAACCACGTCCACGATGGGGGCGTCGAGAGGTAGACTCCCTCGCCCGCATCGGCGAAGCTCCCTCCGCCGACGTAGTCGGGGAGCCCTCCTGGGAGGTGGCCGCGGTCGGCACCGCACGCGGTACCGACGTCGGGGACCTCAACCTGGGCGATGGGCCAGCCGGCGCCACGCTCGACGGTACCGGAGGCGCAAGCACCGCCGGTACCGGAGGGGTAGGGCGCAACAGCTCTCCCAGAATCTCTGGGAGAACGGCCCGGAGGCTCTCGTTCAGAGTGGCTGCAGAAAAAGGCTGAGAGGTCGATGCAGGCGTCGACGTCAGAACCTGTTCCGGGCGAGGAGGCTGTTCCGGGCTGTCCAGAGTGGAGCGCATCGACACCTCTTGAACAGAGGGTGAGCGGTCCTCTCGGTGCCGATGCCTGCTGGGTGCCGAATCCCTCGGCGACCCAGAGCTCTCGGTGCCGACACGGGGAGGAGACCGGTGTCGATGCTTCTTCGATTTCTTCCGAAGCATGTCACCGGAGCTCCCCGGCACCGACGAGGAGGACGTAGAATCCATCCGTCGCTTCCTTGGGGCCGAGACCGAAGGGGGTCGATCTCGGGGGGGCTGTACCGCAGGAGCCCTCAGGGTAGGAGGAGACCCACCCGAGGGCTCACCGCCACCAGCAGGGGAATGGACAGCCCTCACCTGCACTCCACTCGATGCACCACCGTCCGACGACATCAGGAGACGAGGTCCCGGTACCACCGACGTCGATGCAGCTATCCGATGTCTCGGTGCCGATGCAGAGGCCCGATGCCTCGATGCACTCGATGCAAGGGCGGCCGAGGAAGATGGTCTGGACGCTGACGACGTCGATGCACTCGAAGATCTCGGTGCCGATGCCGACGAAGAGCCCGAGAACAACACGTTCCACTGGGCTAGTCTCGCTACCTGAGTCCGCCTTTGAAGCAGGGAACACAGACTGCAGTTCTGAGGGCGGTGCTCAGCCCCCAGACACTGAAGACACGACGAGTGTCGATCAGTGAGCGAGATAACCCGGGCGCACTGGGTGCACTTCTTGAAGCCGCTGGAAGGCTTCGATGTCATGGGCGGAAAAATCACGCCGGCGAAATCAAAAGCCGAAATGGCGAAAATTGAAGCACCAAAATTTAGAGGGAGAAAAATCTCGACCGAGGCCGAAAGAGGCCTACCCCGACGACGAAAGAAAACTTAGCGGGGCAAAAAGCTGGAAGTACGGGGAGGATTGACACGAAACCCGGGGAGGGTTTCCGGAGCACTTCCCGCAGTAGAACAAAGCTTTTCCGAAGAAAAAAACACGCTCAAAAAAACTTTGGACGCGCGAGGTCGACTTTCCGGGGCTCGACACGGCGAAAAAACGACCGTACCGAGTGCGGACAAAAGAAGACTGGCCGGCTCGAGCCGGTTTCGGGCGGGAAGACGGCCGCGCATGCGCGGTGCGCGCGGGCGCGCGAGGACTAGCAAAGGACTTTGCTAGTGAAGTTTCCGATTGGAGGGGCTGCCGTGGACGTCACCCCATCAGTGAGAACAAGCAGCCTGCTTGTCCTCGGAGAAATATATATATAGAGAGAGAGAAAGCGTTTAATAATTCTTGTTGCTGTTGATATAGATAGATACTTCATACACCAACTGTGGCACAGGTGTAAAGAACAAACTCCAACCCACTTTGCAATTAAAACATCAAATAGAAATCAACTAGCACTTAACATCTCGCGGCAAAAAAATGCTATTTAATTAATGGCAGATTGTTTATGAGCACAAGACTCGAGCAGACCAGTCCCTTGAAAAAGCCGGTGTCAAAACGGGTCCCCGTCAGGATTGCTGCGAGAAGTTAGTCCTGGTTGATTTCTATTTGACATTGTGGCTTCAGTGGCATAGGACCTCAAAGGCTCTGTGGTGGTTGATACTGTTTTTAAAATTTACTGTTGCTGCGCCAGAGGAAAGGAAGTGTAAATGGGAAACACAATTTACTAAATAACATTAAAAACTACAACATATTAAAGATTTACTGCATATATTATGTGGAGGGGCATTTTCGAAAGAAACGGCTATGTTTGGATTTGGACGCCCTTGTAAAACGTTCAAATCTGGAGGTGGGGAAAAGCGTATTTTCGAAAAAAGATGGACATCCATCTTTAGTTTCGAAAATACCATGGACGTCCCTAGATTTGGACGTCCCTACACATGGACATCTTTGACTTTTGGCGATATTCGAAACCAAAGACGTCCCTGTCAAAAACGTCCAAATGCAAGCCATTTGGACGTGGAAGGAGCCAGCATTTGTAGCGCGCTGGTCCCCCTGACATGCCAGGACACCAACCAGGCACCCTAGGGGCCACTGCAGTGGACTTCATAAAATGCTCCCAGGTACATAGCTCCCTTACCTTGTGTGCTAAGCCCCCCCAAAACCCACAACTGTACACCACTACCATAGCCCTTAAGGGTGAAAGAGGGCACCTATATGTGGGTACAGTGGGTTTGTGGTGGATTTTGGAGGGCTCACTGTTTCCTCCACAAATGTAACAGGTGGGGGGGGGGGGGGGGGGGATGTGCCTGGGTCCGCCTGTCTGAAGTACACTGCAGTACCCACTAAAACTGCTCCAGGGATCTGCATGCGCTGTTGTGGACCTGAGTATGACATCTGAGGCTGGCACGAAATATTTTTAAAGATGTTTTTTGAGGGTGGGAGGGGGTTAGTGACCACTGGGGGAGTAACGGGAGGTCATCCCCGATTCCCTCGTGGTCATCTGGTCATTTCGGGCACCTTTTTGTGCCTTATTCGTTTAAAAAACATGTCCGGGTGAAAACGTCCAAGTTTTACTTTAGGACGGCCCTGCTTTTTTCGATTATGGCTCAAAGACATCCAAGTCTTAGGCACGTCCAAGTCCTGCCTTCACCACACCTCTGACACGCCCGCTTGAAATTTGGACGTCCTTGCACCAGACTGAAGTTGAAGACATCCAAAATCGGATTTCGATTATACTGATTTGGACGTCTCTGGGAGATGGACGTCCATGTTCCGATTTATGTTGAAAGATGGACGTCCATCTCTTTTGAAAATGAGCCTGATAGTCACTTACTGAGTTATAGTAAACTGCAGTTATACCAACTATATTTTTATGGATTTAAATTTTCAGTTATTGAATATGTAAGCACAGCTTGCAATTATAGGTCATTTCTTATTGCACATTATAAATGGTGTGCATTTTTTTTCTTTTTCAAAGATTTCTTTTATTGTATTATGTTTAGTCCCCCCAATATTCAGCTGGCGTAAAGAACAAAATTACAGAGCACATTCAAAAGCATGGATTAATGAAACAAAGCCAACATGGATTTAGTGAAGGGAAATCTATTACATTTCTTTGAAGGGGTGAACAAACATGTGGGTAAAGGTAAGCCGGTCGATATTGTGTATCTGGATTTTCAGAAGGCATTTGACAAAGTACCTCATGAAAGACTCCAGAGGAAATTGGAGAGTCATGGAATAGGAGGTAGTGTTCTATTGTGGATTAAAAACTGGTTAAAAGATAGAAAACAGAGAGTAGGGTTAAATGGTAATTATTCTCAATGGAGAAGGGTAGTTAGTGGGGTTCCCCAGGGGTCTGTGCTGGGACCGCTGCTTTTTAACATACTTATAAATGATCTAGAGATGGGAGTAACTAGTGAGGTAATTAAATTTGCTAATGACACAAAGTTATTCAAAGTTGTTAAATCACAAGAGGATTGTGAAAAATTACAAGAGGACCTTACCAGGGCCACCGAGAGGGGAGGGGACAGGGGGGACAAAATTCCCGGGCCCGGGCCTCCAAGGGGGCCTGGCGCCGCAGTCCCACCCACCACCCTTCCACCCAAACCCTTGCCAGCAGAAGTGCTGTCTTCTGTTCTGACTCCGGCGTGCGCAGCCCACACAGACGCGCTCCTCTCAGCTGATCTTCACTGTACTCTACAGGGCTTTTGTGCGTCTCACGTCCTGCACGTCAGACGCACAGAAGCCCTGCAGAGTACAGCGAAAATAAGCTGAGAGGAGCGCGTCTGTGTGGGCCGCACACGCCGGAGTCAGAAGACAGCACTTCTGCTGGCGGGGGTTTAGGTGGAAGGGGCCCAGCCCGGTGGCGGAGGTGGGGTGGGACTGTGGCGCCGGGCCCCCCTCGGGGGGGGGGCCACAACAACCTGGGGAGGTGGCAGTGGGGGCAGGGCCAGGGGGCCGGGAGCGGCCTTGTCCCGGGCCCGGCCCAGTGTCTCGCGGCCCTGGACCTTACAAGACTGGGCATCCAAATGGCAGATGATGTTTAATGTGAGCAAGTGCAAAGTGATGTATGTGGGAAAGAGGAACCCGAACTATAGCTATGTAATACAAGATTCCACATTAGGAGTCACCAACCAGGAAAGGGATCTAGGTGTCATCGTTGATGATACATTGAAACCCTCTGCTCAGTGTGGTATTATTAGGAAAGGAATGGAAAACAAAAATGAGGATGTTATAATGCCTTTGTATCGCTCCATGGTGTGACCGCACCTCAAATATTGTGTTCAATTCTGGTCACCGCATCTCAAAAAAGATATAGTGGAATTAGAAAAAGTATAGAGGAGGACAACAAAAATGGCAAAGGGGATGGGATGACTTCCGTATAAGAAAAGGCTGAAGCGGCTAGGGCTCTTCAGCTTGGAGAAAAGGTGTCTGAGGGGAGATATGATAGAGGTCTATAAAATAATGAGTGGATTAAAATGGGTAGATGTGAATTGCTTGTTTACTCTTTCCAAAAACACTATCACTAGGGGGCATGCAATGAATCTACAAAGTAGTAAATTTAAAACGAATCGGAGAAAATGTTTCTTCACTCAACATGTAATTAAACTCTGGAACTTGTTGCCAGCGAATGTAGTAAAAGTAGTTAGCTTAGTGCAGTTTAAAATAGTTTTCTAAAAGAGAAGTCCATAAGCCATTATTTAAATGGATTTGGGGAAAATCCACCGCCTATTTCTAGGATAAGCAGCATAAAATGTATTGTACTGTTTTAGGATCTTGCAAGGTACTTGTAACCTGGATTGGCCACTGTTGGAAACAGGATGCTGGGCTTGATGGATCTTCGGTCTGTCCCAGTATGGCATGTACTTCCATATCCAGGCATCGACATGGAATATCTGGTTTCAAGTTTTGTCCATGACAGCTTAGTGCAAGGGGAGAACCCACATAATGGCACGCTGAGGCCACTTCTTACTGCAGCTTAGTAAAAGGACCCCTTATTTAATAAGGTTGGATGGGTTTTTTATACTAATTTATGTTGCGGCATCACTGCTAATTTTAAATGGTAACATTTTCTCTTCACAAAAATAACAAAGGGGAGTATGCAAATGCACCAAGTGGTAATTGTACATTTTTGTATTTGTTTTAGCCAAAAAAACATACCAATACATTCATGCAAAAAGATTGTTGTACATGTTTTCACAGGAGGTGTATAGCTTTGTTTTTGCTGCAAATCTTAATCTCTGACTGAGGGAAACTAATTTTAACCCATGGAGGGTCGAGGTTTTAAAGCCTAAATGACCTTGGGGGATGTTTGTGCTGCATTTGGGTTTTTTTTTTTTTGGTGGGGCGGGTACAGTAAAGTATTTAAACAACAATAACATTCTTTTGTAATGTATTCAAAAGTACACCATATTCTTTTTTTGCTATTCAGTGCAACAGAACTTTCCATTGCTGAATAATTTGAATGGCTGACTGGACATATTTATCCAGAATCCATCTAAAACTACAGGAAATGTGTAGAATGCTAGTTTGTCAGAAATAATGTTGCATACATCTCTGAAATTCTCGTTTAGTCCAGTTTCCAGTTTGAGGAGCTCTGATGTGTGGCAGAATATCTTAGGCAGTGAGTAGCAGACAGCTTTGAACTTCTGTTCCCAATTACTTGCTTTTATTTTCTCTACAAATTCAGTCCCTGAATAATGGCATATCCAAGCATAATTTATATTTCCTGAAATGACTTAAAATTCAAGTTTGAAAAATAAGCCCAGCATTGTTTTTTTCCTAACATGTTTTTAACCACAATCCTTCTTGAACTGGAACAAACATATTGCATTTACTAGAATTGCATCACATCAGGTGTTCTCTGAGGACAAGCAGGATATACCAATCCTCACACATGGGTGATGTCATATGATGGAGCCCTGTGTGGCAACTTTTCGCCAGCACTGAACTACAAAGCTTTTGAGACAACTTAACCATTACCAGTCTGCCACTGTCACACGGGACCACATTAACATAGTAACATAGTAGGTGACGGCAGAAAAAGACCTGTATGGTCCATCCAATCTGCCCAACAAGATAAACTTGTATGTGCTACTTTATATGTATACCTGACCTTGATTTGTATCTGCCATTATCAGGGCACAGACCGTAGAAGTCTGTCCAGCACTAGCCCCGCCTCCCAACCACCGGTGCTGCAACCCAATCTCTGCTAAGCTTCTGAGGATCCATTTCTTCTGAACAGGATTCCTTTATGTTTATCCCACGCATTTTTGAATTCTGTTACGGTTTTCATCTCTACCACGTACACATATACATACACATATAATCTTATGTTTTCTGCAGAGTCATTTGGTCGTGTTTTGTTGTTGTTGTAGTCTTGTCAGCAAGTTTTTCATTAAAAGTTCAACAAAATAGTGTGAGTTCCTGTTGCTGTCATAGGCTACTATTCCCAGTAGATTCCCTAATTAGATTTTTCAATTGTTGAAGTTTCCTTTATTTTCGATGTTGACTTTGTGTAGGCCTTTTTCATCTTTGAGTTGTTTAATTTCACTGCAGCTATTTTTTTTTTTTGCTTCAAGAAGTGCCCCTGGTGCAACAGAGCCACATCCATAACAGGTATGCATAGCTAATGCCTGCAGCCCAACCATGATCCCTCTCATTGTTTTCTATGTTCACAGATGTCAAAGAAAGGAATTTGTGGCTAAGAGAAACAACACAGGAAGATTTTTGGCACAGATAAGATCTGTCCATTAACATCGACATCACAAGCTGGGACTGAATAGACATTAAGAGTGTCGCAGTTACCCTAGACATCAAGCATCAGTAGAAGCCATCAGAATTGGTCATACTCCATTTCCCATACAAATAAAAGTCAGAGCTCGTCCTCATCTGCATTGGTGCTGAGAGATCATACTGCTGGATATTAGGTAGAGGCTGAGATGCTTCAACATCACGTCTCATCTAAGCATGGTGCTGAAAGCATCGAGGCACCAAGGTCACCAGTGTTCTCCAAGTGCCCTCGATGTGAGGAATGTTCATCCTTTCTGGCATTGGAGAGGGTACACTCACCTCCACAGATCTGAGACCCTGCTTCCAGTATACCCTAAGTAACTCAGAAGGACATGGCCACTCCTACTGTGATGCCCATGCCTTTGTCGATGACAGCCTTCAAAGAGAAGCTCATGAAGACATTTGATGATAGAGCACTTTTTTGCTTGACACTATGCTGCTGTTTAGACACTGTCAGTGTCAAGACTGGAGGAGGCAATCCAACTGATCCTGCCTGCAGGAGACACTTTGACACCAAGCCCTCATTGTCAACCCACAGGTCTCAATCTCTAGTGCATAAGGGTCAGAAGTTTGGCTGGCACTTCAATGTCTTGATGCCCTTGGCCAAGGCCTGACCCTGATACAGGCAGAAACTCAACTTCTCTAATGTGGTATTTTTGTTAGTCTGATTCAGAGCACTCCTGCAAGTCTGATGAGAAATCAGAGGCATTGTCTGCAGAGGGTCCCTGAGTCTTCCTTCAGGTCCCCCTTACCTCTGACAAGAAACATAAGCCTCTATCAGAGGAATTCTTGTTTATTAGGTTTTGGGGTTTTTTTGTTACATTTGTACCCCGTGCTTTCCCACTCTTGGCAGGCTCAATGCGTCTTACATGGGGCAATGGAGGGTTAAGTGACTTGCCCAGAGTCACAAGGAGCTGCCTATGCCTGAAGTGGGAATTGAACTCAGTTCCCCAGGACCAAAGTCCACCACCCTCCACTAGGCCACTCCTCCACTCTGGGAGATGGCTTAGTCGATCCTGTTTGAGTTAGAGATAAAGAAGGAGCCCAGGGCCCAAACTTTGGATATTTTCTAATTCCTTGACCCAGCCAAGGAAACACTGATGGTGCCATTTACAGAATTCTGAAGGAGGTTCAGGTGAGAATGTGAAGCATCCTCCCACCTTCTATTAACAAGAAGGCTCCCAGATTCGAAATGTAGCAGCTTTCTCACCTTTCTATGGTTGTCAAATCCACTTTCAAAAGAGCCAAAAGTTCCAAAACTCACTCCTTTGGAGAAAAACTTGGAAATTTTTGTTTTGGGGAGAAAACTTTTCCAGAATTCTATGTTAATTTTCCACCTAGCATCCTATCAGCTCTTCATGTACTTGTATGATATAGTGCACAATGTAATGGAGTTTGCAGACACACTCCTTAGGGGAAAAACTGTGCAAGCTAAGGGAAGGATATAGAAAATACAGTCTATGCAACCTACGATGTTTTCAATTTGGCATTAAGAGCTTCTGAGATGGGGACTGGTGTCCACAGACTCGCCTGGCTGAGAGTCTTAGACCTTAGATTTGATGTGCCATGCCATGGAGAGAATTTCTTTGAAGATAAAGTGCAAGAAGCTGCTACTCTCATCAGCATAGCAGCACCTATAAGACCCTCTCCAGCACCTCCTCAGACCTGACCTCCTTTGTAGGAGGTATCAGTGGTAGATAGTGGAGATGTTACCTTCAAAGATGTGGGTATCTGTCACCCTCCTGCTCATCTCAAGCTAGGCAGGGATCTCACTCTCATACCAGACAACAGAGAACCCAGAAGCCCCAGTCAGCTCTGCAACCAAAACCAGAGATGAGATTTTGACTGCCTCCAATAAAACATAGCATGAGACCACAATCTGTTCCAGATGACCTACCAGTAGAAGGGAGGCTAAAAATGTTTTCAAATCAATGGTCCCTTGTAACCTTAGACTGGTGGGTTCTCAAAATAGTCCAAATAATGATCTTTCTCCAAATCCACCCTCCCCCCCCTAAGACCATAAAGTCCAAACTCTCAGCATCAGAAAATACTTACAAAGCTACTGTCCTCCCAGAAGCCAATGTGGCAGATCCTCTTTCACCAGGTGAAAGAAGATAAGGCTTTTATTCTGAGTATTTCCTGATCACAAGGAAAACTAACTCAAAATTCCTTTCCCTTTACAGTTCTTTCCTGACACCCTTCGCGTAGATCTTCTAAATGTCCGCTCCATTAGGGGCAAACAATATCGCATCCGGGACTTGCTTCAGACACCCCAACTCAATATTCTATTTCTAACCGAGACATGGCTTTCTAACTCTGAACTTTCCTACCTAAAACAACCTTTACCCCCATTGTATTCTTTCTTATATGCTCACCGCACTTACAGGAGAGGCGGCAGCTTGGTTATTCTTTATTGTTCCTACCCCCGGCCCCAGGTTCGTTCTTCCCCGACTCCTCCCCCTATAGAGGTTTTAGCACTACGGGTTCAGCTCCACTTCCTGTTAGATGTTTTATTACTATTTGTGCTTCCCCCACTTACAGCTCAAACTGATGCTTATCTACACTCCCTCGTTGCTCAAGTAGCCACTACTTCTTCATATCCTATCATTCTTGGTGATCTTAATATTCATCTAGACTCTGTATAATCTTCCCTTACTTGTGGCTTTCTTGACTTACTCTCAGACCTCTTTTAACTCAGCATGTTGCCTACTCACTGCTCTGGCCACACACTTGACACTGTTATTTCCCCTACCTCCCAGTCTTCTAATCTGACCCTTTATCCTCCAGTTGCTCTTCTTTGGACTCACCATGTTTTCTTTTCCCCTCCCTTTACCAATCAGTCTTCAACCCCCTACACAATCCACTTCTTGCAATTTGAAACTCTTCACAGAGGCCAGACTCTTAGAACATCTGTCTTTAACATCGGACTCTTTCAATCAACTCTAACTCTCTGAGCAAGCTTCCCTCTGGAACACTGGGCTGCGTGAAGCCTACGACACCCTGACTCCCCTTCTCCCTACATCCTCCTCCACCACTCGGCAGTTGAAAGGACCAGTGGTATACCCCTACTTCTTTGAAAGCAATAGCTCTGACATCATGAAAGACTTTGGTGGGAAAACCCCTCTTCGTGTGCCTGCTATCATTTTAATTTACTGGCCTCACAATGCAAACAAGCTATTTATCAGGCTAAAAAAGCATACTGTCCAAGTCACTAATGCTTCACGTTCAGCAAAAATCTAACATATTCTTAGATCCCTCACAGTACAGCCATCCACCAAATCAGAGCCTTCTCTTTCACCTTTAGCTTCTGATCTTGACACATATTTCCAGGATAAGATCTCTATTCTTCAATCTTCCCTTGCCCCCTCTCCTATTTTCCCTCTGCATCCCCTCTTCAACTTTGCCACTTTCCCATCTTCCCCAGGCTCATCAGTCATTAGGCAGCCACATCACCTAATTTAATCTTCCATCGTTGACTGATGCCTCACTTACCGTTTAACCGTTTCCCCTCTCGACCCAGTACCTTTTCATTACATAGAGAAATTTATCTCTTTACTGGACCCATTTCTTCATTCCATGATTCTTCAAAGTCTTTCCACTGGCTGTGTTCCAATACCATGGAAAACTGCTTGCATCTTTCCTAAAACCAAGGGCCAGAGACTTTGTTCATTACTTCTTTCTAATTATCATCCAGTTTCACAGCACCCCTTCATCTCTAAGCTAACAACGCATAGTCCTCCAACAGCTTAATGACTATCTAGAGAAAATCAATGCCCTTCACCCCCATCAGACAGGATTCAGAAATTCACACAGTACAGAAACAGCTCTTCTGGATCTTACTGCTACCATACTCTATACCATTTAGATCAAAACAAAACTAGTGCTTCTACCTCTGGACTTATCTTCCACCTTCGATCTAGTAGATTATACCATCCTTCTCCAACATGTCTGACTTAGGCATCACTGATACAGTTTATTCTTAGTTTCAGGACTATCTAATAGACGTTATCTTGTCCAATGGAATGATTCTACCTCTGATCTGCATAATTTGCACTGCGGAGTCTCTCGGGGCTCTCTATTAGCACCCACTCTGTTCAACATTTATATGGCTCCTCTGTTCCTCTGTTAAGTCTTATCCAATCCCTCAGTCTCACAGCTTACATCTATGCAGACGACATCCAGATTATAGCCTCTCTTGATGATACCAGCCCTGGCACAATAACTTCCCTCAATGACAAGCTCTCTTTGATTTCCAACTGGCTTTTCTCCTCACGATTAAAGCTTAACCCAGGAAAATCTAAGACCATGCTTCTCACCCGTTCAGGTTCCCCCATCGCTTGTCATTTGACTCTCAAAATGTTAGGAGTTCTGTTTGATTCTGACTTTACTTACCATGCATATATCTCTGCCGTGATACAGCGTGGTTTCTATAAACTTAAGATGATCTATTCTTTTCTTCTCTATCCACCACTTATTTACAAAGCATGCTTTGAGAGTTTTTATCCATTCACTGATTATATCCTCTGGACTAGTGTAATAGTCTTCTACACAGTACTGCCCTCACCAAAACGCGCTGTCTTCAACTAATCCAAAATACAGCTGTAAAATTCCTGACAAACTCCAAAAGATTTGATCATGTTACACCTCTTATTATAGACGAACATTGACTTCCTATTACACGTCGGATTATTTACGAGACTTTTGTTCTGACCCACAAAATACTTCATGCTAATACCCCTCTTTATTTGGCATGACATCTAGTTCCCTACACCCCCCTCAGATCTTTATGCTCGCTCTCCTCTAATTTATTACACATCCCCTCTCTACGTCTACTCCGTTTTGATTCCATCAGATCCAGGATCTTTAGTGTAATGGCCATTATCCTGTGGAATTCTCTACCTATTCCCCTGGGCTCCTTGTCCAATCATGCTGATTTTCGCACAGCCCTTAAAACCTTTCTTTTTAAGGATGCTTTTGCTCACCCTGATCTGTCTTGAGAAACTGAGGGCCAGCAGAAGCTGACAACACTGTATAGACAGTACATGATATTTTCCCCCTCTCCTCTTTAAATCCTCTTTCCTATTATTAAATGGAGTTCCTCCCCCACCCTTCTGTTCCCCTCTTCTTTCTTTCTTTCTTTCTCTCTCTCCCTCTCTTCTCTTCTCTGACTGTAACTTACTCTAATTAAATTTAGTTTGTAAACTGCCCTGAAGGCCCAGCTATAGGGTGGTATATCAAACCTTAACTTGGAATTGTAAGCAAGTTTTCTAATCTTCTAATTTTAGATGATTTTAATATTCATGTTAACACCCCCTTGCTCTGTAAAGTAGCCTATTTTCTTTCTCTCTTAGCAGAGTTAGATATTTGTCAATATGTTTCTGATCCTACCCATTCAGCAGGTAACTTTCTAGACCTGGTTATGGCTCCACGGTCTTCTCCTATTTCTCTCTCATACATTTTGTTTGGGCCCACTTCTTGGACAGACCATTTCTTAGTCTGTTTCCAGCTTTCTTTGATTGCCCCAGGTGCAAAAACTTAGATTATGAGCCCTCTAGGGACAGAAATAGTACCTGAATATAACGTGTACAGCGCTGTGTACATCTAGTAGTGTTATAGAAATGATTATTAGTAGTAGTTAGTAGTAAAATTTTGCTTAAGTTTTTTTCTTTTAAGGTTGAACAGTTACATGCTCAATTCCTAGCTAGTAAAAATTCTTCTGTATTTGCTCTTGATTCTCTTCCTGAATTTAACCCAGGCTTTGTGGGAAGTATTACCTGGTCCTCTTTTAACTTCCATCACTCACTATGTTAAACCAAGTTGTTAGCTTCGATGAGGCTGACAACTTGTGCAGTGGGTCCTATTCCCAATGTCCTATTGGGTAATATCATTGTCTTGCCCCTTGCTTTCTCAATTGTTTTATTGGGCCTTTCCTCTGGTCATGTTTCTCCAACTGGAAGATGGTTCTTGTGAAACCAGTTTTGAAGAAAACTGCCTTTATCGTCCATTTTCTCAAATTAGTTTTTTGTCAAAACTCACTGAAAAAATAGTATTCCAGCAATTTTCTACTTTTTTGGAACAAGTCTTTTGTTCTACATCCTAGGCAATCAGGTTTTAGTAAAGTTTTTAGCACGAAACTACCATTACAACTTTACTTAGCAAAATTCATGCCCACTTGAACGCTGGTTAGATTGCCCTAACAGTTTCTTTAGACCTAAGTGCGGCGTTTGAACTAGGAATTATTAGGGAAGGGATGGTAAGTCCTCCATGGTGTGACCTCACTCTTGACAGATGATGACAAACTGAATCCATTTGTGGCTTTACAAGCCGACTATTCATTGCCACCTACGGACTGTTTTGATATATTCAGCTGCCACATTACGTTTGCAGCTTTGGCTGATAAATCTCTATAAAGATCTGCAGGATACTCTTATCACAGCACTCACTTTGGGCTCCCAGAATCTTGTCCTCTTGTATTTACAGGACACCACAGAGGACTTGGTTTATACTAAATTGGCTACATTGTGGTCTGCTGAATTGGCACAGGATGTATCACCTACCCAACTGAAGGACTGTGTTCTGGGGGTTCAACACATGATTGTGAATGTTTTGTTATGGGAATTACAATATAAATGTGTGCTGCACCTTTATATTTCTCCTTACCAGGCGTAGAAAGCATCCATTTGTTCTTCCGGGACCTGCTTGAAATGTCACAAGGAACAGGCAACCCTGAGTCATATGGTTTGGACTTGCAGTCGTGTCTCACAATTTTGGTCACAGATGCTTCCATCTATCTCTGCCCATTGGTGTCGCAGAGTTCCCCTCACTCCACTGGTTCTCTTCGATGTGTTTGCAGTTCTGTCTCCAGTGCCTCTGGACGACATGAAGAATTTTTTCTGCAGGGCCATGTTGTTTGGGAAGAAGGTAGTTTTACTTTATTGACGGGAGCCCTCCACCCCAACATTTGCAATGTGGCATACTCAAATGATATCGTTGTTGGCTCTGTAACATTTGAACATTGCAGACATTGCTTCACTGTGAGGTGAGAAGTTTCAACGTATCTGGGAGCAATTTTGGGCAACTCTGCAGCCAGCTGCATGTAGCAGGATTCTCAACCAGTAGTAACTCTTTCCACCGTCTAGCATCATTATTGGTGTCCCAGCATTGTGGATGTGGAGGAAGGGGATTTCTCTTTAATTAAAAATGTCTTGTTTGTTCAGTGATCTTATCATGCACAACTCTGAAGACCACGGATATTTGGTACTGTGATTTTTTTGTGTGTGCATAACTTGTTCAAGAAAGATGATTTAAACATAAAAATGGTAAAATAAGCAAACATACTTACTGGTAGATAAAATTGTTATCACAATCTGTTCACCACACTACAATACAACTATGCCAAAAGCAAAAATACCAACATAACAGGATCAGTAAGACATGTCCTGTGCCCCTTACAATATAATGCCTGTTGGAGCTAATGTGCCTCTGGTTGTTTCCTCCAAGATGTTACATTCTCCATCATTTAAGTCCAGATGGCAGTTTATTCCATGCTATCTGCAACCAAAAAAGCTCAGTTATGAATTTCAGACAGGTATAATTGTCTTATTGAAGAAATATGAGAAAAGCGCTGTTGCAATTTCCTGGCCTCATTCTGTCTCATTTTAGAAAGTATAATTTATAGCAGACTGTCTCATTATAAAGACATTGTTTTTACACAGATGAGAAGGACAGGATCATTGGGTGTTTTTAGATGGTCTGTATAGTTTGTTTATTAGGATTTATGTACTGCCTTTTGAAGAACTTCACCCAAGGCAGTATACAGCAAGAATATGCCGGACATAGGAATAATCAATTAACAACAGTGAAAATATTCCAATAACAGTATACATAACATAGTGTAGTACTTACAATGTCAAACCGTACATTTTAAACATCTTATTAGACAGTATAGGTTATAAGCTGAAGTGGAACATATAAAGAACAGGAGTTAATCACCTTTATTTTCTAACTTAAAAATTGGACGTGGAGTCAGAAAAGGTGCATGAAAATAATCTCAGCTAGAGTTAGGAGTGGATAAGCAAGTCCTGCTACAGTATGTGCAGCTGGTGTTAGTCCTTGTGCGTGTGACTAGCTAATTAGTTGCTTCTTCCATTGAAGGCTTGGGAGAAGAGCCAAACTTTCATCTCCTTCCTGCAAACTATGTGGGATCCACCCCCTTGTCTTCATAAAATTTATAACCAAATAGATTATCACTGGTTATGTTTTCTTGCACTAGCCAAATTAGGATTTCAAAAATTTAAGGCAGACATTTGCCTTCCAAAACTATTGTATCCATCATTCTTCTTGAACTAGAGCAAATATCAGTTTCTCTGATGGCAAGCAGGGTGGTCATATTCTTACATGTATTGTGTCTGGGAGTTAGGGGCATTGCAGCACTGGTTAACCTTTCCAGAGGGTCCAGGTGATCCTCCCCGAGGATGCTGGGATCGGTAGTCCCTCCATTGTTCCCACCCACACCGGCCTTTCCAACGCCCCAGTCCGGAGTTCCAGCTCCAGGATCTACTTAACCCTACATAAGTGTCACAATAGGTACCAAGTAAACCTTATGACCTGCTGCAGTACAACTAGTCTCCTCAATCCAGTATCCCTAGCGTCCTAACGATTACTCCCTCCATCCCCGCTTTGCAATAAATCTCAACTAATTCCAGGGAAGGTAGCCAACTCCCACATCAAAAGTAAACAGATCTTGCTAATTAATCTCCCAATTTATTAAGGATCAGGCTCCTTCCCCGTGGGGACAAAGAAGCCAGGTAGACCCCCCTCCCAAATCTTTTGAAAATGACTTTTCCGCTTTAAAGACCCCCTTGCCTCTTCCACCTCCCAAGTTAACAGCAAGTGTATCATATTACACCAATTCCAAAATTCAGGTGATCTTGATGAGGTCCACTCCTGCAAAATGCACTTCCTCGCTAGCAAGCACAACGTACGAAACAACATTGTCTCTTCCATTATGGAACCCCTAAAAGATCCAGGGCAATCAAGCACCAGTTGAGCCGGTGTACCAACAATTGTGCGTGAAAATAGGAAAGGAAGATATTCAACGACTTTTTGCCAGTATAACCAATTTAACTGCAAAAGTGCTTAAAAAAATGAGACATTTCTCAAATAGGAAGGGAAAATAATCAGTGTACTTGCATACATGTTCCAAAAGAGAGTCTCTAGTGGAAACAATTGGTCTATCAGGCGGAGATTGAGGATCTTTATGGAGTTTAGGGACCATGTAAAAAAATAGGGATCTTAGAGTGTACAAAACATAAAAACTGGCCTTCAGTTTTCATAAGAAATCCCTGTTCCATAGTCTCATTGGTAAGATGTTAGATCTTTTTAAACAGTATCTCCTTAGGATCCTCATATAGCCTCTGATAAGTTGATTCATCAGCTAATTGCTTTTGCTGTTAGCATGCTGCCATTAACAAAAATTCATTCATGAGCCCTTACCGTCACCTATTTTAAAGACAGTAAGGGCTCACATGCTAATCCTGCACTAATCAGTTAGCTCACAGCAATGCCGATGTGCTAACTGATTAGCACAAAAACACCCACTCTCTGCCCCCCCAGACACGCCCCCTCAGCCAAAAAATACAAAATATTTTTTAGCACGTGGGTAGCACATGCAGAGTTGAAACTAACTGCAGGACACTTCAGCAGGCCCCGCAGTAAGCCCTTTTAGTGCTTACCGCAGCTTGGAAAAGGGACCCCTAAGTGAGATGAGATTTGTCACCCTTTCCTTTTGGAACCCTCGTGTATGATCCACAAGGATGGAAAACACTTATGTTGTTTTCAGAAAATTGGTGAAGGGTTTCCTAATAGGCATTTTAACAGGTTTGAAATTTATGTGGCACTTACTGATGTGAATTTAATTGTGGAATGTATTTATTGTATAAAGAGGGATGTTTGGGTGTGTTCAGAAAACAGAAATTAGAGTTAGTGAATGAAAGAGTGTAACTTATCTTAAGCTTAGATTTGGAAAAGGTGAGCAATTAAAGCTAAATCTAAGTTTTATGAATTATATATTCCTAGTTATATATATATATAAAAGGTTATTGAAAGAAATACAAGGATACACATTATTATTCATACACTTCTGTAAGTTATTAATAGTGATGATCATATCTCCTTTCCAGAAAGGAAGTGATGCAACTTTGGCTGACTCCACCTCAAGAAGCATTTCTTTTCAAAAGCACAAACGTCCCAAAACCAACTTGATACCAGCTGAGCTGCCAAAGAAGGAGACGGACCGAATCGCCAGGATCTTTGCTGCACGCTTCTCCAGCAAAGAGTAGAATCTGCCTTTCCAAAGAACGAGAGATTCAGGCCCTTACAGGGAGCAGAAACTGACCCAATTCCGCAGACTGTGACTTGCTTATGTGCCATTAACTAATCAATGGAAAGCACCTGCATAAGCCAGAATGTAAGGCCAAGACTACCTTCTTTCTTTTCACACTCATGTTTACCTTCGAGATTAAATCCAGCACAGTACAAAAATAACAAACATAAGGAGTTAATTGTATTTGTGCTTTGGATTACTTTTGGTTGTAAACATGATAATCAAATTGTGTTCTCAGTGTGAAATAATTTGTTACAAACATTTACCACATCTAACAACACCTGTTGGTAGGATTTTGTGTTCTGCAGTGTGATTGGCTAACTCTGGCCTAAAGGTTTCTACTATGTGTGCTTTTTGGTACATATGGGAGGAAAACATAAAGGCATCAAACCTCCTGGATATGGGGAAATGGAAGTCTAAAATTTGATATGCACAGAGGACAATAACAGCGGAGCTTTCATCTGCACCAGCTTTATTTTCAGCTTTAATGAGACGGTAGATCATTAATGCCGGGAGACATTCGATTGAGTCTGAAAAGGAAAGGGAAGCCAAGGGGAAAAGGTTATAATGTCTTTTCAGTTATCTTGTTAATGTTACTGTTTCTGGGTCATCAGCTGTAAATCACAGAAAGGTTTAAAATCCAAATCGAATGCCATTATCTTATCTGGAAGGCTGAGACTGGGATCATGTCGTCTCTGAAGCATTGTAACTTTATTCCTGCATCTTCCTGAATACTGTTATGGCTTGTGTTTGATAGATACCATTCTGAGAACAGACTATGGAAAGCATTCAGTATTTCACTGAAATAATGTAAGGATTTTTGTTTCTGTACAAAAGAAATTCTCTACAGTGGGCATGAAAATTTCAGGTTCAAGAATAAGGGAACAGAAAATTAAACACCAAAGCAAAAGAGCCCATTCTGATTGATTGCTGTCCTTTATTCTAACACCAGTTCACCAAGACCGTTTATACTGGCAGAAATGTGGTGCCCGAGATGCCACCAGAAAAGCCTCTGCAGGGGCAGACTTTCATATTGAGTCCTACCACAGATCACAAGGTGGTTTCACTTTGGTGCTACTAACATCAAAACATAGATTTTTGCCTAACTGGACTGGTGATTTAGTGTAGTGATACACTACAGGCTCTGCCTCAGAGACCAACATTTGGGGATTTATTTTAGGAGCTGGTTTGTAGGCAAGGTCATTTCCACCTCCTTTGGGCTTCTAATGTGTTTAGAATGTGCCCCTGTTCACTATGGCACTATAAGTCTTTATTCCTAACTATCTGGGGATTTTTCCTAGTTTTACAATACCAAACCCCCGGGGGGGGGGGGGGGGGCTTCAGATCATGACTCTTTCCAGGCCCAGTACTCATGCCAATTGGTGCTGTTGTCGCACAATAGCTGGGACCCTCTAGCAGTCGCTGCCTCTGCAGGAACCAGCCAGGTGTCTCAGTGCTAGGCTGCAAAAACCTATATCATCTTTTTATACTTATAATTTTTTATTTGGCACTCCTTTAAACATTCTGTGGTGCAGAGTTAAACCACGGGCCCAGTAATGCCAGGTGTGATTCTTCTGAGGGACCACAGACCTAGCATCACTAGCGTAGTAGCTGCAGTGGGACAGCAGACATTGCTTCGTCACAAAACAAAGGTGTAGCAAGTATCAAAGTTACAGTTGTTGTTTTCATATTTGTGTGTTTATATTGTACCTTCTGTGTAAATTTGTAAAATCAGAATGATTCATTTGTACAAGGTGTGCTTTGTTAGGATGAAAGAAATTGTGTAGATATAAATTAGGTTTCTATTTTTTCAGATTAATTTATGTTTTTAAAACTGAAAAACTATCACTTTTTAATTACTTTGTACTGCTGCTGTAAATTGAAACCATGTGCTAGAAAGTTACAAAAGATGTATTTATTTTTGTGTCTATACAATAAAATGCTTTTATTTCTATGTACTGTTCTTTCTTTGAAAGAGGCTTTTTGACCTTGCAGTGATTGCTAATTAAGAAAATGTCTTTGAGTAGATCAGTGACTTGTAGACAGAATAGCTCATCAATGTGCACTATGACCACTGTAGTCACATTTAATGCTAAGTAAAAATTAATGTTTTACTTGGCATTAAAATGGGTGGTACTGCAGTGGTCCACAGGAAAAAAAAATATTTACAAAGGTGTAAGTTTTGGGATTTTTTTTTTTTTTTTGCACTTACTGTGCATTCTTTGCAAAGGCTGTGTGGTAAATACAGCAGGCCTGCCCAGTATTATTCCTACAATTACCACACAGGGCAGATACTTACCCATACAGAAATAAAAGCTGCCGTGGTGGTACACCCCTCTCTTTCAACAGTTCTCCCCAGACACCCTTCCAGTCTCCGATCCCCCTTCCCACATGTTCCAGCATAACCGATTTCTCCCCTCACACACATCCTCTGACATATATTATGTCCCCTTTCCCTTAAATGGAAGAATACCCCCTAGCGTTAGTACCGTGATACTACCACTAGGGGTCATGGCAGCAATTTTGGATCAACTGAGGCCTGAGCAGGAGCAGAGGGAGGACTTCTCCTGTCTGGGACCTATCACCACCAATGCAGACCCCCAATAGGACCTGGGA
This sequence comes from Microcaecilia unicolor, assembly GCF_901765095.1. NCBI lineage: Eukaryota > Metazoa > Chordata > Amphibia > Gymnophiona > Siphonopidae > Microcaecilia > Microcaecilia unicolor. The sequence continues at coordinate 20,281,199 of NC_044034.1, forward strand.
GAGGGGTGGTAAAGGGACAGGTTTGGGGTGGAGCTTGGGCTTAGGGGCAGGGTTATGGACAGGGCAGTGTTTTAACCTGGGGGTGGAATCCTAAAAAGGAGGGGGTGTTGTGGGATCACCACCATGGAACCAATTGTGATAGCAACCTTAGTACTGGACTGTCAATAGCATGGCTACATTTACTGCCTTCATGAGATGGCACTAAGTGCAGTCATGCTATCCAGCAGTCATGACAGTACATAGTACCGACCCACACGCTAGCTGGCACCACCAACTACACCTCCAACCTGCCCATGTCACACCCAGTTCCCTGCCCCAACTCATGCTGGTTGTAACATGCAGTAGATGAAGACATTAGTGTAGGTACATCCAGTGAAACTTAGTAAAAGGCCTCTTATGTCTTATAAATTTATATAGTAAATGGTGACAAATAAAGACAAATTAGCCGAGCAAGTCTGGCTTTCTTGGAGTAGATGAACATATAAATTCCCATACATTGTAACATGCTCACAGAGTATGTGACAGTCACTTTATCCTGGCAATTACTGTATGTTGCATCTGATGTGCTATAATTACAGAGCACAAAGATGTTTTATTTAACAGTTGTTTGCTGCTATTTTTTCTTTGACCCGGCAGTTTTCTCTTGCTCCCTTGTATTTCCAGCTCAGTCAAAACCAGGTCTGACATTCTGGCATCAACTTTCATTCACAACTACCTGGGAATATTTCCCCTGAAATTCTTTCCCACTATAGTACTTAGTTTTGTTTTTGCAATGATTGTCCTTTTTCTTGAACCCTATAGTTATGTGCCTTGAGTCTAGCCAAGATCTGCCACCTTTTAATAATGATTGTAGCTCTTTTTCTGACCTGCCTCCAGCAGTCCCCCCTCCCCCTTGTAGAGAAGATCCAACTCGGGGGACTTGAACTGGGCATCTTCTGTGTCACTGTACTGAGCCCCCCACTAACCAGGCATTGTCTCTGGTGAAATTCACTACAATTTGTATTCAGAAGATACAACATCTTTGCACATGCCTGAGAGTGTATAGTCAAAGGCAGAGAGCCCCTTATAGAAAAATGGGTTGAGCTTCTGTAAAAGATGATGCAGCCCACTTTTTATTAAAAAAACTAGTAAAAAAAGGCCTGTATCTGACACAAATGAAACGGGTGCTAGCAAGGTTTTCCTCGGAGTGTGTGTGTTTGAGAGAGTGTCTGTGTGTGAAAGAGAGAGAGTGAATGTGCGAATGTGTGTGTGAGAGAGAGTCTGGGTGTGAGTGTGTGTGTGTGAGAATGAGAGTGTGCAAGTGCAAATGTGAGACAATGTGAGAGAGTGTGTGTGTTTCACACAGATACAGTGTGTGCGAGAGAGAGAGTGTGTGTGTGTGTGACACAGACTCTCTGTGAGACTGAGTGTATGAGACCAAGAGAGTGTGTGAGTGACTGTGTGACACATAGAGAGTGAATGTGGTACAGTGTGAGACATAGAGTGTGTGAGAGACAGTGTGTTAGAGTGAGAGAGAGAAAGACATTTTGAGAGAGTGTGTGAGAGACAGACTGTGTGTGTGTGACAGAGATACCTCCCCCCCCTCCCTCTCTGTGGTGTCAGGCCCCCCTCTCTCTCTGGTGTCTGAGCATTACTGTGCAGGACGCTGAACTCTGACTGTGCTTCAAGGAACTGACCAATCCTATTTAATAGAATGCACCTCCAACATTCTGAAGCCGAGAAACCTCGTGTGGTTGGTCACTTCTGCTTGTGACGAACCCGGAAGTACGTGATGTCAATTCAGGAGATGGATACAGAGAGCTGGAGTGCCTCAGCCATGCAGTCAGCTTCAGAATGTTGGAGGTGCCTTTTATTATACAGGATATGTAACTCACCCACTTCTTATTTTACATGTGAAAAAGCATATATGTAGAATATTTTTGGAGGACACTAAGGTCCTTTATTTTAGAAGTTTTTCCATGTGTAAATAGCAGCTTTTTCACATGTAAAAGCCATGATGCTCGTGTTTACATTGCCAGGAGACATAGTAAGGATGAGGAGAGGGATTGGTTAGGGTGGGCCTAAAATATCAATGGTAATTCTCCACCTTACAAGCAGAATTGACATACATGAAAGAAAATCTAGTTGTCAGCATGTAAATTCCTGCTTTAGGGGGCAGGTGTTGATGCCAACATCCAGCCCCCCTCCCAATCAACCTCCCAAGCAGAGATGCCCCACCCATGATCATCCCTGCCTTCTCTGAACCTCTCCAGTAGCAACAAATCTAAAACATCCAGTTCCCCCAGATACCACCAGAAAGAAGTTCGCTGGCCACAACTAACTACTCCCCCCAAGGCTTCCCAGCAGACTCCCACCCCTGATCCTCATCCCCAGCTTTACCTAGGGTTCCTGGTATCTAGCGGGTTACATTTTTTCAATCCAAGATTGATCCTGATCTTGCTCCTGCTAGACACCAGAGACCCTGCTAATGGCAATTGGGGGAGGGGGGTTCAATGCTGTGACATTGTTTTGGGCAGTTTTACAAGCTTTGTTGTTAACAAAATTGGACTACTGCAATGCAGTGATATATTGGTTTGCCTACGTGTTCTATTCGTGCTATGCAGCTACTCCAAAATTCTGCAGCTTAATTGCAGGCTGCGTTTATCATGAGCATGTTACCCTTCACCATTGGAGCCGACTCTGTGGGTGCTGTGGGTGCTTGAGCACCCCAAATATTGAGAAAATTCTTTGTATGTGTCCAGGGAGGGGTTATTTTCATTGGGCTTAGCACCCCCAATAATTTTGAAAAGTTGGCTCCTATGCCCTTCACGTAGGAAAAATTGCATTGGCTGCCCATTTTTAGCTGGATTAAGTTTAAGATATTAGTTCTTATGCTGGGTTTTTTAGGCTTTACTATCTTTATTATTAGAAAATGTATTATGTGCTTACATTACAGAAGATGCTCTGAGCAAATCAGAAGAAAATCTACTTTATAATCAGGTACCACTGAATTATAGTACTGGGGGGAAAAAAACAACCTCCTGAAGGGTGAATTGTATCCTACAATTTGTACTCAAAACATGATTAGATACTAATCCGAACCATTATAACCCTAGAAAATAAATAACTCAGAAATAAAGGCTATATCGATTAACAAAGATTTTTTAGCATCTAGGCTCAATTTCCGCCAGTTGGACAGGCAGTAACTCAAAAGAAGGCATGGCAGTATCTAATCCCCTGAGGAAGCCGAACGGTGAAACTGGTCCATGTTTGGATGGTGATTCTACTGACCCACGCTGCCATACAATGCTAAGTTCAACTTCTAGTCTTATGTATTTGTCACAATGTTTTTCATAGCTGAAGATTTTTTGCACCAATAATTACTTTCCATAAAAAATTGGTTTGGTTGGGGTTTTTTTATGACCAATGATAGAAGCTGTGAATTGTGATTGATGTTGGAATTTGATATTACAACAGCATTTTGAGGTTATCACAGGCATCGGAGGGCTTTTCCCCCACCATTCCTTTATGGTGCTAGTCTACAGAGTCTACAGAAAATTCATTTCTCACTCTAGCCTTTGAACTGAGTTTTAACAAAGATTCAACAATAAGTATCCTTGACTGAAAAAAATATGTGAACCCTTCACTCAATAAATGCTGGCACCGCCTTGAGCACCAATAACTTTATGTTTGAAATATCTTTGTTAATCGCTGATGATGACAATAGTTTTAAGTCATTACAAATGCCAATCTAGAAAAATAGCAAACTACTGGCAAGTCATAAAACAATGACGTGAACAACTTTAACACTGAACATTTGGAATAGCTTGATCAGAAAGTTTATTTGGAGATGAAAGCGAGCCTGTACTTCTCTCTGTCAGTTGCAGTTTGCCCACCGGGAGGGAGGACTGGGCCTTCCTGATTTCAAGACTTATAAAGTTGCCTGCCAGAGGGTGGTGGTAAATGGAATCCGCTCAGAGGAAAGGAAGGTGAGCAGTGGAGTTCCTCAGAGGTCGGTGCTGGGGCCTATTCTGTTTAATATCTTTGTGGGAGATATTGCTGAAGGGTTGGAAGGAAAGGTGTGCCTTTTTGCGGATGACACGAAAATAGCCAATAGAGTGGATACTGTTAATATGTGTTCTAGCTTGAGACCTATCCACTGGAATGGTGGTAGGCCAAGCTACACAGCTTGGAACAGCTGAAAAGTACTAACTAGGACCAATAACCTACTGATGGCCTTATAGCAGAGAGCTTGCAAAAGCAGAGCTGCTTGGTGAGTCTTAATGAAACCTGGTACAACTTTCAAATTAAGTGTAACACTTAAGATGAGGAAATTAGAGATAAAAATGGTAAAAGTTTGGTTCTTAAGATGGAGAATGTGTTTGAGAAAATGGCTTCTGGTATCATAAGATATAAAAACACATGATCTCTGTCATAAGATCAGAAAAGAGGAAGTGAAAGTGTAAAAGTTGAAATTATTAAGCAATCTTTGGGAGGAGGGGCAGGTGGGCACCTGACCGGAGGTCATGACTCACAGATTAAGTAATATTAGAGAAAAAAAAATCCCTCTCCATAGACTTGTATTGGGACCAAAGACTATAAAAGAGATGAGAATTAGACAGATCTTTGGAACTTTCCCCAACGCTTCTCGGACGGCAGAGCTCTGTGCAGTTGAACCTGAAATTTGTCTGATGATTGTACCGAATTGAAGATTTGATTTTGGTAAGAATAAAAAAACCTTATTTCTGTGAACTATCTCTGTCTTTATTTCTATTTATTCTATACCTGTCATTTGTTCTACAAAATAATCCAAACACAAGTAAGGCGCACTCACTGAACCAAATTGGGTTGATTTTTAATAGTATATATGTGGGAACATAAATGGCCCAAGATACACTTAGATCCTAATAGTCAGAAAGCTGTGGTCATGGGAATTAGATTTGAACTGCGCCTTCTGATGCCTCCCCAACAGCGATACCCATGGGGAAAGGTGTCACTGGAATTCAGGGAGGCGGTCCGCAAGATCGTAGTAGAACAAACCCTCTGTACACCTCCGTGTGGAAGGATCCCACGGGGGTCTATAGAGGGGTAATTAAAACAATACCCTGGAGGGAGTAGAAACGATGAGAAGGGATCTCCAAACGTTAGAAGAATGGTCGAGGGTCTGGCAGTTAAAATTTAATAGTAAACACTTCCAGGGTATAAATAATCCTTCGGGTTTTCTTCTCAACTTAGTGTACACTAACAAAAACCCCTATAACATAACATAAAAAATATATATCACAGTGCAGTGTGTTTTTTTTCACACACTGCACTGTGATATATATTTTTATGTTATGTTATAGGGGTTTTTGTTAGTGTACACTAAGTTAAAATTTAATGCCAAGAAGTGTAGAGTGAAGCACTTGGGGTGCGGAAACCCAAAAGAGAGATACCGGAGAGGGGAGAGATTAGTAAGCTCGACTCAGGAGAGAGACCTTGGGGTGCTGGTGTCGGAGGATCTGTAGGTGAAGAAACAATGCAGCAAGGCGACGGACGTGGCCAGAAGGATGCTAGGTTGCGTAGAGAGGGGCTTAACTAGCAGAAGAAAGGAGGTGTTGATGCCCCTCTACAAGTTGTTGGTGAGGCCCCACTTGGAGTATTGTGTTCAATTTTGGAGGCCGTATCTTGCTAAAGATGTAAAAAGACTGGAAGTGGTGCAAAGAAAAGCTACGAAAATGGTATGGGATTTGCGTTGCAAACCGTACGAGGAGAGACTTGCTGACCTGAACATGTATACCTTGGCGGAAAGGAGAAACAGGGGTGATATGATACAGACGTTCAAATATTTGAAAGGCATTAATCCGCAAATGAACCTTTTCCGGAGACGGGAAGGCGGTAGAACTAGAGGACATGAATTGAGGTTGAAGGGGGGCAGACTCAGGACTAATGTCAGGAAGTATTTTTTCATGGAGAGGGTGGTGGATATGTGGAATGCCCTCCCGCGGGAGGTGGTAGAGATGAAAACGGTAATGGAATTCAAACATGCGTGGGATAAACACAAAGGAATCCTGTTTAGAAGGAATGGTTCCGTGGAATCTTAGCGGAGATTGGGTGGCAACGCCGGTAATTAGAAACAAAACGGGAGCTGGGCAGACTTCTACGGTCTAAGCCCTGATCATGACTGAATAGATAGGGATGGGCTGCAGTGTAAATTTTAAGGGGCTTCGATGTTAGCTGCAGAACTTAGTACAAGAACAGTACTGGGCAGACTTCTATGGTCTGTGCCCTGAGAAAGGCAAGGACAAATCAAACTCAGGTATACATATAAAGTATCACATACCATGTAAAATGAGTTTATCTTGTTGGGCAGACTGGATGGACCGTACAGGTCTTTATCTGTCGTCATTTACTATGTTACAAACATGGTTTAATGGGACAGAGTCAGCATGGGTTCAGCCAAGGGAAGTCTTGCCTCACCAATTTGCTTCATTTCTTTGAAGGTGTAAATAAACATGTGGATAAAGGTGATTTTCAGAAAGCTTTTGACAAAGTTCCTTATAAGAGACTCCTTAGAAAATTAAAAAGTCATGGGATAGGAGGCAATGTCCTTCTGTGGATTAGGAATTGGTTATTAGACAGAAAACAGAGAATTGGGTTAAATGGCCATTTTGCTCAATGGAGGAAGGTGAATAGTGGAGTGCTGCAGGGATCTGTACTGGGACTGGTGGTATTTAACATGTTTATAAATGATCTGGAATACGGAATGAGGAGCGAGGTGATTAAATCTGAAGAAGACACAAAACTATTCAAGGTTGTCAAAACACAGGAAGACCTTAGAAAACTGGAAGGCTGGGTATCCAAATGGCAGATGAAATTTAATGTGGACAAATGCAAAGTGATGCACATTGGGAAGAATAATCTGGATCATAGTTACCTGATGCTAGAGTCCACCTTAGGAGTCAGCACTCAAAAAAAGATATAGGTGTCATTGTAGAGAAAAACCTGAAATCTTCTGTCCAGTGTGCAGCAGTTGCCAAAAAAGCAAACAGGATGCTAGGAATTATTAGGAAAGGGATGCAAAATAAGACCAAAAATATTTATAATGCCTCTGTTTTGCTTCATGATGCGATCTCACTTTGATTATTGCATTCAATTCTGATCCCCATTTCTCAAAAAAGATATAGAGGAATTAGAAAAGGTTCAAAGAAAAGAGACCAAAATGATAAAGGGAGTGGAACTCCTCTGGTATGAGGAAAGGCTAAAGAGATTAGGGCTCTTCAGCTTGGAAAAGAGATACCTGAGGTCTATAAAATCCTGAGTGGTGTAGAACAGGTAGAAGTGAATCGATTTTTCACTGTTTCAAAAAGTACAAAGACCAGGGGACACTCAATTAAATTACATGGAAATACTTTTAAAACAAGTAGGAGAAAATAGGTTAAAAAAAAAAAAAGGTTTGGACACGTTCAGGGAGGAAAAGTCCAGAGTCTGTTGTTGAGATGGACATAGGGGAAGTTACTGCTTGCCCCAGGATTGGTAGTATGAAATGTTGCTACTAATTGGGTTTCTGCCAAGTACTGGTGGCCTGGATTGGCCACTGTTGGAAGCAGGATACTGGGCTAGATGGACCATTGGTTTGACCCAGTATGGCTCTTCTTATGTTCTTATGACTATATTCTAATCCCACTTTCATTAACTCATAATCTATTAAGGACTGATATCAACCCCTCGATCTTCACAGTCCACTCGATGGTGGACATCCATTTATGTTGGGGAAACTCCATGCTGGATAGATGGTGGTGTATGAATCTGGCTCTCTATCACGACATGGATTTTCAAACTTTTGTTCGGAATGCTTGGGCTGACTACAAATTCCATAATAATACTGCGGATGTCAATGCAGGCACCTTCTGGGAAGCGATCAAGACACTTCTTAGGGGGTAGATTATGGCATGCACTATTTTCACTAGGTAAAAAAGACATGCGGAATACTTTGGTTGAATAAAGAGCTGCAACAGCAGCGTAAAAAACGTATCTCCCATATGTCACCATCAGAGTATACTAAATTGCTAGAGATCAAATAGTCGCAAAACACTTTACTTACCAAGTCAGCAATGACAAATACAGGTAATTATAAATTTCAGCTCCATAAGTGAGGGAACAAAATGAGAAGTTGCTTGCCCATCTGTTGAAACCAAGACACTCTAACTCATATATTTCTAGCATCAAAGACCAAAAGGACCAACGACTTTTATGCTCCAGGTCCATACTGTGTATAGAGCAGGGAAGTTTTTTTCTGCCCTTTGAATTTACCACAGATCACACCAGATCAATTAGATTACCTTAACCAGGATGTTGGAGGGGACAAAATATTTGCAGTTATTAAAAATCTCAAACTGGCGAAGGCCCCAGGACCAGATGATCTGGGAGCAGAATAAAATTTTACAAGATCAAGTAAGCAGCCATCTGGATTGTATGGGGATGGCAGCAGTCCATCATTGAAGTTTTGGGCAGAATTAAAATCATGCTTATGTTGTAGTCCTCCCCAAGCCTGGAAGAGATATGGAGGCCCTGGGCTCCTACAGGCCCATTTCCTTAGTGAATCAAGATCAGAAAATATTAATCACAGTCCTGGTAAATTGACTAAACCATATTATTCCAGATCTTATCCATGAGGATCAGGTGGAATTTGTGCTGGGTAGATACTCAACAAATCTGCTTAAGGTACTAGCTACTCTACAGGCAAGACATTCTGATCCTTAAAACACTGTCCTAACTAATATAGATGCCGAAAGGGCTTTTGAGAAGATAACTTGGAACTATTACCTCAATATGGGATTAGGGGGACCTTTGTAGAGTGAGTTAGGACCATATATAGTCCACCGGTGGTGCAAATTCTACTGAATTGACAGAGGTCCTCTTCCTTTGTGCTGAACCAGGACATCAGGCAGGGCACCCCTTGTCCACGCTTCTATTTATACTATCTTTAGAGCCTTTAGCCATAAAAATCAGATCTGCATCAAATATCTGAAGGGTCCTGGTGGAAGGACAGGAATTTTGTGGGTGGAGAATAGCCCTCCTAGCTATCAGGAGTGCCAACATCAAATGTTTGAGCTGGGAATATATGAATTTAGGGATGCATGGGAGAGAGCTTGATGCATGGTTCTCCATAGATATCACTAGTCCCTTTGCTATGTGGCACCCATAGTACTTTAGAAGAGTTCTGGTTTCTGATGCAATGCTATGTGTGAAAATTAGTATGCAAGAGTGACTGTGTGGGAGCATTTTGAGTAAATGGAGTATATTTGGAATGATGTCTGAATGAGTGAAGGGTGGGTACTTCAAACTTAAAACAGCAGGATGTGGTGGATTCACAGAGGGCATGACTTACTGGCCATGTGTAATGCCCTGTCTTGTTTTGTCTATGTTGGTGTAGGACGATGATATTGTTAATGGGCATGTTTAGCTAATCTCTGATAAAGACTTTATTAGCATGGTTTACTACCTACTCTTATACGAATATGTTAACTATGGTTTATGCAATATGTTACATTTGTCAATCTGTGCTATATTCCTACTTCAATAAAGATATATAAAAAAAGATAGAGACAAATACAAAAAATGAGCAAAATCAAAATGACCTCTCGATGTTTGCAATTCATACTAATACCAACACTAAGATCATATACATCTTTAAACCATTAAACCAGTGATACATGATGCTTGTCACCCAGTGACCATTTCAACTGAACCACATGCTAATAGAAAATAGCTCACCTCAGTCACACAGGCAAAACACAGAATATGTGGCCACAAGTTACAAAGAAAAATATGTAAGTAAAAATTAATTGTTCTTTGTTCTGCTGTCCATTCCAGCCTCAGCCCTGTCCTCTTCCCTCCAGACAGCAGGGGAGGGGCTGGATTACATAGTAACATAACATAGTAAGTGACGGCAGAAAAAGACCTGTACGGTCCATCTAGTCTGCCCAACAAGATAAACTCATATGTGCTATTTGTATACCTGACCTTGATTTGTATCTGCCATTTTCAAGAGAAATAATACATGATTTTGGATTATTTGAGCAAGTGCCCCTGGCTTCTGGGAAAGAATCTTTTATCAAAAGATTATATAGTTTCAAGTGAAAGAATTTGCCATTGATGTGAGAATAAAGCTTTGTGGTTTTTTTTCTCTTGCTTCACACAAATATTGCTTGACTGCCTTCTACATCTGTGATTCTGGGCTTAAAATGACATCTTTCAGATATTTGTAAAAATGTATGTAAAAATTAGAAGAGATGGATCTGTTCTATAAACCATCAAGGTATGGGAATGAAGACGCAAGAGGATTGAGGATTAGGAAGCAGCCTGGTGATTCTCTGCTTTGTCTTCTCTGTGCTCACCTCCTCTTCCTGGCAGCAGAAGGGGGGGGGGGGGGGAGAACTGTTTTCTGCTGCCTGAAATTGGGGAATTGGCTAGTTGAAAGGCAGAGCCCCATACTATACATTGATAAAAGCAGCCCTGCTGATAATGGCTCCCCCCACCCCCTCAGTTGAGCATTGGTAGAATGGTGGTATTCAAAATATTGTGTGTAGATAAAAATTAAATGCATCAAATTTTATAGAGCAAATGGCATAGAAAAATTATAAATTCAGATCAAAATGTGCGTACATAAGCAGAATGTTAAATCCTTCATTCTTAACCTTAATTTTGTCCTACTCTTTATGTGAGTGTCAAAGTAGGAGAATCCATTTCTCATGCTTGGGCATGCAGGCTATAAAAACGTCATTATATTTGTCAAAATCTAAGGTTTCTGATGAGACTGTTTTCAGGAATTTGGAGCCTATAGATATCAGAGCTATTATAGGAAAAAGAAACACACCTCCCGAACTCTAGGCTGCGATTGGCTGCACATCAGATCTACCTCTTCAATTAAACCTTGTGCTTCTGAGAAAGGCATACCATCCCTTGGCATTCTCCTTCCTAGGGTGTTGCTGTTTTCCACTTGGATTTTAATGTTCACAAAAAAACCTGAAGGCGATTAGCTTCTTGCGTCTTCATTCCCATACCTTGATGATTTATAGAACAGATCCATCTCTTCTAATTTTGACATAAATTTTTACAAATCCAATAATGAATCCAAGAAAATATCAGATATGAACCAAACTATCAAAAAGTTTAAAATACAGCAAAAAAAAAAGGAGGGGAGAATGGGACTTGATATACCGCCTTTCTGTGTTTCTTGCAACTACCTTCAAAGCAGTTTACATAGTATATACAAGTACTTATTTGTAGCTGGGGAAATAGAAGGCCAGATGCACTAAACTTAACGCAAGCCCTTAACGAGCCATTAACGAGCAAGTAGTAAACCCTGGCTTGCACTAAATACTTTTTTCCGACGACGGTAGCAGCTAACGAAAACGGAATGCAGATGAGCAAATTGTGTAGAAACCCCTATTGTGATGAGATGCACTAACCTTTTCCGATTGCCTTAATGCTGGAAAACGGTGGAAAATCTAACGAGAGGTCTGTACCTCTCGTTGGGGCTGCGCGGGATTGGAAAACTTCATAAAATGTTTTTTTTTAAATCGGGGGGGGGGGGGGGGGGCAAAAAGGGCCAAGTGCTCATCATGGACGGCCATTAGGGGAGTGCTCCACCCGAAAAACAGCCCAAGTGCTGAAATCAAACTGCTCCGATGCTGCAGGCTCTTTTTTGGACCCCGGAATAATAATAAATGGACATTTTTTTAAAGCGCTTTATTAAAAAATATCAAACAGGCAATGATGCTGCAGGCTCTTTTTTGGACATCATTCAACCCTAGAATAATAAAAACGTCCTTTTTGGCTGTGCTTCACTCAGCTGAGAGACCTGGAAGTAAGGGAGGGACATCCAAGTACATAGAGAGTTGTGGCTGAGTGGTTAGAGCACCAGTCTTGTAATCCAGAGGTGGTGGGTTCAAATCCCACTAATAATTTTGTTAAAAAAATAAAGGATGAGCACTTGGATTTTTTTTCCACTTTTTTAAGTTGTATGAAGTCTTTATTGAACATTTATCAAAACAGCATAACAAAATACAGCACTCCAGAACAAGTAAGTAATAGCATAACTGATCAGCTCCAGGTCTCTCTCAGCCAATCCCAGCACGTTTAGCTGTTATCAGTATCAGCTAAACGCGCTGGGATTGGCTGACAGAGACCTGGAGGGAGGGACGTCCAAAAAGTTTTGATTTGTGTCCTCTCACGTCCCGATTTTCTGGGCTGGAAAGCCCCTCCATATCGTCAGGTTAGTTTTTATTCTCTTGCCTCTGAACTGTACATTAGCTTGTAGCCTGTAAAAAGAACGTCTTTTTAGAGGGAGTTTTTTTATAGTGAAGGGCGTCCATAAAGGACGTCCATGGCATGCGCAGAGCAGCCAGCATAACGCTTGGCTGCTCTGTGCATGCTCAACCGGCCGATTGGCCGACTGTTTAACGATGGAATAGAGAATGCAAGTGAGCTACAACGAGCAGCTCATTTGCATTCCTATTCCTTGATGCATGCCCGTTCCTTACCGATTCGCTAAGGGAATCGGGAAGGGAAGGGCTCTAATGATTGATTAGTGCATCTATTAGACTAACTTAATACATTTTTGATTAGCTTTCAAAGGTAGCCCTTCTTCATCATATCAGAAATAAGCAAATGTTGAGAAATAACAATATATATAAGTGAAACATCAAAGCATTCCAATGATAGTCTCAAAGGAAGAGGGTGGGGTAGGTAAGGTGAGAAACATGGGAGCTGCGTGGATGAGAGACAGGGAAATATGGACAGTGATAAGAGGGTGATAAAGCAATTGAATGTTATGGTTTATAATGAGCTAGAAAACCCAGATCTTTGTTAAGTCCTGTCTGGTGGGTGTCAAAATATTTATTCATTCGACAGAGATTAAAGAAAACTAAAATCCGGCAAAAGAAAAATAAATAAATAAATAAAGGATGGGTTTGTAAGGCCCAAGAAAAAGAGCCACAAGAGAAGCAGAAAAAAATACCAAAACTCGCTAGCAGCTCTCAAAAAGACCAGGCGAGTGAGGAGAGTACAAAAAAAATACACTTTCTCACTCGGAAAAAAGAGAACTGAGGAATCCGCGTTTCCACAATGGGTGGGAAGGCACTCATGCATGCGAGGTGGAGCGCGGCTCGAGCTCTACAAACCTCTCTATTTTGTACTATGGCAAAAGCCGGACCAGGTGACACGGATCGGCATCACCCACTTCAGAGAATATAGAAGCCTGTTTGTCCTCGGAGAATAGCAGATAAATGCAGACGGACAGATGTGGTTTTGAGGTCAGAGTCTGAGAGGTAGAGGAGGTAGATGAGAAGGTGTTGAACAGGGCACGAAATGGGGTTCTAGTTTTGGGGAATGTGTCCAATGGGAGAACTATGTCCTGTTAGACTGGTATGATCTTCTGGTGGAGGGCCATTTGACAGCCAGGAGAACTGATCTTACTAGATGAGAAACTGGGATGTGGTCAAGGATGCTCTGTTCAATCTCTATGCAGTTGGGGAGAGGCTGGGCAGGTTGGGGTGGAGGATCCCGTCCATGCTGCTGTGTGAGAAGGGATGGATGGTTCCCTAGAGGAATCAGTGGCGTGATCAGCAGGTGCAGAAGGAGGGGAAACTAGACCTGCTGGGGCCAGCATGAAGCAATCAGGATAATTTGGGCGGAGTCCCGGGTGACCTTCTGAAGGACCCTGGAAATGAGTGGGAATGGTGGAAAGGCATAGAAAAGCTGATCCATCCAAGGATGCGATGGCATGGTTCCTTGGCCATAGGAAGTAGAAGTGGAATCATTTGGCATTGTCTTGTGAGTTACAGCGGTTGACGTGGGGGTTGCCTCAGGTACAAAACAGCTGATTGACCACTGTCCAGCTGAGGGACCACTCATGAGGATCCAGTTTGTGACTGAGGGAGTCCGCTGTCAGGTTGGATTGTCCTGGTATGTAGATGGCTTGAAAGTTGGCATGATGTGCTAGGGCAGAGATGGAGGGATCCGGATCTGCCCTGCTTGTTGATGTAGAATATGATGACCTGGTTGTCCATCTGAATGAGAATCTATTTCTGATACAGCCAGGTCTGAAGGTCCATAAGGAATAAAAGACAGCTCGCAACTCCAGATGAGTGATGTGGAATTGGGTCTTTCTTGGGGACCAGAGGCCTTGATTCTGTAGGTGGCCAAGATGGGCTCCCCAGCCTTTGGTGGAAACATCGATAGTGATTGTGAGGTAAGGCTGTGGGGCTTTGGACAGTTTTCCTGAATGATGGATGAGTGGCACCACTATAAAAGAGACGTCTTGATGGAGAGCAGAAGTGAAATGAGGCTGGATAGTGGCTGAGTGCGCTGGTTCCATTGTAGCTTGAGGTGCCACTGCAACGGTCACATGTGCAGCCAATCATGCAGAACTAAGAAGACAGTGGTGGCCATGTGACCAGTAGCCAGATAATCTGGTGTGTGGACATGTGTGGTGATAAGCAGAAGCAGTCACACAGTGCCCCTATGGCATGTCACCTGCCAGAAGAAAGTAGGCGCATGCCATGGATGTGTCTAGAAGAGCTTGAAGGTGAGAGATCGAGTTGGCAGTAGGGATGACGTCATAATTTATGATGGTTGGGATGGATGGGGATATGGGTGGAAGCATCCTTGAGGTCAAGAGCAGGCAGCCAGTTACCATGGTTGAGAAACAGCAGGATGGTGGCAAGCAAAATCATCCTCAACTTCTCCCACTTGAGGCAGGTGTTGAGCAGGTGAAGGTCGAGAATGGGTCGAAGCCCTTTGGTCTTCTTGGGAATGAGGAAGAAGTTGGAGTAGAATCTCGTCCCACATTGTGGTTCTGAAACTTCTTCCACAGCATTGTTCTGAAAGAGGAGGTTTGGCTCTGCAGCCAGGACCAGAATGCAATGATGAGGAGTTTTTGAGGGATGAGGTGGATAGAAGACCAGAGGGCTAGGAGTGGAGACGATACGCCACTTCATGTTGCTTCTCTGCCATTTCTGTTACACTAGGAGAGACCATGACAGTATTGACACTATACACTACTACTTATCATTTCTAAAGTGCTACTAGACGTATGCATAACTGTATAGAGTGAACTAGAAGTCCAGTGGGGTAGGAAAAAAATTGCACAGCCAAAGAGAAAAATATCACCCATACTGATACCTAGTCGGATCATACAATGGATGTGAAGCAATATGTGTGTGAGGTAGTTTTTTTTTTCTGACACTGTTCTGCATACAGCAACCCCAGGGGCACATTCCTCTTTACAGTTGGGAGACTTAGTACAGTTTATCAATGCTGGGTTACAATTCCTAAGAGTTTCACTTTAAATAAAATATTGAGGTTGGCATGTTAATCTACTTCAATGCGTGGAAATAAGAATTGAGAAAAAACATATTAAATGCTACCTTTCTATTGGACTATCAATGCAGACTAGCTCTCCGGAGTGGTACACTGTATGTGCCTGGAATTAAATGCCATGACCCTTCATCACCCCCCTGGAATCTCAGTCACTGCAAGGCTCTACAGCAGGTGGCTTTAATTTTGATGTTTTCTCCAGAGCAGGTGGAGCATTGACTGGCCCTCATGCGATAACCCTTCTCTACTGCAATTCAATACTGCCAGGCAGGACGTGGTTCAGACGAGCCCCCAGCTCTGACTGATTGAGAAACACTGAGGGGTGGGTGAAAAAGGGAACACTGTGTGTAGGTAAAAATCTGGATTGTCCACTGTTGGGAACAGGATACTGGGCTTGATGGACCTTCGGTCTATCCCAGTATGACAACATTCTGTGCCAACTTCCAGGAATGCAGCACATGTGCAGAATCCTCAGTCTAGATTTCCACAGGCTTTTCTCCAGCAGGACACGCAGTTCTTACTGTAGGGGAAATGACGTGAAGGTACAGAATCGTAGGGAAACCTTGATTCTCATGATTTGGAAACCAGTGGTATAACATGAAGGTATCTTTTAACTAATTGCATGTCAGGGAGGTGGTGTGACAGCTGCTGCAAAGGAAGTCACGTCACCACATTACCCTCCTTCAACAAAGGAGCAACCTCATCAGTCTCTGCATGTTCCCTTGTTACAAGCATATTTCTGAGGCCTCTTGAATAAAGTGCTGTGGTTGCCATGTTAATCCATTGAATGTACAGAAATAAGGGCCCCTTTTACAAAGGCACTCTAGCGTTTTTAGCATGCGCTGAACACTAGAGACACCCATATATTCCTATGGGCATCTCTAGCGTTTAGCACACGCTAATTTATTTATTTATTTGTAGCATTTGTATCCCACATTTTCCCACCTATTTGCAGGCTCAATGTGGCTTACATTTTCCATAATGGTGATCACCAATTCTGGAAGAGAAATACATATTTAAGGTGAAAGAGACAGAGAGGATTAGGTATACAGTTATAGAAAGTGCATTTTCATAATCAGAAAGTAAAAGGTGTTGGATTAACTTCCATCGTGATAAATTTGGACAATCAGGAATGTTAAACTTCAATCTTGTTGATTAATATAGTCAATCGGGAAGTACAGAATTATGTTTAGTGAAGGTTGGGTATAAAATTTTGACTAACTGGTATTTAGGGATGGATTATTGCAGTATGCTTTGTTGAATAGGTTAGTTTTCAATAGAAATCAAACAAAATAAAACATGGAAAAGAAAATAAGATGATACCTTTTTTATTGGACATAACTTAATACATTTCTTGATTAACTCTCGAAGGTTGCCCTTCTTCATCAGATTTATGTCGTGTGTTGTTTTTATTGATTTATCGTTTATTTTCTATACCGTTTCTTAATTGCATACACAAACCAGAATGGTTTACATTTCTTTAAAAATACACAAGGTAGTTTGTTCCATATTTGCGTACTTATATAGGAGAAACTGGATACATATGTTAATTTTTTTTTTTTTTACATTTGTACCCCACGCTTTCCCACTCATGGCAGGCTCAATGCGGTTTACATGGGGCAATGGAGGGTTAAGTGACTTGCCCAGAGTCACAAGGAGCTGCCTGTGCCTGAAGTGGGAATTGAACTCTGTTCCTCAGTTCCCCAGGACCAAAGTCCACCACCCTAACCACTAGGCCACTAATTTATATTTCACTCCTTTGCAGTTGGGGTAGTGAAGGTTCAGGAACGTGGGTGATGATTTAGTAATGATTAGCCCGCGCTAAAAACACTAGCACGCCTTTGTGAAAGACCTCCTAAAAGTTAAAAAAAAAAGAAGAATATTATACTAATACATTTCTTGATTAGCTTTCAGCATCAATACTGTCCTCCTTTCAGGTCAAGACAATCAGTCACACTATGTACAGCAGGAATGGGGTGGGGAAGGACTGTGGTCAAACAGCTGCCTCACTATAAAGAGTCCATTAACTGCTGCAGGAGAAAGAGGATGAGTCCTGGCATGGAGCTGCTGAATTCTGAGGGCAATGAGGAACAGGGAAGGTAGGAATTGTGAGCAGAATAAAGTGAGATGGTGGAGTGGCAAGAAGGGAACACAGTAGTGCAAGAGAAGAAAGAGAGAGAGAGAGAAAACATATTTTATGGTTTACTAACTACTAATAACAGTCAGAAATACCCAGAATACCTGAATGTAACTCACCTTCAGCTACTACTGAAGCAAAATCCAAATAAATAAATAATCAATAATTAACATGGCATAAAAACACTACTTTGTGATGTATTGGGCCAGATTTTATATATGGCGCCTAAAAAAAAATCCACACGGAACTAACTGTATTCTATATACAATTTAGACACAGTATATAAACGCTTAGTCAATAACGTAGCGCCTAAATCTATGCACGTTCATTTACGACAATAAAAACATGATGTAAATCCATGTATGTAGATTTAGGCGCACTGACCCGTATTCTGTAATTATGTGCATAAATTTTGGAACACCCATGAAACACCCATAAACACGCCCCTTTTAAGCTACATGCGTTTATTTTGAACTGCGCGCTTTGCAATTTAGACGCAGTTCTTTATAGAATATGGCTAGCAATTTCCGCGCATAGATTGTAATTATTGCCAATTAATGCTCGGCTGCTTTTCAGGTGCTGTGGAGGACTTGCAGCTCATCTGCATATCCTTACAGCCTTCTCCGGGATGACTCCCAGGTCCACTCCGATCCATTCAGGGCCTCCGCTCTAGGTGCCGCGCACCGGGGCATTTTCTCTTTACATTTATTTTTCTCCCACTTACTACTTATGGCTCCAGTACACTTTTTCTTCTTGGTACTGTCCCTTCCTAATCTGTTTCTCCATCTGAAACCACTGTACACTGCAGGAACACATTGCCCACCCTCTGTATTCATCTCACCATCTCTTTTTTTCCTCTTCCTTTTTCTCAGCTCTCAACCTTCAACGTTTCCTTCCTTCCATTCATCCATTTCCTTTCTGAGTACATCCTGCCTTTGTCGCTGTTATATCTCTCCTACTCTTCTCTGTACTCTCTTGCTCCTTCTCCTGCTCTCCTGTAACAAACTTTCCTACATCCATGACCTCTTTATCTCTCGTACTCTCCATCTGCTTGCCCTAACTGAAACTTGGCTTTATCCTGAAGACTCTGCTTCAGTCGCAGCCCTATGCCATGGAGGTTATCTTTTCTCACATGCTCCTCGCCCGGTTGGCCGCGGAGGTGGTGTCAGGATACTACTTTCACCCTCTTGTAGATTTCAACCTCTTCTTCCACCTCAGTCTCACTGTTTTTCTTCCTTCGAAGTCCACTCCATCCGTCTATTTGCTCCTCTGCCTCTCCGAGTAGCACTCATTTATCGACCCCCTGATAAGTCCCTTTCTTCCTTTCTCACTGACTTTGATGCCTGGCTTTCCTTCTTTCTTGAACCTTCATCTCCTTCCCTCATTCTTGAGGATTTTAACATTCATGCTAATGATCCCTCTGACTCTTATGCTTCTCAGTTTCTTGCTTTAACATCCTCTTTCAATCTTCAACTGTGCTCCACTGCCCCCACTCACCAGAATGGCCACTGTCTTGATCTTATCCTCTTTTCAAACTGCTCACTCTCCAGTTTCTGTGCCTCAACTCTTCCCCTCTCTGACCATCATCTGATAACTTTCACACTTAAACATCCTCCTCCCCAGTCCTGTCCAATCTTAACCAACACATTTAGGAATCTTCAGGCTATTGACCCTTCTACTCTGTCCTCCAGTGCTTCAAATCTTTTCTCTACCACTATGTTATCCAAGTCTGTCAATGAGGCTGTCTCTTCCTATAATACTATTCTCTCCTCTGCTCTGGATACTTTCGCTCCTCCCATTCCCCGGTCTGTAAAACGTACCAAACCCCAGCCTTGGCTGACCTCTGGAATCCGCTACCTAAGTTCCTGTGCCTGCTCTGCCGAACGCCTTTGGCTGAAATCCCGTGCCCATGCTGACTTCATACATTTCAAATTCTTGCTGACCTCCTTACAGTCTGCTCTTTTACTTGCCAAACAGGACTATTACATCCAGTTGACAAATTCTCTTGGCTCAAACCCTCAACGTCTCTTTGCCACACTGAACTCTCTCCTCAAAGTGCCTTCACCTCCAATTCCCCCTTCACTTTCTCCCCAGACTCTGGCTGAATACTTTCATGATAAGGTTCACAAGATTAAACTTGAATTCTCAACCAGGTCACCTCCACCTCGCCTTCCCTTAGTCCATTCTCTCAACCCTCCAACCCCTGCCTCCTTTTCTTCCTTTTCTGAAATCACTGAAGAGGAAACTACACATCTTATTTCCTCCTCGAAACTAACTACCTGTTCCTCTGATCCTATTCCCACCCATCTACTTAACACTATCTCTCCTACTGTCATCCCTTTTACCTGTCATATCCTCAATCTTTCACTTTCCACTGCAACTGTTCCTGATGCCTTCAAACATGCTGTAGTCACACCACTCCTTAAAAAACCTTCACTGGACCCTACCTGTCCCTCCAACTTTCGCCCCATCTCCCTCCTCCCTTTCCTATCCAAGATACTTGAACATGCTGTTCACTGCCGTTGCCTTGACTTTCTTTCATCTCAAGCTATTCTTGATCCACTTCAATGTGGCTTTCGCCCCCTTCATTCAACTGAAACAGCGCTTGCTAAAGTCTCCAATGATCTGTTCCTGGCCAGATCCAAAGGTCTCTTTTCTATCCTCATCCTTCTCGATCTGCTGCTTTTGACACTGTTGATCACAGCCTACTTCTTGATACGCTGTCCTCACTTGGATTTCAGGGCTCTGTTCTTTCCTGGTTTTCTTCTTATCTCTCCCAGCGTACCTTTAGTGTATACTCTAGTGGATCCTCCTCTACTTCTATCCCACTGTCAGTTGGTGTACCTCAGGGATCTGTCCTGGGACCTCTTTTTTTTTTTTTTTGTTACATTTGTACCCCGCGCTTTCCCACTCATGGCAGGCTCAATGCGGCAGGCAATGGAGGGTTAAGTGACTTGCCCAGAGTCACAAGGAGCTGCCTGTGCTGGGAATCGAACTCAGTTCCTCAGTTCCCCAGGACCAAAGTCCACCACCCTAACCACTAGGCCACTTTTCTCCATCTATACTTCTTCCCTTGGTACTCTGATCTCACCCCATGGTTTTCAGTATCATCTTTACGCTGATGACTCCCAGATCTACCTCTCCACACCAGAAATCTCAGCCGAAATCCAGGCCAAAGTATCAGCCTGCCTGTCTGACATTGCTGCCTGGATGTCTCAGCGCCATCTGAAACTAAACATGACCAAGACTGAGCTTCTTATCTTTCCCCCTAAACCAACCTCTCCTCTTCCCCCATTCTCTATTTCTGTGGATAACACTCTCTTCCTTCCTGTCTCATCAGCTCGTAACCTTGGGGTCATCTTCGACTTCTCCCTCTCCTTCTCTGCACATATTCAGCAGACTGATAAAACCTGTAATTTCTCTCTCTATAATATCACCAAAATTCGCCCTTTCCTTTCTGAGCACACTACCAGAACCCTCATCCACACTCATCACCTCTTGCTTAGACTATTGCAACTTGCTTCTCACAGGTCTCCCCCACTTAGCCATCTCTCTCCTCTTCAATCTGTTCAAAATTCTGCTGCACGACTAATATTCCGCCAGTGTCGTTATGCTCATATTAGCCCTCTCCTCAAGTCACTTCACTGGCTTCCTATCCGTTTCCGCATACAGTTCGAACTCCTCTTATTGACTTATACGTGCATTCACTCTGCAGCTCCTCAGTACCTCTCCACTCTCATCTCTCCCTACATTCCTCACCAGGAACTCTGTTCACTGGGTAAATCTCTCTTATCTGTACCCTTCTCCTCCACCGCTAACTCCAGACTCCGTTCCTTTTATCTTGCTGCACCATATGCCTGGAATAGATTTCCTGAGCCGGTACGTCAAGCTCCATCTCTGGCCGCCTTCAAATCTAAGCTAAAAGCCCACCTTTTTGATGCTGCTTTTAACTCCTAACCCTTATTCACTTCTTCAGAACCCTTATTTTATCATCCTCACTTTAATATTCCCTTATCTCTTGTTTGTCCTGTTTGTCTGTCCTAATTAGATTGTAAGCTCTGTCAAGCAGGGACTGTCTCTTCATGTTCAAGTGTACAGCGCTGCGTACATCTAGTAGCGCTATAGAAATGATAAGTAGTAGTAGTATGATAAAGGAAAAGAAACAGGAGCATTAAAATCAAACAAGGAAAAACAATGCACAGTAACTAAATGTGTCTGCTGTGTTCCAAAATATGATATATAAACTGCTCCCATAGTAGTTCTGGCTGTGTGATTTGCATTTGGGTTGTTTTTTTAAATGTTATATGGGTATAGGATAGGTCATGCATTTGATATTCTGCCTTTCTATGGTACAACTAAAGCAGTTTACATGTCATATACAGGTACTTCTGTGTCCCTAGTGGGCTCACAATCTTTAAGTTTTTTTGAACATGGGACAATGGAGGGTTCAGGGCCGATGAGAGAAAAAGCCGGGCCTGGGGCAAAAAATATTAAGGGGCTTGCCCAGTGGTGTGCTGGAGCGGGCTCTCACAGGCTCGCGAGAGCCGTTTGTTAAATTTTTAAGAATTTTGGGAGCCGGTTGTTAAAGTAGGCCTCCCCATGGCTACTTTAACAACTGACTCCCAAAATGTGGGCTTGGGCCCCCTCCTGAATTCTCTTTTACTTTGCTGGCAGTGATGCTGGCCCCACCAGTTAAGTAAATAGACTGCTGCTGCTCCCTGCTCCTTGTTTCTGACTCTGAGCATCAGGCTGGGACTTTTCATGCAAGCACAAGAAGGTTCCATCATGCTGCTCAGAGCCAGAAACAAGCAGCAGAGAATGGTGGCAGTCCATTTATTGGCTGGTGGGGCTCGGCAAAGTTATGCCTAGCGTGCCCGCACAAGGGAGGGGAGAGAGAGGCATGTATTCCCCCCTGCCCCCAAATTTTAGGGCCGGCTATGCCCGGAGAGAGAGCCCGTTGTTAAAAATTTACCAGCACACCCCTGGGCTTGCCCCTTCACCTCTGCCCTGCTCATCTCCCTTCCCTTCAGCACCCCCCCCCCCTCCGGGACCTGGCAGAGGGAAGGTCCTGGAGCAGGCTCCATTGTCAGCGGCTCCATAAGTTAGAGACCACAGCGGGAGGAGGGGAGGAAGAGACAAAGATGCCAGACCCACTGGAGCATTGCATTTTTTTTAACCACAGGAGCAAGGCAGTAAAAAGTTTTACTCCCACACCCACAGTAAATGCGCCAAAGTTTTGTGTGTTACTGTGGGTCCTGGTGCCGGGCCCCCCTTGGAGACTGGGCCGAAGGGAATCTTTCACCCCGCCGCCCCTCTCGGTGGCCCTGAGAGAGTTAAGTGACTTGCCCAGGGTCACAAGGAGCCACAATGGAAAATGAACCCCTGTTCCCCTGGTTCTCAGCCCACTGCACTACATATAATGGCAGGCTTACAGATTTCTTGGATAAGTTTTTGCAAAGTCTTAAGATTTCCTTTTAGGTGACAGGTTGAAGACAAACTACTTTTAAAGCGTCCTCTCTTCAAATTGCCGTCATCAATCACTTTTCCCTCAGTCTAATTCAGCATAATATTAGGGTGTTGATTCTGGTTAACTCAGTTTGTGAAATTGTTTCTCAGTACTCAATTACAGCTTAGCTCGTAAACAACAGGGTCTCCCTGTCCCGGAGAGCATACACTGGCATATGGAGAAATCCAACAGAGCCTATTTCCTAGGTTTCAAATGATTCTTCTATGGCATTAGTTCATCTGCATCAGCTACATCAGATCCTGCCTTTTTCTGCTCCTCAGTCTCAATTTCCTTCCAGTTTATAAAGGTTAAAACAACTGTAGGAATAAATTGAAACTAATCAATCTGTGAATCACTGGAATTTTCAGTAGACGGTCAAGATGAGTTACATTCAGGTATTTTCCTGAACTTGATGTACCGTGTTTCCCCGAAAATAAGACACTGTCTTATATTTATTTTTTCTACCCAAAACGTGCTAGGTCTTATTTTCGGGGAGATGTCTTATTTTCTGGGAAACATCGGTCGCCCCCCCCCCACCCGAGGTCGCCTGGCCCCCCCCCTCCTTCGCTCCCGGAACTAACCTGAAGCTCCTTTCACCCCTCGCAAGTTCAGATTCGGAGCATCAAGCAACAGTAGGGCAGACCTCTCCTTCCTTCCGTGCCCCGCCCTCGCCTGACATTATGTTACGTCAGGCGAGGGCGGGACATGGAAGGAAGGAGAGGTCTGCCATGCTGTTGCTCCAATCCGAACTTGCGAAGGTGAAAGGAGCTTCAGGTTAGTTCCGGGAGCGATGGAGGGGGGGCCCGGCGACCTCGGGTGGGGGGGCGCGACCTCGGGTGGCTCTCGGCGGCCCTGCTTAAAAAAAAAGTTTGGTAGGTCTTACTTTTGGGGGGGATGTCTTATATTTTAAATTTGCAGGAAAACCTCAGTAGGTCTTATTTTCGGGGTAGGTCCCATTTTTGGGGAAACACGGTAGAAGCAGACTGACAGTGGTCTGGACCCCTAACCACATATCAAAAGTGATTAAACTAAATGGAGGCTAGGGGAAAGGGGGCCCTGTAAGCCTGTCATTACATGTAGTACTGTGGGCTGAGAACTAGGGAAACCGGGTTCAATTCCCATTGTGGTTCCTTGTGACCCTGGGCAACTCACTTAACCAACCGTCCATTGGAGTGGAGGAGTAGCCCAGTGGTTAGTGCAGAGGACTTTGATCCTGAGAAAGTGGGTTTGAGTCCCACTGCAGCTCCTTGTGACTCTGGGCAAGTCACTTAACCCTCCAGTACAAATAAGTAACTGTATATACTATCCAGCTTATTTTCGAAAGAGATCGCCAGCCATCTTCCAACACAAACTGGGAGATAGCAGGCGATCTCCTGATCCTGGCCAAATCGGTATAATCGAAAGCCAATTTTTGCCGGTGCCAACTGCTTTTCGTGGCAGAGCCGGCCAAAGTTAAAGGGGGTGTGTCGGTAGGTTAGCGAAAGCGGAACAGGGGCGGGGAGAGGCGTGGTTATGAGATGGCCAGCTTCACCCCATAATGGAAAAAAGATGGCTGGCTCAGACGAGCATTTCACCGGCTGCACTTGGTCCATTGATTTTTAGGTCCAAGTCACAAAAAAGTGCCCCAATTGACCAGATGACCACTGGAGGGAATCGGGGATCACCTCCCTTGACTCCCCCAGTGGTCACTAACCCCCTCCCACCCTCAAAAAAACAATTCTAAAATCTTTTTTTGCCAGCCTCAAATGTCATACTCAGGTACATCGCAGCAGTATACAGGTCCCTGGAGCAGTTTAAGTGGGTGCAGTGCAGGCGGACCCAGGCCCATCCCCCCCACCATGGTGGTAAATGGGAGCCCTCCAACCCCCCCCCCAAAAAAAAAACCCACTGTACCCACATGTAGGTGCCCCCTTCACCCATAAGGGCTATGGTAAAGGTGTAGAGTTGTGGGGAGTGGGTTTTGTGGGGGCTCAGCACCCAAGGTAAGGGAGCTATGCACTTGGGAGCTATTTTAATTTTTTTTTTTTTTTAGAAGTGCCCCCTAGGGTGCCCGGTTTGTGTCCTGGCATGTCAGGGGGACCAGGGCACTACAAATGCTGGCTCCTCCCATGACCGAATACCTTGCATTTGGCCGGGTTTGAGATCGCCAGCACTAGTTTCCATTATCGGCAGAAATCAATGCCGCCCATCTCTATAGCCGGCCCCGACCGTATTATCGAAACGAAAGATGGCCGGCCATCTCGTTTCGAAAATACGGTTGGCTCCTCCCCTTCATGGCGCTGTCCTTGGAGATGGTTGGCCATGGAGATGGCTGTTCAATTATGCCCCTCCATGTAAACCACTTTGACCATAGTTGCAAAAACCATAGGAAGGCAGTACAAGTCCCATTTTCCTTTCCCTATTTGAGATTCTCCATGGAATGTTGCTACTCTCTGAGATTCTTTTGAGATTCTACTATTTGAGATTCTACACAGGATGTTGCTAGTGGAGGAATAGCCTAGTGGTTAGTGCAGTGGTCTTTGATCCTGGGGAACTTCATTCCATTCCCACTGCAGCTCCTTATGACTCTGGACAAGTTACTTAAGGGAAAAGGAAATGGGACTTGATATACCGCCTTTCTGAGGTTTTTGCAACTACATTCAAAGTGATTTACATATATTCAGGTACTTATTTTTTGTACCAGGGGCAATGGCGGGTTAAGTGACTTGCCCAGAGTCACAAGGAGCTGCAGTGGGAATCGAAGAAATTTAACAGGAGAATAAGGGATTAAGAGGTTGTACATGTAAGTGGACAGAGGAACAGCACTTAGGCACATAAGGGCACTACACGCTATGGTATAAGGTAGTGCTTAACTGCAAGGAGTTTACGTGTAGGTGGAAGCATGTACATGCCTCCAATTCACACGCATGACTTAATAGAATACAGTGGAACACAGGCACACCCATTCACACCAGCCACTGACATGGTAAAAATGACAGGGGTGTAGCCAGTCCTCCACTTTTGGGGGGGCCTAGGGGTGAACTGAGGGACAACATATTTCCTCCTCCCCCCCCCCCCCCCACGCATTAAAAATATTACCTTTGCTGGTAGGGATGCAGAAACCCCACCAGCCAAAGAATTTCACTGCTTGAACCACTCCCCTCCTTGTGCTGCTGCAGTAAAGAGAAAGTCGGCTGCCTGCCTCCAGCTGCCGATGCCAGGTAGACGTGAATCACTTGTTTACTCTTTCCAATAATACTAGGACTAGGGGGCACGCAACGAAGCTACAAAGTAGTAAATTTAAAATAAATCTGAGAAAATATTTCTTTATTCAATGTGTAATTAAGCTCTGGAATTCATTGCCAGAGAATGTGATAAAAGCAGTTATCTTAGCAGGGTTTTAAAAAAAGGTTTGTATATGTTCCTTAAAGAAAATTCCATAATCCATTATTAAGATGGACTTGGGAAAATCCACGGTTTATTTCTAGGATAAGCAGCATAAAATGTATTGTACTGTTTTGGGATTTTTGCCAGGTACTTGTGACCTGGATTGGCCACTGCTGGAAACAGGATACTATTTATTTATTTATTGCATTTGTATCCCACATTTTCCCACCTATTTGCGGGCTCAGTGTGGCTTACAATACTTTGTGAAGGATGGAAATACAGTGTTACAGTACGATTATGGGTTACATTGTGAGGAGTTATAGGAAGACATAGTCAAGTCAAAATTCGTTAGGGCATGGAAACCATGTGAGGTTATAGTGGGGAAAAGATAAGGCGATAGATCAGATTCAAAAGAACATAGGATATAACATTTTATCTGTGGGTGGAGTATGACGTGTGGTGACAATACGGGTAAGAGAAGTTCAGAAGGGAGTGTATTGATGCATTTCTATTAGTATGTATGGACTTCATGTGTTTTGATCCTTGCAATAAATTTTCTCGAAGAGATGAGTCTTCAATTGTTTGCGGAAGTCGGTTAATTCGTAGGTCATTTTCCGGTTGCGTGGTAGTGTATTCCAGAACTGTGTGCTCATATAGGAGAAGGTTGATGCATGCAGTACTTTGTATTTTATGCCTTTGCAATTAGGGAAGTGGAGATTGAGGAAAGTTCTGGATGATCTTTTAGCGTTTCTGGGTGGCAGGTCTATTAAGTCAGACATATATACAGGAGCTTCACCGTGGATGATTTTGTGAACCTTAAAGGTGATACGTTCCTTGAGTGGGAGCCAGTGTAGTTTCTCACGCAAGGGTTTTGCGCTTTCGTATTTTGGTTTTCCGAAAATGAGTCTGGCTGCTGTATTCTGGGCTGTTTGAAGTTTCCTCAGTATTTGTTCTTTGCAGCCTGCATATAGTGAGTTGCAATAGTCTAGGTGGCTGAGTACGAGTGATTGCACTAGGCTGCGGAATACGGACCTTGGGAAGAATGGTTTTATTCTTTTCAGACCTTTGGTCTGTCCCAGTATGGCAATTCTTATGTTGTTATGTTAAGTATTTCCTGACATTGCTCCTAAGTCTCCCACTCTGCAACTTCAACTCATGACCTCTAGTTCTACTGCTTCCCCACCTCTGAAAAAGATTATTGTATATTAATACCTGTCAAGTATTTAAATGTCTGTATCATATCTCCTCTATCCCTCCTTTCCTCTAGGGTATACATATTAAGGCCTTCCAGTCTCTTCTTATACATCTTTTGGCACAATCCCCATATCATTTTTGTTGCCTTCCTCTGAACTGTCTCAAGTTTTTTTTGTTTGTTTTTTTTTATGTTTGAAAATATTTATTGAAGCTCAGATATACAAATTAGCGGCATCATTTCCGCGAACATCGATAGCATTACAACAAGAGCATAATAATATTCAAATGACAATAAAGCAACACCTGTCTCCCCTAATCCCCAACCCACCACCCTCCCATCAAATCATCCCCCCCTTACAGATCCTTACAGAATAGGCAGAGAAGAATCAGGGCAAGCAGTCCACTTCACATAAGGGTCCCAGATGCGAAAATAAGCCAACAATTGTCCACTACGCAAAGCTGTTAGTTTGGACATTAAATGAATGTGGCCCAATTTCCGCAGAATCACAGTACGTCCCAGCAAAGTAGGTTGCTTCCAGGCCGCAGCGAGCACCAGCTTACTCGCTACAAACACATAGGTAAAACTGCCTCAAGTTTTTTGATGTCTGTAGCGAGATACTGCTTCCAAAATTGAACACAATACTCCGAAATGGGACCTCACCAGGGACTTGTACAGAGCCATTAACACCTCCTTTCTTCTGCTGGTTATGCCTTTCTCTATGTAGGCTAGCATTCTGCTGGCTACAGCCACCATCTTGTCACATTGTTTCGCTGCCTTAAGATCCTCCGACACTATCATCCTAAGGTGTATAGAATTCTTCTGTATGGGAGTGAAATCTGAATTCTATACACCTATACACTATGCGTTATAGTGACAGTTCTACTGGGCATTATGTCCTGCGTCGTCGTCCCCCCCCAAGGTACAGTGCCCCCCCCTGGTGCATCACCTCAAAACACCCCCCCCCCAGGTGCATTTGTCTTACCTTCTGGGGTGCTGGGATCAGTCGCTTGGCTGTTGGCTCCGCCGGTTGCCTGCTCCCTCTGCCCTGGAACAGGAAGTAACATCAGAGGGAGCAGGGAACCGACAGAGTCAACAGCCACACGGCTGCTCCCTGCACCCCCCCTCCCCACAGCATGCACACAGGGTAAACCGCCCCCACCGCCCCATCCTCAGTAAGCCGCGGCTGCATTGTCTTTTATAGCTACTTTAAATGGGGGTGTGGGCTATCAAGATATGTTAGTTTGTCTTGTCCCCCTGCCCCTCCTCCATTGCTTCCGTTCCCAGATGCAACTGGCCAACTGGCCTCCCAATCCCCACCCTGAATTACAGAGCATCTGGCCCCAGGAGGTATCAGTGCTACTGCTCCAGAATTGTACACAATATTCTAAATAAGGTCTCACCAGAGTCTTATACAGGGGCATCATCACCTCCTTTTTCCTACTGGCCATTCCTGTCCCTATGCACCCATACATCCCTCTAGCTTTCGCCATCGCCTTTTCTACCTTAAGGTGGCCAAATAGGTAGAAAAGGGGATGGTGACAGCTAGAAGGATACCACACCTTCAAAAAGATAAACAGAATGGAGTCGGTCCAGAGGGCAGCTACTAAAACGGTCAGTGGTCTTCGTCATAAAGCATGTGGGGACAGACTTAAAGATCTCAATACGTATACTTTGAAAGAAAGGCGGGAGAGGAAATATGATAGAGACATTTAAATACCTATGTGGCATAAATGCACAGGAGGTGAGTCTCTTTCAATTGAAAGGAAGCTCTGGAATGAGGGGGCATAGGATGAAGGTGAAAGGGGACAGACTCAGAAGTAACCTGAGTAAATTCTTCTTCATGGAAAGGGTGGTGAATTCGTGGAACGGCCTCCCAGTGGAAGTGGTGAAGACGAAAACAGTATCTGAATTCAAGAGAGCTTGAGACATGTAATAGGATCTGATAGGGAGAGAAAATGGCATGGATGGGCAGACGGGTTAGACCATATGGTCTTTATCTGCCTACATTTTTCTTGTTTCTATGTTTAACCCCCTGCCCTCAAATTAAAAAACAAAAAGCAAGCATAGAAGGGAGCAGAAAAGGCGGGAATGGGTTCCATTCCTATCTGTCAGCACTTGATGTGCCTGACACAGAAATATGCAAGAAGAAATCCTCTTTATTAATGAAAGTCGAAGTGGGCCTTTATAGATGAATTTGTTAGCAGAGAAGAAACATAATATGTAAGGATGTAATTCATGTCAGTGTTGTCATTGAATCCAGTCTTGGCTAAATGTGTCTGGAGTGGATGGTACATGTGGGACAGAGGGCATCCCAGGGCTTCCAGCTGTGATTAATTGCACTGGTGACGGCCTCATTACTCAGTGACTGACCTTTCACACACCTTCCATATCAGTTGTCAAAACATTCTGTGCCACTTCAAGGAACACATCAACAGATAAATGCATTTAAAATATCTGTTCAAGTATGTTGAAGTCTGTTTCCTCTCATGTAAGCAACCCATGACTACTTTCAGGTAGGGCTGCAACTGCCAGTTCTCCCCCCCCCTTTTTTTTTTGGGGGGGGGGGGTTACATTTGTACCCTGCGCTTTCCCACTCATGGCAGGCTCAATGCGGCTTAGGAGGAATGCTCCATAGTTTGCAATTATTTTTCAGTCATCTTTTTAATATCTCCCTTCTTGGGGTGCACATCATGGGGAGTTTCAAGTCTCTCTCTCTCTTTCTGTCTCCCACTCCCACCCTTTCTCCTTCTCTCCTTCATCTCTTTCTGTTTCTTTCTCCCTTTCTCTGTCTCTTCCACACCCCACCCCATCCCTTCTCTCTCTTTCTCCCTCCTCTCCCACTCCCCCGTCTATCTGACTCTCAGCCATGTGTAGGGTGTAGGGTGCAGGGAGGCCGGTACCCCTCACGTCAGCACTTAGGGGTCAGATGACCCTTCTGTCTTCCAGCTTAGTGGATCATTGCCTGACCGGTACATTGTTCTGGGGAGAACCCTGTGGGTCACAGGGACTGCTCCTGACTGCTGCACGGATTAAGTTCCACTCTGACAAGGGTATAAATAAAGTTTGGCAAGGCACTCTGTCAGCAGCCAAGAGGGAGAAGCGTTTGGAGCAGTCTAGTGTCTGAGGTGACGCACCTTCTACAATAACATTGCAGAGGATTGAAAGTGAGGAAGGATAGCACTGGCCATTCTGTATCTGCAGGTAATGGTAAAAGATGCATAGGGACTGCTATAGATCCTTCAAAAGGCCAACAGATGTTCTCAGTCCTGGACATGAAGTGCTTCTGCAGAGAGCATTGCTTTCTATATCTGAGATTGCTTGTGCTTTGTTCAGTTAGCCATGTTTTGAGAACTAAGCATAATATCTGAATATTAAACTAATGATATATCTAAGTGATTTACTGCCAGTGCTTGCTTAGAGTGGAGGAGTAGCCTAATGGTTAGAGCAGAGGACTAAGAACTAGGGGTGGCAGGGTTCAATACCCAATGTGGATCCTTGTGACCCTGGGCAAGTCACTTAACTCTTAGATTGTGAGCCTACTAGGGAGAGAGAAAGTACCGATACATAAACTGCTTTGGTTATACCACAGAAAGTTGGTATGTCAGGAGCTAATAAACATAGATGTGTCTAGAACTGTTAATTATCGAATGTAAAATTTGGAAAACTTTCCTGTGCTGTTTTGGCATGCTTTCTCTTTCATCTCTTTGGCACTTCCTGCTGCTCAAGTTTCTGCTGAATTTGTATTTCAATGTCAGAGTCTGTGATCACAGGAGCTTGTTCGTAGCCTAGTCTGCATTTCAGGATATCCACAAAAAACACTTGTATCTCAAGGTTTTTCATTGTGAATATCCTGAAAAGTCAACTGGCTATGGGGAATCTTAAAATGGGGAGTCTGTTGTCTACTAGATTGTAAGCTCTTTGAGCAGGGACTGTCTTTCTTCTATGTTTGTGCAGCGCTGCGTACGCTTTGTAGCGCTATAGAAATGCTAAATAGTAGTAGTAGTAGTAGTTTGTAGTGCTATAGAAATGCTAAATAGTAGTAGTAGTAGTAATCCAACATTGGTGTCCCTGAGGAAGAGTTTTGAATCAGGGATTCCTGTTGGGCATTTGGAACATTCAGTGCAATAGCGATCTACTGAATCAAGATAAGTTCGCTCCTGTTTGCTCCTTATTCCGGTGCTTTTGTTAAGTGTATGAATATTTACATGGACTGAATTAAGCCTGTATTGAGATAGGCTTCTTTCTTTTGGATTAGAGTCCTTTTTGTATATGGATGCCTATTGAACATTCTTTTGTTGTCGTCTGCACTATTTCATATACAGAAGTTAAGCTAAAGATAAAATAAAAAACATCTGGATTTATTAATAAATTAAGGGGTACATTCTCAGAGAGTATCCATGACGTATAGCGCTTTTAAGTGAGCCGCTTTGCCGCTAGTCTCACTGAAATTGTAGGTACAGCCTATGATACTGAACTCTCTTTTGTACCCCTTCTTGGTAAAGTATTAACATTAGCGAATCTTCTTCAAGCACCTGATATACCATATATATATTTTATTTTTGGGATTGACTTTTGTCAGTCAGTATATATATATATATATATATATATATATATATTTATTTATTTTTTTTTTTTTTTTGTCTCTCCCTTGGGATTTTATATCGTGTCAGTGATTTATTACGGGGGTCTCTAGGGCAGGCTTACGAAGTTGTGCCGAAACTATGAATGCACACAGGAGGCAACTAGTAATCACAGCTGAAACTGCAGGGGGGAGTAGGATCAGGATCTGAGCGCCCCAAGGAGCCATTTTACAAAGCGGTGGTAAGCCCAACGCGGGTTGCTGCGTGCCAATATGGCGCTTCCAGCAGCCCAACACAGGCATCGGCAAAAGTTCCAGCCCTAGCGTGTGCCATTTCCCGTGCTAATGAAAATAGGGCACTATTTTCTAACGTGGCAGTTACACTAAACGGTTATCGCTGAGTTAGCACGGGAGCCCTTACTGCCACCCCAGTGAGTGGGGGGTAAGTGCTCCTCCTCGTATGACCACACGGTAACAACAATCTTTCTGCGTGGCCATGGCTATTTCCAGCCTTTTTTACCCACTGCAGTAAAAAGGGCCACAGAGCGCGGCAAAAATGGCCCCCCGCCACCTGCGCAAGGGCCCTATTTACCGCAGCTTAGTAAAAGGACCACCCCCAAATGAGCTGCTGTGTGTGTTTAGTCAGAATGGTGGCTGCTAAGCCTGTTTGTTTGGACATGGCTGAACTGTGCGACAGACACTCCTTAAAAGTGAAGGTCATCAGCTCTGGAATCAAGTAACCAAAGTGTCAGCAAAGTAAAAGAGAACAAACAAGAGTCTGCCTTTCTTAGTAACCACCCTGGATCACTTGATGTCAGACAAGGTAATGCACTATTAATGGGACGTCAGGGCAAGTTGCTGTCTTTGCTACAGCTGTGTGTGTTCCTGTAAGGCCTGGGCACTCTCAGATGTGTTTTGAGTGTACTTGGCAATAGCAATGCTGCGTAGTCTTAGCCGACCATGCCTGGCTCTGAATGAGACATTTATAGTCCATTTTCCTGGTAGACTAGCAAGTTAGATCAGATTCACCAGTTCTGATGCAGAGTTTCCTAGAACCACGTCCCAGTCTTTCATGGGCAGATGATCAAAAGCCCTGCGCTGTTCCAAACAGCGCCCTAAAAATAGCGCTGGCCCCCTACCTTTTGTTGGAGGAGGGACGCAGCCTGCCTGCCTCCCTCCTCTTCCAGTCAGTCGACGCCCAAAATGGCGGCGCCCAGCCCTGCCAATTGCATCCTGGGATGTGCTGGGCGGGGCTAGAGACCATGTAAGGGAATCGCTCCCTTACATGGTCTGTAGCCCCGCCCAGTGCATCCCAGGATACAGTGGGCGGTGCTGGGCGCCGCCATTTTGGGCGTCGACTGACTGGAAGAGGAGGGAGGCAGGCAGGCTGCGTCCCTCCTCCAACAAAAGGTAGGGGGGCCAGGAGGGGGGCCGGGAGGGGAGCCGGCACGACACCACAGCACACCAGGGAATCTAAGGACAACGCTGGGGGGAGGATTTGGGGTGGGCTGGAGGTCCACCGGACCTCCAGTCCCCCCCCCCCCCCCCCGTCGATGGATCACAGTTGGAAAAGATCCTTTGGTCGGAGGCGGCCAATCAACGATTTCTGGGGGTTTCGGGGGCTGGAGACCCACCGGATCTCCAGCCCTCCGTGAACATGGGGGGGGATCGTCGGGGGGACCGGAGGTCCTCCGGACCTCCAGCCCCCCGTTCGCGTTTGCCTTGGGGGGGGGAAGGGGGGCCTGCATGCTGGACAGGGCTCACCATTCCTCCCCAATGATCAGCAAAATCTAACGCCAGCTCGGAGCTGGCGTTGATTTTGCTGCAGCCAGCGACCCAATCTTTGGCGCGCTGGTCGCTGATCATTGGGGATGAATGCGTTTAAGCGCCAATTAGCATGCATTTGCAAGCTAATTGCGCTAGAAGCCCTGTTTAGCATGCATTTGCATGCTACTTGCGCTGAGAGCCCTCGAGTGCGCTGTTTCAGGCGTTCGAGGGCTCTGATCATGGGTCGGCTGCAAACTCTGGCGCTAGTATGGCGTTAACAGCCTCTAGCGCCAGAGTTTGCTTTTGATCATGAGGGCCTCAGTGTCTAGGTGCCGTGTGTAATGTTAGATGGGAGGCTGCGTCTGCTGTGCTGTGTCCTTAAGAATGGAAGACAAGCCATGTTGAGTCAAAGCAAGATCAATCGACCCACTTTCCTGTCTCTGGCAGTGGCCAGTCTGGTTCACAAGTACCTGACAAATGCCAAAAAATAGATCCATTCTTTTCTATTCTCCAAGATCCTCCCCTCCTCCCTCCCTTTTACCTCTAAGTGGAGCACAGAAGCAATGCGGCATAGGATTGAGTTGCATTTCTGGAAATGTACTGTTTGTTTGTTGCCCACTGGATTCTTTGGATTTGCAGGTTGTGGTGGTTTTGTTTGGCACAACCCAAAGTTGACATTGGATAGCAATTTGAGGAAGGAACAGCTGTGGCCTTAAAGGTTCACACACACAGTGTCATTTCGGGATAGCCTTCATGTTGGGATCAAATAAAGGTACCACAGCTAGTGAAGGATTGACTTTTCTCTAAGACCAAATGACTAGTAAAACTTTGAGGTTACCATATTTTAATGAAATTTACTAAATTGGGAGGGGGGTGTTGTTTTGGATTTAGCTCACACTGGTACAGTAGCTATTCTCCTGTCCCCAAAGGGTTCACATTCTAAGGGTCCCATTTACTAACATTTGATATAACACAGACCCCATTATTCACTAATTAAAGGGCAGTTCTATAAGCTTCATGCCCCTTATGTGAGTAAATGTATAGAACACTAGGACTTACACACATAATTTATACTTTCTTGCAAAAGTGCTAGCAGAATGCCAACGAGCTATTCTACAAGGACACGTGAAATAGGAAGTGCCACCTAAGTACATAAGTGTTGCCATACTGGGACAGATCGAAGGTCCATCAAGCCCTAGCATCCTGTTTCCAACTGTGGCCAATCCAGGTCACAAGTACCTGGCAAGATCCCATAGAGCTGGAGGGGATCCCTGCGGGAACCATGGGATTCCCACTAACCCCGTTCCCGTGCATCTCTACAGCGGCATCCACAGTATTCTATAATACTGCATGCAATTTTCTGGAACACC
Organism: Microcaecilia unicolor; assembly: GCF_901765095.1. NCBI lineage: Eukaryota > Metazoa > Chordata > Amphibia > Gymnophiona > Siphonopidae > Microcaecilia > Microcaecilia unicolor. The sequence continues at coordinate 20,316,461 of NC_044034.1, forward strand.
CCTGACCCACCCATTCCCCTCCTGTGGGAACACCCCCTTTGCAGTTGCACATGAATACACTTAGGCACTATCCTATAACCGGGCGCATAAGTGTATTCCTGCACCAGTCTGCCGTTTCAGCATCTTGCATCTGTTGGAACATGTTTCTGTGCTGAAACCTGGACACAGAACTAGCGTCTAGCTTTGGGCACCATTTCTAGAATTTCCCAGTAAGTGTCTAACTTGTTAATGGAAATGAGGTTCCAGGTTTGTACCTGGATGGCGATGTAACTTGCCCGAGGTCACAAGGGGCATCTGTGGGGTTTGAGCCCTGGCTTCCCTAGTTCTAAAAGTCCACTGCTCTAATTGCTAGGCTACTCCTCCATTTCTATGTAACTAAACCTACCATCACTCATGTCTACAATACACTCTCTCTACTCTGAAAAGCATAGGAAATGTGGTAAATCTTTTCTATCATTAACAGTGATCCTCAGCATAGGTTTGAAACATAGAACATTACTATCCAATCTGCCCATCCAAACCATCTACTACTACTACTATTTAGCATTTCTATAGCGCTACAAGGCATACGCAGCGCTGCACAAACATAGAAGAAAGACAGTCCCTGCTCAAAAAGCTTACAATCTAATAGACAAAAAATAAATAAAGTAGCAAATCAAATCAATTAATGTGAACGGGAAGGAAGAGAGGAGGGTAGGTGGAGGCGAGTGGTTACGAGTCAAAAGCAATGTTAAAGAGGTGGGCTTTCAGTCTAGATTTAAAGGTGGCCAAGGATGGGGCAAGACGTAGGGGCTCAGGAAGTTTATTCCAGGCGTAGGGTGCAGCGAGACAGAAGGCGCGAAGTCTGGAGTTGGCAGTAGTTGGCAGTATCACTCCCTTATAGAGCCCATGTACTTGTCCCAAGCTTTCTTGAATTCAGTTACAGTTTTCATCTCCACCACTTCCACTGGGAGTCCCCGTTCACCTTCATCCTGTGCCCCGTCATTCCAGAGCTTCCTTTCAATTGACTCACCTCCTATGCATTCATGCCATAGACGTATTTAAAACATCTCTATCATATCTCCCCTCTCCTGCTTTTCATCCAAAGTATACATTGTTGGCTCCACCGATTCCCTGCTCCCTCTGCTCTGGAACAGGAAGTAACATCAGAGGGAGCAGGGAACCGGCAGAGCAAACAGCCGCACAGCTGCTCCCTGTACCCCTCCTGCAGAGTGCACCCGGGATGGACCGCCCCCACCCGCGGTACGCTCCAGACTTGCCATTCCTCTCTCTATGCACCCAAGCATCCTTCTGGTTTTTGCTGTCCTGTTTTCTACCTGTTTGGCCATCTTAGGATCAACACATACAATCACACCCAAGTCCCATTCCTCTGTCATGCACAGTACTTCACCCCCTAAACTGTACTGTTTAAGAAGAGGGCTTCAAGTTTCTGATGACCAATTAATCCTGACATCCATGGAGCAACCTACCAGAGATGCTGCAGTTCTGTGTACCTTGAAGCGCTTTCCTGGGAAGAATAACATTCACAGCCTTTTGATTTTTTATTGCAGGTTTGTCTGATTATGTTCCAACTAAGGACTGTTGTGTTACATGCTCTGAAAATGTACAAAAACAGAGTTATGAACAAATATTTTCTAGAGCGAGACAAAAGCTTTTGAATCTGCTCAAAATCAGGTAACTTTCTCAAATATAAATTTTTTTAAATCATTTAAATTTATCTTTTTTATTTTCTACAGAGCTTACATCTGTACCTTCTCTGGACTCAACCCAAGCCAGGAGTACTATTTGCACCACTTCTCATGCTTAGACAGAAATAAGTTTATGAAATTTAAATCTCTAGAAAGCTTTCCATTATCAGGGCTGGTCCAACCATTAGGTAAGACTAGGTGGTCACCTAGGGCAGCAGGTTCTAAGGGGCTGCAATCTAAACAAAACAGTAAGGAGCCGATGCACAGAGGTCAACGTTAAATATGGAAACCGCCGGAGAACTTACCCAGTCGCAAACAGCGACCGATGCACAAAGCTCATGCACATGAGCTGCACAGAAATTTAATGGCGACCTTTGTGCATTGGCCCCTGGAAGTGCCTAGCACATGCACAGAACAGTTGTTTCCAGGACACCGGGGGTGAGGGGAGGGGAAGGAGAGGGGGGAGAGTGCCCCTGCGCTCACAAACAAAAAAACAAAACTTCGGAGCTCCTGTGGCAGTGGGGGGACCTGTGTAGCCAGTTTGGACGGCAGCAGGGGCTCGGGTGCGTGAAGCTGAATCTGAACAAAGGTCAGCAGAGCACCGGAAGGAGGGGAGAAGTGAACTGGACGGGGGTCAGCCCCAGAGTTGCCAGCGTGGATGAAGAGGGCTCCTCTCTGACAGCTCTTGACCTGGCATAAAATCTAGCATGTTAAGAGCTTGTTGTAATACATTTGCATGGGATTCTCAGTAGCTGCTACAGCTCACAGTTAAAGCTACTCAAAACCCCTTTGTGCATTAGATACTACATAACCTTTGCTTTTGACAGGCTCCAACCAGTCTAAAGCAAATGTTGCAACCACGGTAAGGTTTGCACATCAGCCTCTCTGTCCTGACAGCCACAGAAACTCAGAGAACCATCAGAACCACTGTTCCTTCTAAGCTGTGTGGGAGTCCTCGAACTGCCTTGCTTCCAGTGGGGGTGATGCTTCAAGATTGTATATATAAATACTGTAATATTGTAAATGTAAAAAGCTTGGCTCAGCTCTTCTCCCAAGCTTTTAATACTTAGGTTGACTGACTATACACTCATTCTGCACCTGGACAAGCTTGCAACACACACTGTAACCAGAAGGGGAGCCAGGTTGAAGGCGCGGGGAGAGCGAAAGCGGCGCGAGAGCGGACTTCCGTCGGCACATGTTTTCAATGCAACACATTGAGAAAACAATAGGCGCCAGCAGAAGTCCGTTTGGTGGAGCGGCTGCTCCCCTGGTGCCCCCCCCCCCTAGCTACGCCACTGACTGTAACTTAGATCACTTCCTTATATCTTGTTTAGCTGTACAAAAAACTTGCCTTGAGTTTTGCCACCCATTTATTTATTTCAACTGTACCACCCATCTTGGTCCTTCAGCAGTGTATTTTTTTATAGCGAAAAAGGTGCCGGTACTCAATGCCAGGCCACCCTTCAGGGGTGGGGTGATCACTGAGGGAACCACCCCACAATAGCCAGGCCCCCTGCAACAAGTCACAGAATCTGAGCCTGACCTCTTTCATTAAAACTTGGGGACCATGGGTCAATTTTAGCAGGCAATGGAAGAGGTGTCAGTACTCCGTACCCCCTGTTGGGCTACCACGGGAGCCCTTACCGCCTCCTAAATAGGATACACAGCAAGTGTTCAACTTACCACATGGCCATTTCTTTCCTTTAAAAAACCCTTTTATCTGGTGGCAGTACAAGAGGGCCTTGGCATGCGCCAAACCTGTGAGCTGATGCCATCACAAGGCCCCATGTACCGCCACTTGGTAAAAGGGGTCCTTAGCAGGGACTTTAACTCCTCTCTTTACATTTCACAAGCTAAGAGTCTGTTGAGAACAAACATGTTTTGCAAAAAACTAAGGAGGAAATGGGAAGGGACAACATCCTTCTGAGGACTCTTTTCAAAGCCATTTGCTTGGACTGAAACATGCCCTTCCTTAGTATAGCTACAAATGCGTGTGGGTTTCCATAAAGCCCGTTTTGTGTTACAGGAAAAAGACGAGCTCTCATGGGTATGTTTAGATCAAGGGAGGAAAACAGAATTTGCAAATATGATTTCTCAAAATCTGCACCCTATCTTGCCCCTACTTAGGCAGCCACACAAATAAGCAGTGCAAAGTATGTCACCATTTTTGCACCTACTTTATGGTGGCTAATTTTCAAAGACAAACAATGTGGGAAGTACCTGTTTGAGAATTAGCATAAGGTAGTTTGCAATCAGTTGGGCTATTTGAAAATCCCCCCTCCCCATGTCCACTGCTCCTTACAGAGAAAATGACATTTTACCTTAAGGTGGCAGCTCAGAGAGGACTAAAAGATTAACACTGAGGTTTTCTTTCTCGCTTTCACTAGAAAGTCTACTGCTTGTCTGCCATAACTTGAACAGGACTTCTGCTTCCCTGGACTGTGGCTGAACATATCAGCGTGGAAAAATGGTGGGACTGAGGCCCACTGATGTTCCTCCAACTGCCGCTGTGAAATTCGTAGGGGCTGGGGCAGCAGCTTGCATAGCTGATCTGTTCACCTTCCCGCTGGATACTGCTAAAGTCCGACTGCAGGTGAGGATGTCAAGTAATATCAAATCTCATCTGAGGAACCTATGGTAATCACACTGTCTTCACCTCTCACCTCTGTGCAAGCTCAGCTGCCATACACAAAAGACACCAATAAGAGGCAGAAGTGTTTCTACTTCAGAGGTGGCTACAGGGAATGTTTCTGAAGCATTAGAGTGGAAGAGTAGCCTAGTGGTTAGAACATTGGATTGACAACCAGGGAAGCCTGGTTCAAATCCTGCTGCTGCTCCTTGTGATCTTGGGCAAATCACCTAACCCTTTATTGTCTCAGATACAAACCTAGTTGGCAAGCCCTCTGGGAACAGGGGAATACTAAATGTACCTCAATATAATTCACCATGAGCTAAATCCAAATAAATAAAGTGCTTTTGTGTTGCATTAGAGCAGGGGTTCACAACCCAGTCCTCAGGACACAACTAGCTAGTCAGGTTTTCAGCTAGTCAATATGCATCAAATAGATTTGCATAGAATGGATGTAGTAGATGCTAATTTACCTCACGCATATTCAATGTTGTTATGACCCGGTAGTAGTGAGCCCCTGTGCCCCGACTGAGCACGGCAGAGATGGAGTGACACTGCACTCGGCAGCCAGACAACCCCTAGCTTCACCTAGGAAGCGACCACTGTTCACCGGGAGTTGAGCTCCCAGCTGCAGGTGGCCACCAGGACTTCTGGAACTGGCGGGGTCGCACAGCCGCTGACCAGGCTGGCAGGGAACAGACACAGTCCAGAACCAGTACTCCGACAGGCAAAGAATAGTCAAAACAGTCCAGGGTCAAGGCAGGCAGCAAACAAGCGTGATCCGAGAAAACTAGCCAAGGTCCGACACACAGGAAAACAGGAACAGAAGAAAGTCGGCGAACAGCACTCTGACAGCAACTCCTCAGAACAATTGAGGCCGAAGCAACGAAGGACTGGAGGCAGGGCTTTAAATAGTGTAGGAATCAGTCTCAAGCATGTGCAGCTGATCCAAGATGGCTGTCCCCATCAGCAGAGAAGCACAACGCCCAAAAACGGGCTTCCTTCCTGCAGCTGGCCAACCCCAAGATGGCCGCCATAAGCTGAGATGCCCATCCCAAGATGGCTGACCTATCCTGGAGAAACACCACCAAGATAGCCGGCTATCTCTGCCGGACCGCGCTTCGCCGGCGACTCAGCCGCGCAGGCCTGGAACCAGGTGAGGAACGTAACAAATGTGGATAGCTTAAAAACCTCACTGGCTAGGTATGTCCCAAGGATTGAAAGTTGAGAACCCTTGCATTAGATGACAGATGTTACTACAATAGACATTTTTGGAAGTTTGTCAGATTTATCTGGAACTTTCTTTCTGCTTCTTTTGGTTCTTCTCTGTCTTAGGGGGCCACTGTCCACAGCTCCCCTTGGGATGTGGTGGCATGGACTCTGAGACTGGCATAAGGGATACTTTGATAGATTGCTTTAAAAAAGGTTTGAACAACTTCCTGAAGGAAAAGTCCACAGTCTACTATTGAGACAGACATGGGGGAAGTCACTGCTTGCCCTGAGATTGGTAGCAAGGAATGTTGCTACTATTTGGGTTTCTGCCAGGTATTTGTGGCCTGAATTGGCTACTGTTGGAAACAGGATACTGGGCTAGATGGACCATTGGTCTGACCCAGTATGGCTATTCTTATGCACTATTTCCCCTCTTCCCTTGTGAGCTTTGCCTCTGTAGTAGCCCTGGCCTGCCGGGGCAGCATAAGCTGACTTGCTGATTAAACTTTTTACATTTAGGGAAGTGATAAAAGTATAAAAAGCCTGCAAGTCTGTTTGACCATAGTTTAGAAGAAACGATTTAATTTCCTTCAACTTGAGAATAAAACAACATTATTCTTTAAAAATAACGTATATATAATCTTCTGCAGGAAGCATTAAGGGACTTTTGACCAACCATCAACTCTACCAAGGCCTTTTTATGGACATTTATTCTTGAGATGTGGATTATTTTCCTTTCTAGAAGTTGTCGGAAATTCAATCTCTGTGCAAAGGAAATACTAGCGCAACACTATCAGGCTGCCCTTGAGGAGGTTTGTCCTTCTTTGTCCAAAGCTGAATTCTGACCCTTGGTTCAATACCTCTTTAAAGAGCATTTCATCCTTGTTCACTTTTCAGTCTGAGGTTAAAATACCTGTTTAAAATAGATTATTCTGAAATCTCTGTTGATGAAAGAAATGGTTAGATGAGATTTGAGGTGAATGAGAGGTAGATGACCCCCGTCAAGTGCATGACTTGGTTAGGTGGATGAAATCTGAGGATAATTAAATGGCTGAGTGAGGCTCGCAGCTTAGTGCTTAATGAATTACATCTGTAGCTTCCTATAGACTGATGTTACATTTCTATTCTCAATTAGGGGTGGGTGGGTGGGTGGGGGTACTGGAAGAGGATAGGGATGAGGATAGGATTAGACTAATGGAGGATAAATATAGTCTGGAGTGGAGGAGTGGCCTAGTGGTTAGGGTGGTGGACTTTGGTCCTGGGGAACTGAGTTTGATTCCCACTTCAGGCACAGGCAGCTCCTTGTGACTCTGGGCAAGTCTCTTAACCCTCCATTGCCCCATGTAAGCCGCATTGAGCCTGCCATGAGTGGGAAAGCGCAGGGTACAAATGTAACAAAAATAAAATAGATACTATTGGAGATTCTACATGGAATGTTGCTACTATTGGAGATTCTACATGGAATGTTGCTATTCCACTAGCAACATTCCATGTAGAAGGCTGCGCAGGCTTCTGTTTCTGTGAGTCTGACATCCTGGACGTCAGACTCACAGAAGCAGAAGCCTGCACGGCCACATTGGTGATCTGCAAGGGCCGACTTCTACATGGAATGTTGCTACTATTGGAGATTCTACATGGAATGTTCCTATTCCACTAGCAACATTCCATGTAGAAGGCTGCGCAGGCTTCTGTTTCTGTGAGTCTGACGTCCTGCACATACGTGCAGGACGTCAGACTCACAGAAGCAGAAGCCTGCGCGGCCACATTGGTGTGACTCTGGGCAAGTCACTTAACCCTCCATTGCCCCATGTAAGCCGCATTGAGCCTGCCATGAGTGGGAAAGCACGGGGTACAAATGTAACAACAAAAAAAAAAAGTAAATCGTAGAGAAGGGAAGGGTATTACTGATTAGCGGGAGGCAATAAGAACACAGATATTTTACATTTAGGTGTTCATTTTGGGAGGGGAAGGACAGATAAGTTTGCTCTATGGGAAGGGAGAGAGTGGGGAATAGAAGTGGGTTGAAAGCCTTGTTGGGGTAGAGGGCGGGAATTTGATTTTTGTACTTTGCTGAAATTTCAATAAAAATATTTAAATCTAAGTGGCTGAGTGAGAAGAATTTATAAAGAGGAGGAAAATTTGAGGTTCATGGAGTACCTTCTGTGAGGTGAATAGGTAGGGGCTCTGATGTGAATGGTGTGGTTATGAGGGTGATTATTGTTGGATTATTTGTAGTAAATAATTAGCAGATTTTAGTACACACAGCTTCAGCTTTAGAAATGTTAATTTCTTTCTTCATCTCTCTCTCATTCACCCCTGAATAATTCACTGCTGAGTCACTTTAAAGTTGAAGTAACAAAACATCTGTTTACTCACAGTTTGTAGTTAGATTATAATCAGACAGGCTTATATATACATATTACTATACATTTGTATTATCAGCTCCTTCCATGTGCTTAGATGGTAATGGATGCTCACACCACCATAGATCCTCTCAGGTTAGGAGAGATCATGAGCTCCATGTGCTCCATGTGCTTCATGTGCTGCATCTACCCCCACAGGAAGTTGCATAGCTGTGTGACCTCTCTAAGTAATTCACATCAGAGGTCACAGAGTAATCACAGAGAAATAATAGGTGACAGGCAATGCATGTAAAAATACAATACATTCCAACAAACCCCTTCTCATGCATAACTGTCATGCAATTATTTATTCATACAAAGTCCAAGCTTTATACGCAGATTCACAAAATGTTCTCTGGGTAACGGTTTGGTCATGATGTCAGCTGTCATCTCACTGGTGTGACAATAGTGTAGACTGATGACCCCTTCTTTCGCCAACTCTCGCACGTTGTGGTATTTCGTTGCGATGTGCTTGGTGCGTGACTGAACCTTGTCATTCTGTGACAGTCGGATGCAGCTCTGATTATCTTCCATTATCTGGATTGGTCTCTTTTCAGCTATACCAAAATCCAGCAAAAGTTTTTCAATCCACATCAGTTCTCTGCACGCTTCCGATACGGCCACGTATTCAGCTTCTGTAGAAGACAAACTCACAATACTTTGTTTATGACTGGCCCATGAAATTTGTACATTTCCATACATAAACACATATCCACTTGTGGATTTATAATCAGAATGATCCCCTGCCCAATCTGAATCACAGTAACATATTAGTTTTGGATTACTATTGGCTGAAATCTTTAATTTACAATCAATGGTACCCTTTAAATACCTTACCATCCTTTTAACTGCAGTCCAATCTGATTTGGTAGGTGAGCTGACCCTTCTGCTCAAAATTCCTACTGCATTTGCTATATCAGCCCTGTATGTGGTAGCTAGATATAAAAGCTTACCTATGGCTGATCTATATTGGATGTTATCTGGTAAAGGTTCTCTTACTGTTTCATCCTTCAGAAAATCAGTGATCATGGGAGTGCTTACAACTTGGGCATCTTGCATACCTAAACTTTCAATAAGCTCATTTATTTTCTGCTTCTGGCTTAGAAGATAAGAACCATCATTTTGTTTCTCAATTTCTATACCAAGATAGTATGACACATTACCAAGTTCTTTTATCTCAACATTGAGGTTTAAACATTTTACAATGTCCTTGTACTCTTGTTCACTTTTGCTTGCAATGAGCAGATCATCAACAAAAGCTAAAATGTATGCATATTGTCCATTTGTGCACCTAGTGTACAAGCATTTATCTGCTTCACCTTGCTTAAATCCTAAATTTGTCAATATTTCATGCAATTTTTCATTCCAACATTTTGCACTTTGCTTTAATCCATAAAGACCTTTGTTTAATTTACACACTAGCTGTCTTTGTTTTGTATTTATGAAACCTGTTGGCTGTTCCATGTACAAGTCTTCAGTTATATCTCCGTGAAGAAATGCTGTTTTCACATCAATGTGGTTGACTTGCATGCCTTTTGAGACTGCAATGCTCAGAAGTGTTCTGATTGTCGTGTGTTTCACTACAGGTGCAAACACTTCATCAAAATCTTCTCCATATTTTTGAAGATATCCCTTTGCCACTAATCTGGCTTTATACCTTTCCACTTTTCCTTGTGCATTCCTTTTTAACTTGAATACCCATTTGCATCCTATAGCTTTCTTGCCAGGAGGTAATTTTGTAAGAATCCAAGTATTATTTTTATCCAATGCATCAATTTCTTCTTGTGCAGCTTTATGCCATTCAGCAGCTTCTTCTGCTGGCATTTTCTCAATCTCATCCCATGTTAAGGGCTCTTGAGCTTCTGCTGACTTTGTTAGGTAAGACAGTCTTGGGGGTGGAACACCTTTGTTTTCCCTGGATGAGCGTCTGACAACAGGTTGGTCTGACCTTTCCGCATCCTCTAAATCTGAGAGTTCTTCTCCAATTGATTCCCCTTCTCCAACTGTACTGTCTTCTTCAATGATCCTTTCTGTGTCTGCTTCCTCTGCCTGTTCCTCGTTAGATACAGATGAGTTGCTTTCAGACATCTGCCTTGGTATGGCATTTATATACACTGGCATGTCTATTATGGTTCTAGTTTCATATTCTGGATGATAAGGCTCATCTGGGATAATCCAGCCTTTATCAACCCTTTTGTTTTCATCAAAATATGTAACATGTCTTATGCCAACAATGCCAGTTTTCAGATTCAAAATTCTATATCCTTTGTGTCCTGGAGTATAGCCAACTAAAATGCCCCTTTCTGTTGTGGAATCCAGCTTATGCCTTCTTTGCTTTGGTACATGAGCATATGCTGTACTTCCAAATGTTCTTATGTGTGACAGGTTTGGCTTCCTACCATGCCATGTCTCATGTGGTGTGCGCTCAGCGCCTTTAGTTGGCATTCTATTTTGTAGGTACACTGCTGTGAGAATGGCTTCCCCCCATAGTCTTTTAGGGAGATTGCTATCTGACAGCATACATCTGGTCATTTCCACAATTGACCTAAATTTTCTCTCTGCAACAGAATTTTGCTCTGGTGTATAAGCTACTGTTGTGATATGTTGAATGCCTTCTTGTTCTAGAAATGTGCGCATGCTTTGTGAAGTGAACTCACCACCATTGTCGGTCTGAAGAACCTTTGGTTTTCTTTCAAATTTATTGCTCACCATGGCTACGTATTTCTTCAGCATGTCTGTGACTTGACTTTTCTCTTTCAGCAAATAGGCCACACAGTATCTAGAGAAATCATCCAAGAATATTAGCACAAATCTGTTATTTCCCAATGATGGGATATTAAACGGTCCACATAAGTCACTGTGTATTAAGTCCAGCACTTTATTACTCCTATTTCCTGTGTATGCAGGAAATGAGGGTCTCACACCTTTTTGAGTAACACAGTCTATGCATTTCTCAATTTTGCCAGCATCTGCACTTATCTGAATGCCGGTGGCCAGTTGCTTACTGTAAAGATCCTGGATCACCTTAGAATCACGATGTCCCAGGCGGCGGTGCCAGATTTCCAGACTACATTTACCATCATTCTTCCTTACTTGCGCCATATGTGAGGCTTCACCTGAAATGTTCAGCTTATAAACATCATTATGCATAAAAGCTTCAGCATACACTTCATCATTTTTAGAGATTGTGCACTTACTGTTTTCAAAATGAATCACAAATCCCTTCTTATCTAATGTAGATACACTAAGCATATTGCAAACTGCTTGGGGAATATACAAGACATCACTTACAGGAATTTCTTTAACTTCATTAGACACTTTGCATTTTAAGAATCCAATACCTTTTGCTTGGATCTTAGCAGTCCCTGCGTTTGCAGTTTTAAGAATACCTTCCTCTGGACACATTTCCTGAAAGAAATCTTTACAATTGGTTAAATGGCATGTGCTCCCCGAATCCAAAATCCAAGTACTTTCATTTGAAATCTTTACAATTGGTTAAATGGCATGTGCTCCCCGAATCCAAAATCCAAGTACTTTCATTTGAATTATTATTTACCATAGTCAAAGATTTTTCTGCCATTAGAAAGCCCTTGTGTTTATCTTTGTCCTTCATACATTTCCTGGTTTGAAAATTCTTTAGTTCCATTGGCTTAGGTGAGCTAGAGGGAGTGTTTTGTGTTTCCTTACACCATTTAGATACATGTCCCTCCTTTCCACATGAGTAGCAAATCAGCTTGCCCTTGGGTGGAGTTTTCCCATAGCTCCGCCTTCCTCTGTTCTTTGCCAAGAAATTTGTTTCATTTCTCTCTGACTTGCTTTGAGAACACATCTCCTCAGAATCATTTATTATGCATTCCTGCCTTAGTTTTGATGTTGCCTGTTCAAAAGATTGCCCTTCAATGGCCTCATTTACAGACCTAAAAACATCAAACTTCTTTGATAGTGAGGTAAAAAGAAATGCTCTTTTCAATGCATCACACATGGGAATTCCAGAAAGTTCTAGCTTTTGAAATGAAGACATAAGATGCATAATGTGATCATTACATTTACTTTTATCCCTTAATTTGGTTTCATTCAACTCTGCCAGCCAAATTGGTTGCTGCTTTGCATATGTAGTTGCATACATAGTTCTCAGTTTATATAAAATGTCCTTTGGTGTATCTTTTCCCTCCACTAATATGGCTTGTTTCTCTGAGAGAGCTTCCAAAAGCATGCACTTCACATAATAGTTTGCATTGTCCCATTCAGCCATATTTTCATCTGTTCTGTCTTGATCTAAGCATATATTTAATCTTTTTGCTCGAAGGAGACATATGAATCTTAGTTCCCACTGCCGATAATTAAACTCAGTTAATCTAGGCACCTTGAGAGAATAGAACAATGGTGAATTTCTTCCCTCAGCCATTTTCTTAGCCTTCTGTCTGCTGTGTGGGGGGAGAGAGAGAGACAGACTGAATCTTTCCTTTAAAACTTAAGAGAAAAATGTGGCCTTTTTTTCTGCCTGGTAATATTTCTCTTCTTTTTCAATTCCTGAGCCCTGGGCCCATAACCCTTTTGTTGGATTATTTGTAGTAAATAATTAGCAGATTTTAGTACACACAGCTTCAGCTTTAGAAATGTTAATTTCTTTCTTCATCTCTCTCTCATTCACCCCTGAATAATTCACTGCTGAGTCACTTTAAAGTTGAAGTAACAAAACATCTGTTTACTCACAGTTTGTAGTTAGATTATAATCAGACAGGCTTATATATACATATTACTATACATTTGTATTATCAGCTCCTTCCATGTGCTTAGATGGTAATGGATGCTCACACCACCATAGATCCTCTCAGGTTAGGAGAGATCATGAGCTCCATGTGCTCCATGTGCTTCATGTGCTGCATCTACCCCCACAGGAAGTTGCATAGCTGTGTGACCTCTCTAAGTAATTCACATCAGAGGTCACAGAGTAATCACAGAGAAATAATAGGTGACAGGCAATGCATGTAAAAATACAATACATTCCAACAATTATCTTTCTATCTGTGTGTTACGGAGCGTTTACCTGTGATGCCTCTACTTCTGATAAATTTCTGACAGATCCAAGGAGAATCCAAGTCTGGAAAGAATGTGAAGGCCATCCAATACAAGGGCGTCTTTGGCACCATCACCACCATAGTGAAAACGGAAGGGGCCATCAGTCTGTACAATGGGCTGGTGGCTGGTCTCCAGCGTCAGATGAGCTTTGCTTCAGTCCGTATAGGGTTATATGACTCAGTGAAACAATTCTACTGCAGTTATTCAGAAAGTGAGTAAATGAGCAATGCAGACCCATCTGTTTCAATTGTCCACCTCTATTTCTTGTACTACTTCCCTTTGGGTATCAAAGTGATTTACAATAAAATCAGCAAGACATGCAAAGTATACAATAAAAGTAGGCAATATCGAAATTGCCATTTTCAGTATTTACAATTAATGAGAATCTCATCACCAAGATAATACATATGCAGACACTTGAAAATAAAAGTACTAAGTGAAATCCATATCTAATTTAGTTTTTGAGACCAATTGCACATTTATACGTTTTCTGTACCCAACTGTTGATGGCTACAATGATGGTTGATGGTTTGAAAACTTTCAGAGAGGTAACCATGTTATTTGGAGTAGAAAAATGACAGAGGCAGATGGCATCTTACTACTACTACTACTACTATTTAACATTTCTAAAGTGCTACTAGGGTTAGGCAGCGCTATACAATTTAACATAGAAGGACAGTCCCTGCTCAAAGAGCTTACAATCTAATGGACAAATGTACAGTCAGTCAAGTAGGGGCAGTCAAATTGGGGCAGTCTAGATTTCTTGATTTCTTCTAGACTATAAGTTCTCAACACATAATACACATACCCCAGGGGGTATAAGACACCCAGTGCTCAACTTCTGCCTTCCCTTCTCTGCCGCCACATGCTCACCAGAAGAGCCACTGTCTTCTATTTTTATACTATTCTGATCTAGTGCTTATATCTCACTTATATCTACTCAGGAATCAAAGCGGGTAACAAAACAGATACCAAGGCAGTTAATCTGCCATAAGAAAAGAACATATATCGAAAATAACATTCACTAATTAAGATCATAGATTTTAATAAAAAGAAAGGTCTTTAAGTCCTTGTGAAATTGAAAATAAATACATAAGAAATCTAATTTGCAAAGGTCCATATTCCAAACCTTACTGGACAGATTACAAAAAGAGCTTATATGAAATCGTTTCAGTTTAATATTCTTAACTGATGGAAATCGCAGTTTAATTATAGAACTAAAACGAGAACTTAATCTCAAAGAGGAGAACGTTAATAATTCAGTAAGAGATAATGGACAATTCCTTGAAATAATTTTATATATCCAGCATGTTACCTTGAACTGCACCCTAGCTTCCACAGGCAACCATTAGTTTACACAATAAAGGAGAAGCCTGACCAAACTTTCTACACCTATAAATTAATGTTGCCGCTGTGTTCTGAAGAAGTTGGAGTTTATATAAAAATGTATGATGTAATCCAGCTTAAAGACAGTACAATAATCAAGTTGGGTCAAAATTAATGCCTGTATTAAGACCCGAAAATCCTCCTGAAAAATAAAGACCTCACTGTTCTTAATTGACGTAAGTTATAAAAAAAAACCTTCCTACTCAAGTTATTAACCTGATTTTCCATAGTTAGCTCAGAATCCAGAATAAACCCTAAAACCCTTGAAGAAAGATCAAAAGGGAGTTCCTCATCTGATTTTAATTTCATAGTTTTAGGAATATCTGAAACCGAGGTACCAAAATATAACAATTTAGTTTTGGTGGTGTTTAAATGTCATGTCTGCAACTGTGTCCTTCCCCTCCCTCCCTTCCGCCCACCCATTTGCTTACCTGCTGCCTCCCCAACTCTATGGCTGCAAGCAAACCAAAACAAGGCATGGGCCCATAATCTTGTGAGCTCTGTTGGCAGCTCAGGCCAGACCTGCCCCTCCAAAACAGGAAGTTACATCATAAGAGAGAGGACCGGCCTGAGCTGACAGAGGCATGCACAAGGTTATGGCCCTGCGTCTTGTTTTCATTTGCTTGCAGCATCTGAGTCGAGGAGACAACAGGTGAGCGAATGGGTGGGTTGCATGGAGAGGAAGAATACAATTTATATTTCTTGGTGCCATACACACACAGAGGAGACGCTGAATGGGAAACACTGTTCTAGGCTAACAAATTTATTGAGGTTTTGAGGACATCATGAAGTAGACTCATGTCTTTGGAAGCTCATGCCTCAATAAATTGGTTAGTCTAGGACAGGCTTGTCCAACCTACTGCCAATGGGCCAAAACCCGGCCCACCATGTGCTTTTTTCTGGCCCTCGGAAGCATAGCAATTCTTGTGATGCTTACAGTGGGATTCTGCTTCCCCACCGTGACTCAGATCTCTGCAAACATGAGTCCCGCATTGCTGGAAGTTTGAGTTGATCTCACAGTTTTAAGTCTCACAAGAATTGAAACCGCGAGACCAACCCAAACTTCCGGCTCTGCGTGGCTCAAGCTTGCAGAGAGCCAAGAGAAAGCAGCATTCACAGTCTCTCTCAGCCAACGCTCAATAGTGAGACCTGATGGCCAGAATTGCGGTCCACTCCAGAGGGAGCAATGGTTTGTGGCTCCTGACTGAGGATGATTGTTACAGTAGGAAGCGGTGGGAGGCGGGGCTGGTGGTTGGGAGGCGGGGCTAGTGCTGGGCAGACTTCTACGGTCTGTGCCGTGAAAATGGCAGATACAAATTAAGGTCAGCTATACACAAAAAGTAGCAGACTGGATGGACCGTGCAGGTCTTTTTCTGCCATCACCTACTATGTTACTATGAATGGGAATCCCAGATAGCTGCAAACGGACATAACTCCATCAACAAGAAGAATTCTGGCTCTGAGTGAGCAGATAACCAGAGAAGCATGAAAACTGCTGTACCAGAAAGACATATTCAGCTGAGGAAAATGTTCTAGAAAAAGTAATGATACAAGCAACGGCAGCAGAACATCATTTTGGTTGCAAGAGGCAAATCAACCAATCTCCATCCCAGGGGCATAGCTGCTATGGGGCCATGGGGGCCAGGGCCCCCGTAGATTTGGCCCTGGACCCCCCTGCCAACGACCCTCTCAACCCCCCCTCCCGCCGCCAACCCGCCGTCAACCTGCCGTCGCTGTCTAGTACCTTTGCTGGCGGAGGACCCCAACCCCTGCCAGCCGAAGTCTTCTTGCTTCGTTTGGATTCTGAGTCTGTCTGACGTCAGACAGACTCAGAAACCAAACGAAGCAAGAAGACTTCAGCTGGCGGGGGTTGGGGTCCCCCACCAGCAAAGGTAGGCGATGTCACAGCGACGGCGGGTGGGGGTCTTCGGCTGGCGGGCCACAGTTGTTGGAGGTGGTTCTGGCGGTGGCAGGGGGTGTCGGCAATGGCGGGCGGCGGCGGCGGCAGGGGGGGGGGGTTCGGTGGCGGCGCCGGGGGGGGGGGGCTAAAATGTGCCCCCTCACCTCAGCTCTGGACCCCCCTTACGGCGAAGTCCAGATACGCCCCTGCTCCATCCCTAACCCAAAGCTCTCTAGTTGCTGATGCTGTGTAAGGCAAAATATTGGTGGGGTCATGGCTCCTCTGGCCCACCTCATTCCACTGTCTTTGGATACAGGGAATACATTTAGGTTTTGCCAAGTTGCAAAGTCCTTATGTATAAATAACTTCTTCACATTTTCTGCCCATAAAGCAGGTCCGAGGTGGTCTTTTGCCGAGCCTTAGAAGTGTAAGAAACTGACACCATTCTTTCTTGTGTTTCTCTTCCAGATTCTGGTGTCGGTTGTCGGCTACTAGCTGGCTGCACCACCGGGGCAGTGGCTGTTACGTTTGCCCAGCCCACTGATGTGGTGAAGGTGCGATTTCAAGCACATGTGAAGGTGATCCATGGGGACCGGCGGTACAACGGCACCATGGATGCTTATAAAACAATTGCTAAGGAGGAAGGCATGCGAGGCCTGTGGAAAGGTACTGGTTTCTTAAAAACATATGAATAGCCACACTGGGTGAGACCAATGGTCAATCCAACCCAGCATCCCGCTTCCAGCAGTGGCCAATGCAGGTCACAAGTACCTGGCAGAAACCCAATTAGTAGCAACATTCCATGTTACCAATCCCAGGGCAAGCACTGGCTTCCCCCATGTCTCTCAATAGCAAAATATGGACTTTTCCTCCAGGAACTTGTCCAAACCTTTTTTAAAGCCAGATACGCTAACCGCCATTACCACATCCTCTAGCAATGAGTTCCAGAGCTTAACTATTCTTTGAGTAAAAATAATATTTCCTCCTATTTGTTTTAAAAGTATTTGCATGTAATTTCATTGAGTGTCTCCTGGTCTTTGGACTTTTTGAACAGTGAAAAAATTGATTTATCACCACCCACTCCACATCACTCAGGAATTTGCAGACCTCAATCATATCCCCCCTCAGCCGTCTCTCTTCTAAGCTGAAGAGCCATAACCTACTGTGTATAAGGGAAAACAGTGGCACAGGTATTAGCAACTGCGCCCACCAGATAATATAGGGAGTCATGCACTAATACTTAGGGGAGAATTTGATAATAGGAAACATGGTAGGAACCTATGCTAAAGAGGACTGGAGGTGTCTGCTTTCCTTTATGGAATACTAGTGTAACATAGTAACATAGTAGATGACGGCAGAAAAAGACCTGCATGGTCCATCCAGTCTGCCCAACAAGGTAAACTCATATGTGCTACTTTTTGGGTATACCCTACCTTGATTTGTACCTGTCCTCTTCAGGGCACAGACCATATAAGTCTGCCCAGCACTATCCCCGCCTCCCAACCACCAGCCCCGCCTCCCACCACCAGCTCTGGCACAGACCGTATAAGTCTGCCCAGCACTATCCCCGCCTCCCACCACCAGCTCTGGCACATACCGTATAAGTCTGCCCAGCACTATCCCCGCCTCCCAACCACCAGTCCCGCCTCCCACCACCGGCTCTGGCACAGACCGTATAAGTCTGCCCAGCACTATCCCCGCCTCCCACCACCGGCTGTGGCACAGACCGTATAAGTCTGGCCAGCACTATCCCCGCCTCCCAACCACCAGCCCCGCCTCCCACCACCGGTTCTGCCACCCAATCTCGGCTAAGCTCCTGATATAATGCGCCTAATATTTAGGAATGAACACTTATGCCAGCCATAGAGCTGATGTACACGCCACAGATATGTATATAACGTATTCTCTAAGTTATGTGCATAAGTACATAAGTACATAAGTAGTGCCATACTGGGAAAGACCAAAGGTCCATCTAGCCCAGCATCCTGTCACCGACAGTGGCCAATCCAGGTCAAGGGCACCTGGCACGCTCCCCAAACGTAAAAACATTCCAGACAAGTTATACCTAAAAATGCGGAATTTTTCCAAGTCCATTTAATAGCGGTCTATGGACTTGTCCTTTAGGAATCTATCTAACCCCTTTTTAAACTCCGTCAAGCTAACCGCCCGTACCACGTTCTCCGGCAACGAATTCCAGAGTCTAATTACACGTTGGGTGAAGAAAAATTTTCTCCGATTCGTTTTAAATTTACCACACTGTAGCTTCAACTCATGCCCTCTAGTCCTAGTATTTTTGGATAGCGTGAACAGTCGCTTCACATCCACCCGATCCATTCCACTCATTATTTTATACTGTGCCTCTGTGTGCACCCTTCTTGCAAATTAAAATCTAATAAAAGGACTACTATGAAGCAGGATCAAAAATATACACATTTAACAGCACTGAAATTAAAATACCAGAAATATAATACAATGTTAGCATAATACTACTAAATCATCTAATAAGCACACATTAGAACATTCAAATAACATAGATATGATGACTGGATGGACCGTGCAGGTCTTTTTCTGCCGTCATCTACTATGATGCTAATGTTACTTCCACTAGAGTGTTTTAAGACTGATTGTATTAATTATCACAACTTTGATTACATGCCATAATGTTCTTTGTAAAATGATGTTTTAAATGCTGTTCTAATATTGTCTGTACTCCGCCTAGAACTTGAGTGTTAAGTGGATTAAATTAAATTAAAATTAATGCTCATATCTACAAGAGCACAGAACTGTTCTATTACCAGCCGTGGAGGGGATTTTTTGAAAGGATGGCTACGTCAGAATGTCCCAAATGGATGTCCATCTCACTTGGATTTTCGAACAGGAAATACATTGAGATTTCCTGTTCAAAAATATGTAACATGGATGTCCATGTGCTGCAGAGATCCAGCATAAACAGCCATTTTACAAACTGGAATGTCCAGATTATGAATGGGGAAAAACTAGGGACATGGACGTCTGTATGGCAGCATTCTTAGAAAATGGCCACACAGACAACCATGCAGAGCAGAAGGGCAGCCCAGTGGTTACAGCAGTGGCGTAGCTACAGGGGGGCCACAGGGGCCTTGCCCCCCCCCAAATTGGCTCTGGGGCCCTTGGATTGGCTGGTGCGGATCCCCAACCAACGCCAGCTAAAGCGTTTGTCCCGCGCTTGTCTCACATTGCCTGGCGCCCTGTACTGTTTTCAGTTGCTGTAAAACGAGCGTGCACAGCGACTGAAAACAGGAAAAGGCACCCGGCAATGTGAGACCAGCGCGGGACAAATTCTTTAGCTGGTGGGGGTTGGGGACCCCCGCCAGCCAAGGTACCTTCGCAGTGGCAGTGGGGGGGGAGCGGTGGCGGGGAGCAGAAGCGGCAAGAGGATGGTGGCGGCCACAGGCAGGGGCGGAAGTGGCAGCGGGAGGGCGGCAGCGGAGAGGAGGGCCAAAATGTGCCCCCCCCACCTTGGGCTCTGGCCAGGGCCGCCAAGAGGGGGGGCAGGGGGGACAAAATTCCAGATTTTGGGCCCTCCCTAAACATGCATCCTTGCTATTTGGATGTACGGCGGTGTCGGACATCCAAATCCTGCCTTTGCAAAATTGGGATTTTGAAGTTTCAAGCACATGGACATCCATTTCAGCATTTTGGGACGTCCATATGCGTCGAAAATAAGCGACATAGTCAGACATCAGAATTATTCTCTGCTTACAAATCATTCTTTTCCCCATCACAGGAACTTTACCAAATATCACCCGCAATGCCATTGTAAACTGCGCAGAACTGGTTACGTATGACCTTATCAAAGAAGCGCTACTGAAGCATACCCTGCTGACAGGTAAGTCCTCTTATGCCCTGCAGATGGACTGACAAGGCTCCAAGGAGAAAAGCCGGTGACGAAGGAGTTTAAAGACCAAAGAGCTATTCAGATCCGCAGAGCTAACCAATCATGGACACCAGCCTAGACTACATCATTTTAGACCAGAGCCTAAGGAACGTTAGGGGGTCATCTAATCCATCTTCTGGTTTTAGGCAGGATCCACACTGCTTAAATCAACCCCAGGTGGAGCTTTGCCTAATTTGTTCTAAAATATACTTCCACCACCATCCAGGATAACTTACTCCAGTGCTGGACTGCCCTAAGTTAACAGAGGCATAGCCTAAAGAGTAGAGCAGGAGGCTGAGAACCAGGGTTCAAATTCTGCTTCTTCCACTGATGCTGCTTGAGGAAGCCACTTCACCATCTATTGCCTTAGGTACAAAATTAGATGAAAAACCCTCTGGGCCAGGGAAATGCACACTGCACCTGATGTTTAACTTGCCTGGAGCTAGGTTTTGAAATCTACAATCCAGATACAAATTGTTTCCTAATTTCTAACTTTAATCTCCCCTCTCTGCAGTCTAACTCATTATTACTTATCATTTCCTTAGTGAACACAAACAGCTGATTGGAATTCTCACTATAACCACTTCCCCTATTCCCCTTGTTATGTATTTGAAGAGTCTTCTCTTCTGCAGGATAAATTAAACCCTGCTCACAAGGGCTGCAGAGTGCCTTTCTGTACGGGGGGGGGGGGGGGGGGGGGCATGCTCTGTCCCAACTCCACCCCCAGCTGCCTGTCCCCTTCTCCCTCGCCCAGCATTAGATCTTTCTTCAATTCCTTTCCCCAGTTCCTATGCCCCCTTCTTCCAGCACTGGCATCAGCACTTTTTTTCTACCCCCACCATCTACCAGTGAAAGCCCCCTTTTATCATCCCCAGCCTCGCATGAGCCCCCAGCCCCTTCTCCCAGACTCAGCCCCTACATCAGACCCATCTCCAAGCCCCAGTTCCCTTCTCCCCTCTAGCATTCCAAGGGCGGTGTGGTAGGGGTGGTCTGCCCCAGGTGCAGGCAGCACGGGGGGGGGGGGGGGGCATAGAGCAGTCGTGCAGCTGTCAGCTTGGCTGGTTCCCTAACCCCTCTGACATTACTTCCTGTTCCGGGGCAGGAGACCAGCAGAGCCAACAGCCACTTGACTGATCCGTGTACCCCCAGGTGGTGAGGATCAAGGTTAGGATGATGTGCTTCAGAGAAAGGAGAGGTGGATGATGCACCGGTGGGGCGTAGTGACAACCTGCCCCGGGTGGCAGCCAACCTAGGTATGCCACTGCTTCTCCCACCTGTCTCACATATTAGTCCCTAGCCCCTGCATCAGACCCATCTCCTAGTTCCAGCTCCCTTTTCCCACCTACACCCTGGTCTCCCCCAGCCCCACTTTCCCATTCCCAGAATCAGACTTGTCTCCCTGCCTTATTCTCAGCACCAGCCCTTTTCTTTTACCTGCCAGGAGCTTTAAATCAACTGTAGAGTGATGGGAGCAGTAGCTGCTCTCCAAATTTTAACAATCACAGGGCGCTGGTGGCCAGAGCCAGTAGGACAAGCAGAGCAGCAGCAGCAGTGGAAAGACTAGGTCTCTGCAGGTAAGAGAAGAAGGCAGCTTGTGGGAAAAGGTTGATGGAGCCAGGACCCATGTGGCACGTCCCGGTTCTGACACCTATGGGGCTTATTTTTGAAACAGAAAAATGTCCAAAAAATGGCACAAAGAGGCAGATGGATGGGGGTTTTTTTTTTCAAAAAAAAATCCAAATTGTTATTTTTGAGACTCATTCTTCAGACATTTTTTCTATGCAGTTTGTCTAAATTTCAAGGGGGCACATTGGAGGCGTGTTTTGGGAAGGACTAGGGCGGGCTTATGATTTATATGTTTTTCTGCGATAATGGAACATTGTAAAAATGTCCAAGGCAAAAAATAGGATGTTTTTGATTAGACCTGTTTCAATAACAACTAAGTGCCAAAAAGGTGCCCAAACTGACCACATGACCATGGAGAGATAAAAGCATGATCCTCTCCCCCCCCCCTCCACAATCCCCCAGTGGGCACTGACCCCTCCCACCGCCCCTAAGAGGTGAAAGAGACAGTACATACCAGGCTTGAAGGTTTTCACTTATATACACTGTCAGCTAGCACATTTGCTTATTTACGATCTGACGAAGAAGGGCAACCTTCGAAAGCTAATCAAGAAATGTATTAAGTTATGTCCAATAAAAAAGGTATCATCTTATTTTCTTTTCCATGTTTTATTTTGTTTGATTTCTATTGATAACCTTAAGAGTGGACTAACACGGCTACCACACTCCTCTACTCTTAGAGCAGCAAATAGATCCCTAGAATAGCCTAGTGGTCGCTGCAGTAGACTGTAGAGAAGGGGACCTGGCCCCATACCCCTCTCTAACTGCTACATTTGCGGTGGAAAGTATGAACACCTCAAAAACTACAAAATACCTAGGGAGCCCATGTATAGGTGGCATACTTGTAGCTAGAAAGGCTATTGAAGTGGTGTACAGTATATTTTTTGCTATTCCTGGAGGGCTCACCATCCTATATAATAATTCTCACCTCCAACAGGATGTGCTTGGGACCGTGCCTACCGGAAGTGGTCTGCTAGGCAGGCACGCACTGACCTCAGTGACATCAGTGACAGACAATTTGGCAAAGCAAAACAATCTGAGTGCTGGCCATTAGGACACAGGGTAGATAGGAGAGTTTTAAAAGACTGAAGGAAAGGAAAGTGTTAAACTGGAGAAGGGGGGGGGGGGAGTTGTGAATGACTGAAAGACATGCAAATTTGGGACAGGAAAACAATCTCAATGCTGGCCATTAGCACACAGGGTACATAGGAGAGTTTTAAAAGACTGAAGGAACCAAAAGTGTTCAGGGGGGGGGGGGAAGTTCTGAATGAATGAAAGAAATGAAAATTTACGAGAGCAACACAATCTGAATGCCGGGCATTTGTACACAGGGTACATAGGACACTTTTTTTTTTTTTTAAATGAAGGACGTGAAAGTATTACATCTTGGGGGAGGGGTGAGGAGGAAAGCGGTGGGGTATCCGGATACTGGGCGTTAGGGCCACGGGGTTACATAGACTTTTGAAAGCCTTAAGGAACCCAAAGTGTGGGAAGGAGGAGGAAAAGGAGGGGAGGGAACGCGGTGAGGGGCGTTAGGAACAGGGGAGGGGGCCCTGTCACACACTCTCATTCTCACACACACACTGTCACACAGACAGTCTCACTCTGTCACACACCCGCACATTCACTCTGGCTCTCTCTCTCAAACATACACACTCCCAGGAAAACCTTGCTAGCGCCCATTTCATTCGTTCCAGAAACGGGCCTTTTTTACTAGTAAAATATAAGAGGGTTATGATGCAGGGGCGTAGCTACGTGAGGCCCCAACCCCCGCCAGCCAAAGTCCTCTTCTCCGGCGCAGCCACGTTGCTGATCTGCAAGGGCAGGCTTCTGTTTCTGTGAGTCTGACGTCCTGCAGGACGTCAGACTTACAGAAACAGAAGCCTGCCCTTGCAGATCAGCAACACGACCGTGCAGGCTTCTGTTTCTGAGTCTGACATCCGTCAGACTCACAGAAACAGAAACCTGCCCTTACAGATCAGCAAGTCGGCCACGCTGGAGAAGAGGACTTCAGCTGCCCGATGGCGGCGGCAGTGGGGGAGGGTTGGCGGTGGGGGGAAGGGGAGGTTGAAAGGGTTGGCGCCGGGGGGGGGTCAAAGGTGGTGGTGGTAGTGGTGGGGGGTAAAAAAATGGCAGGGGGGGTCGGCGACAGCAGGTTCAAAAATGGCAGGGGGGGGGGTCGGTGGCACCGGGGGGGGGGGCTAAAAGGTGCCCCTTCACCTCGGGCTCTGGACCTCCCTCCCGCCAAAGTCTGGCGACGCGCCTGTTATGATGTGATGTGTACCTGGGACCTTTTATGTTAAATTCTCTGCAGTGCCCCCTAGGCTGCCCCTCTGCACTAGTAAGACTGCTGGCCCCCAGCCATCCCAAAGGCTTGCTTTTGTGCATTTTTTTTCCCTTGGACGTTTTTGTTTGAAAATGGCCCTTAAAGAAAGATGCACTGAGCACAAAACTGTCTAAAATAGGGTGATTTTTGAACCAAAAAAGTAGATGTTTTTCTTGTTCGAAAATGACCATGTTTGGCACTGGATTTTTGGACTTTTTTGCAATATGCCCAAAATTAGATTTGGACATCATATCGAAATGCCCGTCTATGTACCTTCACAGGTGATATTATCTGGATTCATCCTCTAAGGCAAAATAAAGGTTTGATATTTTACCCTACCCTCAGAATTATGTCAATGATCTTCTGAATTTAAGTCTTATTCTGGGTACTTACAAGTTCGCTAATCTTTAACAGAAGATCTGATGATTGTATGTTTCAGATAATTTGCCCTGCCATTTCCTTGCGGCGTTTGGTGCTGGATTCTGTGCCACTATTGTTGCTTCCCCTGTTGATGTAGTGAAAACAAGGTACATGAACTCTGTCCCTGGCCAATACAGCAGTGCTT
This sequence comes from Microcaecilia unicolor, assembly GCF_901765095.1. Taxonomy (NCBI): domain Eukaryota; kingdom Metazoa; phylum Chordata; class Amphibia; order Gymnophiona; family Siphonopidae; genus Microcaecilia; species Microcaecilia unicolor. The sequence goes on from NC_044034.1 coordinate 20,341,187, forward strand.
TGAACTGTGCACTCACCATGGGAATAAATGAAGGGACCACAGCTTTCTATAAAGGGTAAGTTCTCAAACAATGCTGGGATATGTGATTACATCTATGCAAATATAATCCAAAGGGAGAAAGCTGGCTTTCCTGCACTTGTGGATGACAGTAGCAGAATAATTACCCCAACTAACTAGAAAACAATTAAGATTTCATGGTAGACCGCCAGTTGCAATCTAGTTGACACCATTTTGTGTAGAACCCATTGAATTCATTATGTCATCCAGATAACTGGTCCTTAAATATAATGTCCTATAAAGACAAGTTGAAGGAGCCAGGTTCATGTAGCAGAAAGGTGATGCAACAGCCTGGGGGGGGGGGGGAGCGTTACACTTGGTGTACAGTGTGGGGTAGGGACAAAACTCTAAGCTCTTGACCCCTGGAACCATGTAGGGTGATGGCAGGACTCCATCTTGTGTGGGATACTGCCCTCTTCCAGAAGAGGTGTTGTGAGAGGACTTCCAGAGAAGGAGAGAACTACACTGGTAAGAATTTGCTGGGAAATTGCTTTCAAATTTGGGGAAAGGTAGACATAGTTAAATAGGTAACCTCGGGGACTTTATTTTAAGTTACTCTGCTCACTTAGCAAACGATTTTAAGGAATAGTTTTTCTTAGCATATAAAATCTCTGTTGCAGTTCCTTAGGCTAGCATTTAAGAATCAGTATAAAGTAAAGCTAATAGGCAAAGGAAACCTGTTTAGACTTTAATTCCTGCCTACCCCTGGCCTGATCTCTGATTTACAGGCCTTTGAACCAATTTAGAGGCTACAAATGTAATTAGGCCATCTCCATCAGCCAGGCGCTTTTAGAAACACAGCCTACTTAGATCCATAGAGGGAAAGCTACTATAATATTAAAAATAATATAACTAACTATTAGCATAGCCTAGCCCTAGCACATAACTAGCAATCTTAGGGGACTTTAGTTTACATATTCCCACTCCATTAGCAACTTAATTAAGAAATCACCAATAATAAGATGCAGGCAGCAGTCTAGCAGCAAGATGGGGAGGGGGGCTATTCAGAGTTTTGCACTGAGTGTCACGTTTGATTATCTTCCATTTGGTTAGACGTTGTATATGTGTACTCAGTGCAAAAAGCTCCTAGCACTCAGGGAATGGGTCCAATCTTTGGTGGCTAGAGCAGGAGACCTGGAGGAGCTTAGACAGACAGAGAGGTTTATAGAGGAGGCCTACAGGGATGTAGTAGAGAAGTCTCACCTCTAGTCTGGCAACCTCTGGAGAAGAAGGGTCTCCTGAAGGGACAGAGCATCACCGTGGAGAGGCAGGATATGATTCTGTAGCCAGGACCTGCCCTCCAGGGGATGCAATATCCTCTTGCACTGAAGACGTGTCTCTAGGAGCTTCTTCCCAACTGTAAAAGTTGGAGGCAGGAGGACTGCCTCCTTCTTCCTGCCTCTGGCTCACGCAGAACAAAATGGTGGTGCCCAGCCTGTTCCTGGAGCATCCTGGGATGTGCTGGGAGGGGTCTGAGCACCATATAATGGGTGATTTCAATTACCCCAATATTGACTGGGTAAATGTAACATTATATACAAAACTATCTCCTACATATTCATTGTGGATATGCTGAAAAGCTGACAGGACGGGTGTGTCCTGAGGATTGGATTGAGAACCACAGGTCTTCCCAGATTCTAGTAAATTGCCACATGGTTTCAGGGATTCCTTGTCACACTTTTCCTTTCCTTTTTTCTTTATACCTTTCCTTCATTCTCCTAGTTGTAAGCTCATTGTATAGAATCCTCCGGTTTATGCAGTCTTTCTTTGTCCTTTCCCAGCTTCATGCCTGCGTTCCTGCGCTTGGGTTCCTGGAATATCGTGATGTTTGTGACATATGAGCAGCTGAAGAGGGCCATGATGATGGTGAGGGATTCTTGGGAGTCTCCCTTCTAGCAGTGCCAAACCTTTGTGGTACCACTGAAAATCCTGAGGACTTCAAAAGGACACATAGGAGACAGTGGTAATGGAAGAAGGCCAGACAACCTGACTATAGTATCTCCAAGCCAGACTACATATAGTTTGGTCACATTATTAAATTGGACTAGACCATTATTCAATTGACTTGGAGAAAATCCACTGCATATTTCTGGGATAAGCAGCATAAAATGTATTGAACTTTTTCGGGATCTTGCCAGGTACTTGTGACCTGGATTGGCCACTGTTGGAAACAGGATGTTGGACTTGATGGACCTTTGGTCTGTCCCAGTATGGCATGTACTTATGGTGTTTGAACTCTGACCTGCACCTGTCTAAATCCCAGAAGAGTCTCTGACATTTGGAAGGAAGGACTTCCTGTTTTGTTTTTTTAATATGGACTGGCTTCAGAACAATGATTTTCAAACAACTTGTTGCAGGTCAGCAAGGTGAAAAAGTAAATTATATTAATTATTTAAAGACATTTTGGAGGAAGGGGAAGGATGCTTAAAGCTTATACACAAAGCATAAGAAATTCCACTGAAGCAGTCAGCACACTCGAGGAGTAGGAATGTCCTGTGGACAGCAGAGAAAGCCCCATAAAAGCTAGCTCTGAGTAGTATGGTGTTGGTCTCTCTGATGAGGAATGAAACATCAGGTAATACACGATCTGGTGTGCAGGGGAAGGAAAGATAGGACATTAAGCACTCTTATCTACCGCGTGAACCGATACTCTCACATTACCCCTCTCCTCAAGTCGCTTCACTGGCTCCCAATCCGCTACCGTATACAGTTCAAGCTTCTCCTATTGACCTTCAAGTGCACTCAATCTGCAGCCCCCCATTACCTCTCTTCCCTCCTCTCCCCTTATGTTCCCACCCATAACCTCCACTCTCAGGACAAATCACTCCTATTTGCACCCTTCACCACCACCGCTAACTCCAGACTCTGCCCCTTCTGCCTCGCATCACCTTATGCCTGGAACAGACTTCCCGAGCCCATGCGCCCTCCCTGCCCATTTTCAAGTCCTTACTCAAGGCCCACCTCTTCTCCCTTGCTTTTGGCGCCTAACCACCTTCCCATTCCTGATACCTACACTGACTACATAGTTTTTACCTACATAGTTTTTACCTTTAGATTGTAAGCTCTCTTGAGCAGGGATTGTCCTTCCCCATGTTAAACTTGTACAGCGCTGCGTAACCCTGGCAGCGCTATAGAAATGCTAAGTAGTAGTAGTAGTAGCAAACAGCAGGATCCACAAGAGACCACAAAGGAGTTAACTCTTCAAAGTGACTGGGGATGTTAAATTCAATGCTGACTACCCTCACGGGACACTGAAGGAGACTGCTCAATATTGGGGGTGCTCAAGAATTCACTGCACCCACTTACGTGGATGTGAAACATGTAAAGATCCATCAGGAAATCACAAGCCTCTGTCAGAAGAGTAGGTTAATGACAGATGCGCTGAGAGACCCAGAGCCCTGGACCAGAACGAAATAGCACCTGCCTCCACTACATTGTGATGAGTTGCTTTGTTGAGGGTGTTGTTTTTATAGATTATCGTCATTGTCCATCTTTTTGATGTACTGAGGTTAATATATCTATCTTGCATGGCCTTCGCTAATGTAGTATACCCTCAACTTTTTCAGCTAGGGACTCACTTAGAAATGCTGACAAACTCACTTCTGTGGGGGCCTTGGGGGAGGGGCAAGGACAGTGTAAAAGATATATATTTTATAGACACCCGTCCCCCTCACCACCCCTGTGCCAGGCAAGTTTTCTATGTCTGATAAAGATGGAGTTTGTGTTTTGGACAAAATATTACTATGGGGGTTTTTTTTTTTTTAATTCTCAATGCTGTTAAGTCACATTTCTGCAAAGACAACCCCAGTGTAAGCCGTTAAGTAAACCCAAAATTTGCTGTTAGGGTTACCAAGAACCTGTATCATCTGGAAAGGCTGAGTCTATCTTGGTGTTACCCCTACTGCATCTCTTGAATACGTAACCCTGCTTTCCTTAGGAAAGTGGAATTCCTGCATCTTAGAGGTAATGGGATAAAACCAGGACCAGCTCAGTTTTTGCAGATAACATTAACTCAGTTGTGAAGTTGTATGTCTACAGCTTCATCCTTTAGGGTAGTTTCCTATCCCCCACAGAGTCTGTGGCACAGCTATACCTGCCTGAGACACTGCCAGGAAAGCATTCCCTCGACCTCAGAAGGAAGCCTGTACTGTTATTTGCTATATCTCTCTTCAAATTGACAAAAAGAAAGACATTTCAATATGCATCTCCGGTGGCAAAACATCAAGTTGTAAATATAAGAGCTCTCAGTTTATTGGATAAAATGCTTGTTTATACCATGGGTTACTGCAGAGTAATGCTACATAGGGTCCTAGACCAGTTCTTTCCAGATCTGCTTCCACTATCCAGTTCTTTGCAATGTGTGATGATGTCACTCCCTAATTCTCAACACACTGATGATTTGTTATGCTATGTTATGAGGGACTTATCTTCCGCCAACTCTCTAATATAACCTTCAAGGCGAGTTACATTCAATTTAAAATATGTCACAGCTCTGGATAAAATCTCTCTGAACTCCACAATCCAGGGCCGGCTCTTTAATTCACCTTAAAACTGGACAGTGGCTGTTCAGCTCTTTTATAATTTTGAGACCTACCAGTAGAACCATAGTATTCTGTGTATAGTGAACCCACAGCTAAGATTTCAGTTTGCACAGGCAGGCCATTGGAAATCTGATCCAGCAGCTCATTATGTCTATATAGACTAATCCAGTGCTTCCCAAACCTGGCTAGTCAGGTTTTCAGGATACCCACAATGAATATTCGTGAGAGAGATTTACATACACTCCCTCCACTGCATGCAAATCTCTCATGAATATTCATTGTGCATATACTGAAAACCTGACTGGCTGGGGTGCCTCCAGGTTTGGGAACCACTGGACTAATCTATTGCGAAGTGCTTTATAAACACAATGAATTAAAAGGTGTAACCTCACACACTAAATAGGTTAATAGGAGGGAGAGGGAAGGTATCTGACTAGGGCCCAGATGCATTACACATTGGTAATTCCCGTTCCCTACCGATTCCATAGCGAATCGGTAGGGAACGGAAATGCATCAACGATAGGGAATGCAAATGAGCTACTCGTTGTAGCTCACTTGCATTCTCTAGTTCTTCGGTACCTCAGTCGGATAATCGGGACGTCCCTTTAGATTAGGCTCCTCTTCCTGATCTCTTCAGCCAATCAAAGCGGGCTTAGCTGGCTGTTGTCAGCGAAACGCGCTCTGATTGGCTGAAGAGACCAGGAAGAGGAGCCTAATCTAAAGGGACGTCCTGATTCTCCGGCAACCAGGAAAATAGAAAAATTTCGCTGTGGAGGGGTAAGTGGCGCGGCGAAGACTAAATAGAAGGGGAAAAAAAAACACGAGCGCCGGCAGAGCAAAAAACTGCGAAAAAAAAAGACGTCTCTCACAAGCGCAGGGAGAGTACGTCCTTAAAGGACGCCCCTCACATGTGCTCCCTGGTTTTTTTTTTTTTTACCTTTTTTGGGGGCCCTTTTCCTTTCCGATTCCCTCACAGGAGCCCTAACAAGAGGTCAGACATCTCGTTAGGGTTCCTACGGTAAGGGAATCGGAAAAACGGTAGTGCATCTGATTATAATGGGCTGCAACGGTACTGCAGCTCATTATAATAGCTTTTCAATCATTTGCATTCCGTTTTCATTGCCTGCTACCGTGGCAGGGAAAATGCCCTTAGTGCATGCCCGGGGTGAACTACTTGCGTTTTAAACTGGCTGGAACCAGTTTAAAACGCAAGTTGTGGGCTCTTTAGGTTTTGTGCATCTGGGCCTAGGACTGGAGAAATCATTTTGTTCCCGCTCACCTGCAGCCTCCTGAACTTTGGACCGTCTGCTGCTTTCGGTATCCTGTGGTTTGGAAGTATATCTTGTCCCACATTTTAAAGAGTCGATTCATTGTCATCAAGGGCTATTTATTTTTAATAAAGTGATTCCACAACATCTCTTCTTATATCCTAATTTTTCATTTAAATGTACGCACACACTCCTGTGAAAACACACAGATGCAGCACTCAGACCAGCAACACTCCACCTTTGTGATTGTGATAAATCTGAAAGCATTATGACAGCTTCCTTTAATCTTAAAGTATGTGCTCTCCATTTCTTTCTGTGTTGTATTTAAAACAGTTGGATCAATATTTAAAGATACTTGTACGTTTAGCAGCTGCATGTAGATTTAACAGTGCTGTTCTTATTGTAATAATATGTCTGTGTCTGATTTTATTATGTATAGTGAATTGGAAACCGCTTAGGTTATAGGAAGTCTATACATTTTTTTAAATAAATATGAATCTCCTTTCTATGGATTTTCAGCCAAAATGATAAAGGGGATGGAACTCCTCTCGTGTCAGGAAAAGCAAAAAACGTTAGGGCTCTTCAGCTTGGAAAACAGACAGATGAGGGGAGATATGATTGAGGTCTACAAAATCCTGAGTGGTGTAGAACGAGTAGAAGTAAATCGATTTTTTACTCGTTCCAAAAGTACAAAGACTAGGGGACACTCGAGGAAGTTACATGGAAATACTTTTAAAACAAATAGGAGGAAATATTTTTTCACTCAACGTATTTTTTTTTTTTAGCTTTCATGCAAACCACTTACCTTGTAATACCAAATAATAAATAATATTTCAAGACTGTTCAAATGTATTTATTAATGCATTTAATGCGAGACTGACAAGCTGTGCAAGACCAGAACATCTGCATCCACAGCCCCACAGGTGGTCGCATCAGACTCCAGTGAAAGGGAATGAGTTTCCCAGTTCCATGAGGGAAAGGGAAAGGTGATGGGACTTGATATACTGCCTTTCTGTGGTTACCATCAAAGCAGTTTATATATTATACACAGGTACTTATATTGCACCTGGGGCAATAGAGGGTTGCCCAGAGTCAGAAGGAACTGCAGTGGGAATCAAACCCAGTTTACCAAAAGTCCACTGCACTAATCACTAAGCTACTCGATCCATAACCACTCTTGGCTCTGCCAATACCAAACCCCCATGACTGGATCATTGTGAGATGGAAGTTCAAAACAGTTGGTAAAGTAGCCAGATGTGTGTCTATTTGTGTCATATCTGAACAAAACAAATCTTCTGCTTCCCATATCCCCTTTAATTCTACAGCAAGCATTCTCCAGAATAGCCCCCACACTCTGGAATGCACTCCCTGAAAGGTTCTGCTTAACACAAGACTATCTCTACTTCAGGAAGCAGGTGAAAGCTTGGTTCTCCTAGGACAAGCAGGATGCGTCAGCCACATATAGGTGATTTTCATCTGACAGCGCATTGGACGGAAATGCTCTCTAATAGCTCAGAAAGATTTTTTTTTAATCCCTCTGAGCATGTGCAATAGGTGTCCCTACTGGGCGAGTCCCCTCACTCCCACTTCCTGCCTCAGTAGCAACCAGGCCTTTAATGGCAGCAGTAACTAAGAGGGATCTTTTACTAAAGCTTAGCTCGAGTTATCTGCAGCAGAGCCCATTTTATTCCTGCAGATAACTCGAGCTAAGCTTTAGTAAAAGACCCCCTAAATTGCTAGTCTCTCACACACACAAGGAGTGGCACCGGCTGTACATAAAATAGCAGGATATCCATTCCTACCCTAGCTGAGATAATATTTAAACACCTTTCTGACTTCATGTGCAACTTTCTTTAAATTAGTCCCCATATTTTCTAACTCCTCTTACTTTCTTACATATCTATATATGTTCATCTTTGCTTATACACTATTAAAATGTTTTATTACATATTTTGTGTTGACATTGTAAGTAGTCTACTATGCCATACTTTGTATTGTTATGAGTATTTTTACTGCTGTAATTGTCTATTGCTTACGTTTGACTTATTCTTGCTGTACACCACCTTGAGTGAATTCCTTCAAAAAGGTGGTAAATAAATTCTAATAATAATAACTGTGAAATGGAGTCGGGGGTTTTCCTGGTTAGTGGCCCCCTCCTTACTCTGACACTGTACAAAGGCATTAGTTGGAATCAGGTTGCTTTGCACAGAGCTCTGTGTTTTGTGTCTCCTAGTGTATATATCATCTGAAAGGCATCTCTGTCCTTTTTTCTGGGCACACTTCTAGGTCAGAATCACTCCATAGCCCCCTGTTAGCTGCAGGCTTGCTTCAACTTTTGAAACTAGCACAGTCCACAATAGTCTTGTGGTTTATTTATTTAGATTTTGCTCACACCTTTTTCAGTAGTAGCTCAAGGTGAGTTACATTCAGGTACTCTGGATATTTCTCTGTCGCAGGAGGGCTCACAATCTAACAGGCAGATGATCAAAAGGCCCATGCCTGTTCCAAACAGCGCTCTAAAATAGCGCTGGAACAGCGTGGGCGCTATTAGACCTATGATCAGAGATAATGCATGCAAATTTAAGCAGCACAATTATCTCTGATTATGGGGTAGAAGTGCAGGAGAATTGTGCCTGAGCATGCGCTCAGCACAATTCTCCCACACTTGTTTGACAGGTCTGGGCTGGAGACCAATGAAAAGAGAAGGATGTCCATCTTTAAATCGGAAGATGGACATCCTCAACTGCTCTGTTGCAGGGACGGCCAAATTTCAAGGGGGTGTCGGAGGTATAGCAATGGGGCAGTTGAGGACGTCCAAAATTTGGACGTTTCTGTGACGGGGCAGTTGAGGACGTCCACATTTTGGACGTTTCGGCAATGGGCAGTTAAGGACGTCCAAAATTGGATGTTTCTATGAGAAAGACGTCTTTCTCATAGAAACATCCAATTTTGGACGTCCTTAACTGCCCATTGCCGAAACGTCCAAAATGTGGACGTCCTCAACTGCCCCGTCACAGAAACGTCTAAATTTTGAACGTCCTCAACTGCCCTCGCTGGCAGGTTTGCTGTAGGTGGGAATGGGGGCCTGCCAGCATGCAAATGGCATGCTGGACAGGGCTCACCATTCCTCCCCAATGATCTGCAAACCCTAACGCTAGCTCGGAGCTGGCGTAGGGTTTGTCACAGCCAGCGACCCAATCTTTGGCACGCTGGACGCTGATCATTGGGGATTAATGCGTTAAGCGCTGATTAGCATACATTTGCAGGCTACTTGTGCTAAGAGCCCTTGAGCACGTTGTTTCACACGCTCGAGGGCTCTGATCATGGGGTGATAGCAAACGCCGGCGCTAGTATGGCACTAACAGCCTCTAGCACCGGCGTTTGCTTATGATCATTAGTGCATAAGTTTGTACCTGAGGCAATGGAGGGTTAAGTGACTTGCCCAAGATCACAAGGAGCAGCAGCGGGGTTTGAAAGAGATCTGTGCTTTTATTGTGTCATCTCCTTGGTGGGGTGAAACAGATGCACATTTCAGGGAACTCCAGCTGGGACAATCTTTCTTCCACATATAGGACCCTATTTACTAAGGTGCGTTAACATTTTTAGCATTCCTATGGGTGTCTCCAGCATTAGCCCGTGCTAAAAACACTAGCATTCCTATAGCGCAGCTTAGTAAACAGGGCCCATATTCTTCCTAAACAGTAAACTTGGTTTCACGCAGTTTAGTGGAAGCATGTGAAGCGCCTGCCAGAGTGCTGAGACACCTCACTATGAATATTTGTGGCTGCTTTTGCACACAGGTTGCATTACTGTCAGCCTTACTAATGTTATTCAGAGAATAAGACGTTATTTAATGTACATATTTCTTCACCATTTAGGAATAACAGTAAAACCTTATATTCCCAGGAAATATGACTAATAATAAAAGCCAACTTGACCAACCTGTAAAAACTTATAGAATATTCAAGATAACGTTAGCTTTTTTTCAATTCACCTTTTGTTCCAGTTAAAAGAAAATTTGGTATATTTCTGTTTAACTTCACTGGCAGAAGTGGGTTTGACAAGTAAAGCAAATAAGAAATTGGGAACATTTGCCTACACTCAAGTCCAGAAATAAACTGGTCTTTGTTATGATAACCAATGGTAATTGAAACAGCTTTTCATGCACAGATCAGTACATACATTATAATGTAACACACAGGTGCCCAGCTGGAGGGCTGAACAGCTTTTCTGACTGAACTTCAAACCAGCAGCCAGGAACTATTAACAGGGTGTAAATAGATGATCTTGTTCTATCTCTCTGCATATGGCTGTTGGACTTATCAAAAAGAAGTTTAAGACTTTACCAGCTTTTTTCACCCCCTTTGCAGCTAATTTCCTGCTGCATAATGCTGTTAAGTATGTGTTAAGGTCTTTCTTTGTAGACAGAAGCTTAATTTAATTTTGCATAGCAGTCAGATAGAGTGCTATTAGAAATGCACTTTTGTTTCAGGAGCTGCTGCTCTGTTTTTTGTTTTTTATATAGCATCTTCCATTCCTGCAGCTTTCTCCAATTTCAGTGACTGCTCCCTGTCATCAAGTGAATCCACCCACCTCTCATTCTCTTCTAGAGATAAACTCACACCACTTTTAGAAGCCTCTTCCTACCTCTTAACTAATCCCATTTATAACCCATCCAGAGTAGATCTTCCTAATTATCACTTCCCTTTTTTAACTGAAAACTTTTACTTTTTTTTTTTTTAAATCGGTATGTTTTGTCTATCTTGACCTAGATTGTAAACTCTCAAGAGCAAGCACTGTCTTATTACGTGTCTGTAAAATGCTGCCTACGCCTGGTAGTGCTATACAAATAACAATAATTTATTTATTTGTTACATTTGTACCCTGCGCTTTCCCACTCATGGCAGGCTCAATGCGGCTTACATGGGGCAATGGAGGGTTAAGTGACTTGCCCAGAGTCACAAGGAGCTGCCTGTGCCTGAAGTGGGAATTGAACTCAGTTCCTCAGGACCAAAGTCTACCACCCTAACCACTAGGCCACTCCACTATTGTACCAAAACGTATGGGGGAGGTGAGAGGGAACAGTTCCCACCTCCCCACACTTTCAGCCCAGAGCAGTCAGCATTGTTTTAAATGGTGCTTGTTGCAGGCTCTTTATACACACATATTCAATGGAGTACTAAAAAGCCCCTTGATTCTGGGCTTGCTTTTCTAACTGATAAATAAGATATGTCATATAGCTAGGAGCAGAACCATGGACAATTAGAAAAACCAAAGAGCACAACTTCAATTCAGTACATGCCTAGAACGTCATAAGTCTTGCCTTAAAATCAAACCATAAAGAAGAGTGGGAAATTCCAAAAGCAAAAAAAAATAGGTATTTGGCTAAGGTAAGTTTGGAAGTTGTTTGTCATATGTGGTAGTGCAAAGTACTGGCAGTGTGTTCAAACATTTTCGCCTCCATAATCCCCCCTGCCCCCCCCCCCCCCATGTGAAACTTTATTAGTCACCTTATTTTCTAACTCCTCTTACTCTCTTACCTATATGTTCCAACTTTGCTTATACCCTACGCTGTCTATTAAAATGTTATATTACGTATTGTGTTGACATTGTAAGTAGCATACTATGCAATACTTTGTATTGTTGTTTGAATATTTTTACTGCTATAATTGTCTATTGCTTAAATGTTTTATTCTTATTGTACATGGCGCCTTGAGTGAATTCTTTCAAAAATGTGGTAGAGTGAATAAATAAAATATTCTGTGCCGGGCTACATCTGGAAACCAGTGCTCGAAATTCGGGTAAAACGTGGCCACTAGCACTTATCTTTTTGCTGTCCGCTAACCAGGCAACCCCCGGATTTGCCCAGCCTCCAGTCATGGGCCGCCCCAGCATTGCCCAGATAGTTTTGAGGCGGTTTTACCTGGTGAGACTGCCAGGTCTGATATGGTGAATGTGATTTATCCAGGGAAGAGCCATTCCTACCTGGATAAATCCTGCAAAATATTGACCCCCCAATGTTATTGCTGCTCATGGAGGGAGATGGTGAGGCAGATATGCACAGAGAGCTATAGTGACTCATGTAATTCACAGGCAAGAACAGAAGGGTAGGGGTGGTAAAGGGTATTAGGTACCTAGGTGAACTTCAGCCATGCACCTCCCTCCCTTATTTCACTCTGAAGTCCTACGATTTGGATAATTAAACTTGGTAATCAGGATCATCTCAAAAGAATCCCTACTAGTGCAATCCTGTAAAAATGCATAATTGGACATCATGTATTAAAAATATTAAAAACTTTTAATTTGGGGTTTATGTGATGTTTCTCATTGTTTGTTTTTTATTTCCTCTGTTGCTTTGAAATTGCTTTGAAACACTGTGATTGACAGAATATATACAGTAAGACACCGATTATCCAGATGTCCAATTATCTGGACCCATTATCCGCCCAACAGTACAGTACCTTCCCAGCTGATCCTCACAGTCCGCTGCAGGAAATGATGTGAACAAGAGCGGGAATGCAGCAGAGAAAAGCCCTGTCCTTTTTTTTTCCGGCCCTTTTCTTTTCCTCCTGACTCATACGCAGCAGAAAAAAAGGTTACAGGGATGCAGCAGAGGAAATACTTTGCTCTTTAAGCTTGCAGGGACCTTGGACATGACAGAGAAAATTGCCTTTCACTTAAAATGGCAACAAAGCAAAAATGTCATGTTTTATCATTAAAAGACTACGTGATCTTACAAAACAAACAAAAATCAGCCTAGAAGCAATTAGGAATTACTTTCTTTTTTTGTGTACAGTAATATAGTAGATGATGGCAGAAAAAGACCTGCACGGTCCATCCAGTCTGCCCAACAAGATAAACTCGTATGTGCCACTTTTTGTGTATACCTTACCTTGATTTGTACCTGTCCTTTTCATGGCACAGACCGTATAAGTCTGCCCAGCACTATCCCGGCCCCCCAACCACCAGCCCCGCCTCCCACCACCGGCTCTGGCACAGACCGTATAAGTCTGTCCAGCACTATCCCCGCCTCCCACCACCGGCTCTGGCACAGACCGTATAAGTCTGCCTAGCACTATCCCCGCCCCCCAACCACCAGCCCCGCCTCCCACCACCGGCTCTGGCACAGACCATATAAGTCTGTTCAGCACAATCCCCGCCTCCCAACCACCAGCCCCGCCTCCCACCACTGGCTCTGGCACAGACCGTATAAGTCTGTCCAGCACTATCCCTGCCTCCCAACCACCAGCCCCGCCTCCCACCACCGGCTCTGGCACAGACCGTATAAGTCTGTCCAGCTCTATCCCCGCCTCCCAACCACCAGTTCCGCCTCCCACCACCGGCTCTGGCACAGACTGTATAAGTCTGCCCAGCACCATCCCCGCCTCCCGCCACCGTTTCTGTACTTTATTACAACATATTTCCCCTTTTAAATAGAAATACAGTATTTTAAGTACTACAAATACAGTACTGTAGTTTAGTTTTATTTTCAACAATAAGTTGCCAGAAAAAAAGTACAATGTTCAATATACAATGCTGTGATTGTGTTTTCTTGATAAAAATTAGGTATGTCCAATTATCCGGATTTAAGATGATCCTTACCACTCCCTGCAGAGGATAGTCCGGATAATCGGCGTCCTACTGTATACAGTATAGTCTCAATTATCCAACATAAAGGAGACCGGCCCATTGTCGGATAAGCAAAAAGTCAGATAAGAACATAAGAATAGCCATACTGAGTTAGATCAATGGTCCATCTAGCCCAGTATCCTGCTTCCAACAGTGGCCAAGTAGAAGCAACATTCCATGCCACCAATCCCAGGGCAAGCAGTGGCTTCCCCTATGTCCATCTCAATAATAGACTATGGACTTTTCCTCCAGGAACTTGTCCAAATCTTTTTAAACCCCAGATATGCTAACCGGTTACCACATCCTCCAGCAATGAATTCCAGAGCTTAACTATTCATTGAGTGAAAAAATATTTCCTCCTATTTGTTTAAAAGTATTTCCATGTAATTTCATTGATTGTCCCGTGCTCTTTCTACTTTTGAAAGAGTGAAAAATCAATTCACTTGTACCTGTTCTACACCACTCAGACTTTCATAGACCTCAATCATATCCCCCTCAGCCATCTCTTTTCCAAGCTGAAGAGCCCTAACCTCTCAATCATGTCTAGCAGGAATCCTATGAATTCAAATTGCTGTTACATGGTTATTTGGGATAATTTATGATGAACCCTAGTATCTTCAGCACCTGAATAGTTATGCACCCTGATCTTTCTGCTCCTTGTAGAGATGTGCTCTTCACTAGCTAACTGTCCAAATAGGGAAACGTGCAAACACAGTCAGATTTGGACGTCATATCGAATATGCTCCTCCACATTTCTCATTAGTGGAAAAAGTAATGAGTAGAGTTATTTAATTATAGTTACACAAAAGTAATCATTACAATTACTTGCTACTTTTAAAAGTAATATATTATCAGTAAATTATTACTACTATATTACTTCCCAACAGTGCTACAATAAAATTGATGCCATATAACCTCGCATTTGCCTCAGAGCAGGTGTAAATCCTGGAAGCCAAAATGACTTCTATTTGTGTGAGTTAACGAATAAAAATAAAAGAAAATAAGATACATTAATGGACTAACTTAAGTTAGTCCTCTAAAAAAAGGTATAATCTTCGTTTTTGTTTATTTTATTTCTATTAATTACCTTTAAAAGTGGACTAACACAGCTACCACACAATTTTATCCAATTTGTGAGAGCATGTGTGTGGTACAGGGAATAGCTCTGGGAACCTATCATAAAGGCTTAGCTTCCTATATTGCATATATAAAATAGCACAAGGCTGGCCAAAGGACAATCCAACACAGAAGATAGTGCTTTAAAAGATGCTTTATTTGCTGCTTGGACACAAAGGACCCAACACAGTCCGTGTTTCGGCATCACAGAAAGCCTGCCTCAGGGGTCACAATAGTGTTCTAAAAGACATACATAAGTGTATCATACATAAACAAAATTTACATATAAAAGTACATCCTACACAACAAAATTACAATGAAAGGACAAAACTGGTATATTAACTCAAATAGAGGTATACAATACATAAAAATGACTGAAAATGCAGAATATTGTTATAAGTGGACTTACTTATAGATTAAAAAACTAAAAGACATCAAATGGACCATCCATGGACTACCCGGTTTAGTATAAACAAATAACCATATTGTATTGATGGTTTAAGGATCACAAAGATATCCATACAAAAGGACAAGTGGGAAGAGGAAAGAGCACATGCCTATCCTGTTTACTGTGCCCGATATATAAAATAGACACTTTTAGAAATTTATAAAAATGTGGCTATGATAAAATTATTTCCACAAAGGCAATTTCCAAAGCAATTCAGGTAGCTACTATCTTAGAATAAGATGGTTCTCTTCTAACCAGTGATGGATTGATGACAAGGCAGAATTTAACTCAGTAAGATCAGGGGAGAGAGAGTCAGTAGGAAAGGACTATCATGATGTTATCAGTATAATAACATCAGGTCAGGAAAGCTGCCCACCCTCCTTGTGGGTAAAAGTACATACTGATGGTTCTTTGAGTATGTGTGAAAGTCACAGCTGCTGTAGCAATCTTTTGTTGCCTTCCAGGAGCAGCTGCCTAGGTGACCATGTAGTTTACCAAATGGGTAAGCAAGCCCTGCATAAGGGAGGTGCTCTCTTTTATATTAATTATCCTTTCTTACAGATGTTGTAAATGAAACAATATTCAGAGGAAAGAGTCAATACAGAACCACCAGTTGCAAGTCCAAAATACATTAATAAAAACAATCCAGCCTTTTTCAAGGACCAAGCAAAGCAACAGTGTTGTAATAGTGAACCTTGAGAGTAAAAAAAAAACAAAAACAACTAAAGAAAAGACAGAACAGATAGCAGGAGGTGGGATTGTATGTGTGTGGGGGCAGGATAGAAGGAGAACCCAAAAAGTCAAATCATGGACATTGATTTGAACTGGCCATGGAACCAGCTGCTCCTGCAGAAACTCATCAATTCTTCTTCCAATCTAGTCCCAAAATATCAGCAATTTTGTGCAGTCTCTAAATATTTTTTTTTGTTACATTTGTACCCTGCGCTTTCCCACTCATGGCAGGCTCAATGCGGCTTACATGGGGCAATGGAGGGTTAAGTGACTTGCCCAGAGTCACAAGGATCTGCCTGAAGTGGGAATCGAACTCAGTTCCTCAGTTCCTTGGAAGTTAGCAATGGCATAGTGGATTTGCTCTAGGTTACTGTTTTTATGTTTTTTGTAGAGTTCTATTATTTCACAATATTGATGCTTGGTACTGAGATGATTTATATTGATCTTGATGAGATTATACTAGAATCAAAATTTTTGCATGCTGATCTTTACGGGGAAAGGTCCTAGCTCTGCTCCTGTTACTGGGGGGGGAGAGGGGGGCGCAAGGGTTCTGTGGATGCAGAATTTGTTTTCCTTTAATACTGTATGGGGAAAACATGTGTGCATTTGAGGACTGAAAAGTGCAACTTCTTGTACTCCCCCCCACCCATGTGGCCTTCAGGCACTGAATCCTGTACTGCTACCCTAACTGCAGCTAGTTTTGCAAGGCAGGGCAGAGGATATGGTGGAGGCAGAGCATGGGAGAGGAAGGTGGTGGGTTTTTGTCCCTGAGCAGCAGCAGGAGGCAGCATTTCCTTTACAGCTTTCTGTCTCCCCCATACCCCTCTCCACTGCTGCAACATCTCCATCAGTCACTGAAGAAAGAAATGACAGGTTGGTTCATCATCCTCAGAGTGGTAGAAGAACCTTCTAGATCCAATGCCTTTTTTTGGCCTGGTCAGGTGTAAGGGGGAGAGAGAGGGGAGTTTAGGGAGTAAAGAGAAAGAGAGGGGAGAGGGCACAAAGATGAGTGTGGGGTGGGGTTGTGCCTTGGAATGGTAAGAGAAGGAATGGGGGGGGGGTACAGATGAGAGAGATAAGGTGGTAAGGGCTGTGGCAGGATAGAAAGAAGGGAGGCAAGGTAAAGGAGAGAAAGGAATGGTGGTGGGCAGAGTAAGGGAAGTTCAGGGTACAAGTAGGGAATAGTAAAGGGATAAGGTCAGAGAGGCACGTGTGGGGTAGAGTCAGTATAGGAAGAGAGGGGGTATGGCAACAGGAAGGGAAGAGAAGGTAGTGGGGGTGAGATGGTAGGGGGAAAAGGGAGGTGAGTGGACAGCAGGATAAGTGGCATGAGAGTGTGGGTGAAGGGATAGAGTCAAAAGTGAGGGGATGTGCAAAGGATAAAAGAGACAAGGAAGCTGTCGGAAAAGAGGATTGGGAAATGATGGACTTTTTGGGGATCACTGAGTCCCACTATCTCTGCTGGGGATGGGAACTGTTATGTTGGAGTCACCTAGCCCCTCTTTGTATTCTTGCTGGAGTGGGAGGTATGGTGTTGGGGCTGCTGAGCCCCTCTTGTTTTTGTGAAGGTTGGAAGTACTGTGTATGTGCTGCATAAGAACATAAGTGTTACCATACTGGCATCAAGCCCAGTATCCTCTTTCTAATAGTGGCCAATCCAGGTCACAAGTACCTGGCAAGATCCCAGAACAATAAAAAAAAAAAAAAAAGATTTTATGCTGCTTATTCTAGAAATAAGCAGTGGATTTTTCGAAGTCCATCTTCATAATGGTTTATGGACTTTTCTTGTGTAGGAAGTTATCCAAAACTTTTAAAAATCCTGCTAAGCTAACTGCTTTTGCCACATTTATTGAATTCTCTGTTGTGTCACCGCACGCCACTGGTGGAGGGAGCATCTCTTCCTTACTCTAACTTCAACGCTCTGGTATAGATGAACCAGTTAAAGCCTGTTTTTGTTTTTCTCTTTTTGAAGCAAGTACAGCAAACCCAGCAAATCCTCATACTAAAGCTCCTAAGAGAAACCAGTTTATTGCACATATAATTATTTATTGCACATTTTGTTGAATTTCTAACCAGTAACTCATTTCAGAAATTAAACTAAATGAATAATAAAATGTATACTAATGTCCAATTTAGTTTTTAAAAGTTAATGTATATTTCAGAGAGTAAGGCTGAAGGTCCATCCAGGGCCTATCCTGGATAAAGCAGTGTAATTGAATGTGCCCACTGCCCAGGTCACTGTATTTAGCAAGCAAACAGGCATTCTAAAACAAATAGCAGTATGCATTTCTATACCAGATCAAGACAGGATTCCTGACTTGAAGAAGGTTCTGCCTTCAAAAGCTTGTCAAAAAATGTATCAAGTTAATCCAGTACAAAAGATATTTCTATTTATCATCTTTAAACACAACCACCACACTATTTATACTAGGACCAGGCAGGGAACAGTCAGAATGGGCATTAGTCCAGACTTTCCATTCTTTTTTTTTTAAGTTAACTTTTCAGATGTGTCACCTAGGACAGCAGCTTTTGTGGGTGCAAGGAGCAGTTGCCTTCAAGGTAAAACAGTAGTTCCTAACAGCTACACCAAAAAAAAAAAAATATATATATATATATATTTGGGATGATCAGTAGAAATAAAACAAAACCATAAAAACGAAAGATAAAATGATAGTTTTTTATTGGACAAAATTAATACAGGCCCAGGGTCAGTAAAAGGTGGTAAAGTATCAGAATATATAAGAAAAACATTCCAGTGAAAATCATAAATGACTGGAGGAGTGGCCTAGGGGTTAGAGTGGTGGACTTTGGTCCTGGGGAACTGGGTTCGATTCCCACTGCAGGCACAGGCAGCAGCTCCTTGTGACTCTGGGCAAGTCACTTAACCCTCCATTGCCTCAGGTACAAATAAGTACCTGTATATAATATGTAAGCCGCACTGAACCTGCTATGAGTGAGAAAGCGTGGGGTACAAATGTAACAAAAATAAGATCTGCAGGGATGTTATACGTTGAGTATTTTGCTGCAGTTATAGGTTGAGTATTTTGGCTATCAACTGGGGGGGGGGGGTGCTCCTGGCATTAGCCTAGCCACAGGTGGGCCTAGTACACCCTTGTGAAAAACTGAAATACGTGCTAGATGGCCGTTGGCAGCTCCTGAACACTTCCACCAACCGCTGAGCTTGGCTACAGGGAGCTCTTGGCACCTTCCGAAAAAGTCTGGCAGAGCCCGGGGATCCCTGCTAACTCTAGTATTTATATTTTGAAAAGTCACCCAAAATTTGCGGTCTGGCAATGCTACTACTCTGTGGGTGCTGAGCCACCCCGATATCCACAGCAAGCTCTTTCACTGTATCCAGGAGGGGGCGATTTTTGTCTGGCAGCCCCAATCACTTTGAAAATGTTGACGCCTATAAGTGGGAAAAAAAAGGCAATAGTCTTGCAGCAGTTTCACCTCCTTTGCCTTCCTCTTTCTTCTCCGTGCTCTAATTTGAGTGACGTGATCATTTTCCTGGCTGCGTAACTCGTCTCAGCCCACGCTTCTCTCGGAAGCCGCCCGGAAGCACAGAAAAACTCCCTCCAGTAACACATAACATAAATCAAGGGGTTGCAGCACGAGCCTCCCCCACGCCTCCCATGACGCACGCTAGTACCCACACTACGCCCTGGCTCCACCCAGTCTCGAGCCGGTCGGCCGCCATGCGCCGATCTGGTTGGCTGTAAACTAGAGACACACCGGGCAGTTCAGCCAATAGGAGAGAGGCGGGTCGGAGCTACTCCCCCCCGATACAGGTAGCAGCAGAGCAGCAGCACTGAGAGTTGTTTTATTATAATAACGGTCACATAAAAGAACTAAGTAACCGAATTCTACGGAGCGGCGCGCGCTGCCCCCATCTGCTCTGTAGCCATTAACTGGCCGGGCCGGAAGCGTCAAACTAGAAACTTAAGTTCCCCTTCATTTAAAAAATCAGAACCTATCTGAATTATAGTATTAATAGTGAAGCACCCGCGAGTGGGAGCGTTAAGGCGCGGGTGCTGGAGGTGTCTGTCTGTTCCCCGCGCCTGAGGCGCTACCCAGTGTCCACACATATATTAATAAAGCAGGTTTTTGCGAAACAAATACACGGAAACTTAAGAGAGCGGAGAGGTTACTGAATGAGGAGAAACAATTCGAAAGTTCTGCACAGAAATAAAGAAAAACATTATACCCTTCCTTTTCCACTAACTATTTTTAACGTTAGCCCAATATATAAAGGGAGCGTCTAAACAGTTGCTAACCTTGTTCGTTCGTCCTCTTCTTTGTGAAACTGCTGCTGAGGTGATATCGGCGCGCGCGCAGCAGCAGCCACCTGTCCTCGCGTGGGGGGGGGGGACTTTCTCGCTTCGCGCTCTCTTCCCCCCTCCCCACCCGGAGGGGGGGGGCCCATTGCCGGCTGCAGCCGGTTTTGACCTTCCCCACAGAAATGGTGACCCCGCCCATCCCTCTGCTCGGCCTATATAAAGGGGGAACCGCCGAAGTCTGTTCTTCTTATTTTCTCGGCATCTGAAGTTCGTTATTATTTCGTTTCTATCGTGGTGTCTTTCGTTCTCTGAATCCTGCTGAGCTCCTGGTCGTCTGTCTCCTCTACAGCTTTTTCTCTCTCTTCTTTTAATATTCAGGTAAGTGCGGTTCTTGGCTCTTTTTTTTTTTTTTTTTTTTTTTTTTTTTTCTTGTTCTTTTGCCCAAAACAGATGCGCTTATCTCGCAGCTTCATATGGTGTTTTTGTTAACTCCACATATACCGCCTTTATGTGCTTCTTACGCTTCCTGCCCTCCTATTGTGCGGTTTTATTTTTCATTTTAAACAGTTATACTTTAGGGTTGTTGTTTTTTAATTATTTCTATATCCCGTTTTATTTCTCTGTAAAACTTTGTCGATATTAGTTAAAATGAGGTCACCCCTTGTGTCTCCTCTTCTTATCCCCCTTCAGTTTTAATAATTTTTATGCCGTCTAGATGTGTTATTTGACAGTATATGAATCGAAACATAAAATGATGATGAATTTTTAACTGTATGTAAATTTAGCTAAAAGTTATCCCCGGTTTCTCAGAAGTGGGGCCGAAATAAGGGGATTTCAGGAGTAGAATATACCCCTGGGGGAGGGGGGGAATGGGGGGGGGTGTAAGAGGCCCTTTAGGCTCACAACCACGGGGGATGTGTGTGGGGAAAGGAAAGGGTGACTTCTTGCGGCACGAGGAGCACGTGAAGCTGATGGGATGATGTGTTGGTCCACGCCATGGAAATAAAATAAAACAGAGAAAAGAAAATGATACCTTTTATAATGGACATAACTTAATACGTTTCTTGATTTAGCTTTGGAAGGAATCTTTCACGTGCTCATCTTCCAATGTGGTATATATCAGTGTAAAAAAAAAAAATGCAGCCAAGGCTGCTACATTGGAGAAACAAGTCAGATGCTAAAGAAGAGATTTAAATTACATAGACAACATATGAAAAACTTTTATTTATTTTTTGGTTACATATGTAGCCCGCGCTTTCCGGCTTGCATATTGTATGCAGGTACTTATTTGTACGTGGGCCAATAGAGGGTTAAGTGACTTGCCCAGAGTCACAAGAAGCTGCAGTGGGAATCGAACTCAAGTTTCCCAGGACCAAAGTCCATTCCACTAACCACTAGGCCACTCCTAGTACCAATAAAGATGTCACGTCTGTGACAAAACCAGAACACTGTACCAGTGATTTCATGGTAAGAATCCTAAAAGGGAACTTTAAAACAATACAGGAACGTAAGACCTTTGAAGTCAGAATGATTAAATATTTTGACACCTACAAGACAGGACTTAAACAAAGATCTGGGTTTTCTAACCCATTGTAAACCATAAAATTGTACTGCTTTGTCACCCTCCTGTCTCCATGCATATCTCCCTGGCTGTCATCCACCCCGACTCTTCCTGTCTCTCACCTATCCACCCTCACTCATCCTGTTAGACTGTCACTGAAATGCTTTGATGTTTCACTTATATATACTGTCATCTACTGAAGGCCAACTTTTGAAAGCTAATCAAGAAATGTATTATGTCCAATAAAAAATGTATCATCTTATTCTTTTCCATGTTTTATTTTGACTCCTTTAACACAATTCTATTAAAAAAATTTTAACCCTTTAGTGTCTAGTGTTCCTGTAGTAAGCCATATGGGAACAGATTGATGGGAACATTGAACACTAAAGGGTTAATAAAGCGCATTTCCTGTAAACTTGAACTGGACACTAAACGCTTTAGTAATTCGGATCCTGGGAGGGGAGGGGGGCTTTTGTACCTTCCCCAGATTGCTCAGAGTTAGCTGTAGATAAATGCAGATGAATCTGATCTCTGTGCTCAAAGTATGAGAGCCACCTCCCTTCTATTGCATGGACCATGTTGACTTTGATAGATGTAACGTCATCTTCCTTTTCTTTTGCAGGATAAGTATTATGATTATTCGGTCTCTCGTTTCCAAACGTTTTTCTATGGAAAACCAAGGCCATTGGCTTTTAGTTGCCACTAGTAAATTTGATGGGCGAGACACTTTTAGGGACGCCTGATCATCGAGCCCCGATTCTCCTGGAGCACTTAAGGTAACGATCCTAGCACTTATCACTTGTGCCTATCCCTGCTGTCAATACATATGAACTAAGTATATATTAACTAAATGTCTTAGTTAAAGGCTTAATGGGGGGATTGCCGCTGCTAAAACGTGTAAACTATAGCTTGTAATAGGGCTTGTGCTTTTGCATATTGTGTGATAGTATTTATAGATTTTCATAGTCTATACTAATCTAAGATAAGTGTGCAGGATGTGTGGCAAAACCCTTGGTGAAACCAGTTGAACTCAGCTTCTCAAATCCAGTTGTGTCAAGAGTTGTGGTATGTCTACCTAGCTGCCTATTCTATCACATTTTTAAAGCGACATCTTAAATATTGACTGGATACCTAACAAATCCAGCATTTGGTTTTCTGTTGGGGGCTCTGCCTTTTGGCAAGAGATGGTGGCTTCTTTTTTTTTTTTTTTTTTTTTTTGCCTTAGATAAGGCGAGGTGGGGGTGGTTAACTGTATGAAGGAGCGGTCACAACTAGTTTATTTTAACTACACACACTGAACAGGCCTTTATTATCTACTGTTGTTGTTAATTACTGTGATCTTTGAATACATTTTTTGAGCTTTAAAATACGAGATTTCCTAGGCAGGAAGAGTGGTATTCCTAATTCTAGCCTGCACCCTTAAAATCTCAAGACTTAAATACAAAGCATATTATATTTGGTAATGCTTTTCAGTATCTCTAAACCTCAGCCTCTATATGGTGGACCAGATAAAATGGAGGTGTCTGGTTTAGACTTTTCTGGAACTTACTCTCAAAAACACACCAGTACCTGAAGGGTGGATGTTGCAAATGTATATCAACTGCCTGCTCTTGGTAGTATTGGACAAAGGTGAAGACATGCTGAGAAATCATACATAACACCTAAAGAGTTTTATAGCATCTTCTGTAGAAGCATAAGTCTAATACCACTGAACTGATTCTTGCATTTTTTTGATTGGGAGGAGGGATGGTAAGGTGACTTTCTGCATCATTAAGGCTAGGCTTAGAAACAGTAGGAGCAGAGTAAAGTCTTCCAGATTGGGTAAGATTGGTGATGAGTGACCTTTCCAGGAATGGGCAATCTGTTCACGGCTTATGTAACCGTGGGACCAGGAGTGGGGCTAGTTTAGACTTCCCTGTATGCCATTCCATGGTCTATGCTGTTACTGTGTGTGTGTCACAATTTAAATCTCAGCTTATCAAGGTATCATAACTAAACTGCTACTTACTGGGGAGGGTACAGCTTGCCACTTCAAAAGGCTTTCTTAGTGGGGAAGGGCCTTATTCCCAATCTTTTCCTGCATCCTTTTGAGGAGTAAAGCCCAAAGCCGGTGCTAGAGCTTCCTTCTGGTATTCATAAGACAACTTTGTATATGCAACCTGGGGGTGCTTGGAAACTCATAGTAATCAGGCTGGTGCATGGAAACTGTACACATCTTAAAGCATTCAGTGGTCTTCTACAGAATAAATCCAGATAGTAACAAAAGGCATGTTTATGCCTGGGGGAGGTAATTTGCTCTCAAGTCGTCATCTTGCATTCTCTCTGCACCCTTTGAAGAAAAAACAAACCTGAATAGTAGAGCTGCTCCTAGCTAATGCTTTGTCAGTTTGGTCTCCCCTTTCTTCTTAATCCCAGGGCTTTACATCTTTGGGAGTTGCTACTACTCTGTCACAGGCTACATGAAAGCTGTTGTGCCCTTTCTAGACAAGATCACTTTGAACTCTGAGTGCTTTCTTCCTCTGAGCTCTAAGCATAGTAACTCATAATGGCTGTTGCCAAGACCATGGTACCTGAGGCTGGTAATATTTAAAGCCAAAACCACATTTTAATATAAAACTAAGGTGGACAATAAGGCCTGGGTGTAAGAATATACTACATAATCCTGTAACATATGCACATCATTATTACATTTGTTCTAGCAAGTGATTAAAAAAACTGTTCATTTTTATTATCTCTTTAGACTCTGGTAGAGTTCATTTGTCTTGTCATTACATCAACCATACCTCTGCCAAGGTTACCTTTAAGAACCAATTGGAAGTGTTGAAAATGGTTGGATTTAAGCCCACCGATGTCCCTCCAACTGCAGCTGTGAAATTCGTAGGGGCTGGGACAGCAGCTTGCATAGCTGATCTGTTCACCTTCCCGCTGGATACTGCTAAAGTCAGATTACAGGTAAAACACTTTCCTGAACTGCTGTTGCACTCAGTTACTTAACCTGCATAGACTGTCACTGTTCCTGCAGAATTTCTCTAGGTGAACACTTATTCGTGGTCTGAATCTTGCATAGTTTACACTTCCATTTTTTATAGTAAGTACTGGAACCTTAACCAGGATTTAAGCCAGTACCTGTTGCATGATAGGCACAAAGCCCAAATGCTAAAGTAGATCTTATTTTTTTTTATTTGTTTAACTGAATGTTGTACTGGGACAACTGTGCTGCAAGGGATAAGTAGACAAGTGCTCTGCTGGAAAAGCTGGCTTTCTTTAGTCTTTAAATTTGTGGCTTAATTATAGTGCAGTAACTGAGGGGGCCATACTAGAACATTTTAATGGCTTACTAACAAGCCATCTGCACTGGTGAAAAGATGGGGATGTTAAATAACTAGTGGTTGGGATCAACAAAACCAGGTTTATAGAACTTGTTAATCTTTATCCCTTCTCTTGCTTTTATAATGGTGGCTGAGTACTTATTTTGGTCTTGTAAAAGCCTAAAGCTAGACACTTGACTGAATAAATTATGTTCTCTTCTCTTCTTGCCCCACAACACCTGAGACTGTTTCTAGAAACTTTCACATACAAAATACAAGCAACTCTTCTCTAGACTAGATCCAACTTTGTGCTTGCTTTTTCTCAAGAGAAATACAAACTCATAGTTCTTGTATACAATTTCTTTTTTAATGATAAAGGGCCTGGTGTGCAGTTTCCCTCCAAGGAAGGACCTTTTGGATCAGTCCAGGACTCGGCACTTTCATAGCTGGTTTTAGTGAGTTGGGCTCTGCCCAAAGTCACTGTAAAGCCTCTTCACCCCCACTTCTCTCCTGTACAGATCCAAGGAGAGACCAAGTCACACTGCAATGTGAAGGCCGTACAGTACAAAGGGGTCTTTGGCACCATTGCCACCATGGTGAAGACAGAAGGCCCAAGGAGTTTGTACAATGGGCTGGTGGCTGGCCTGCAGCGTCAGATGAGCTTTGCTTCTGTCCGTATTGGGCTGTATGACTCTGTTAAGCAGTTCTATACAAAAGGATCAGAACGTGAGTACTGCAAGCATTCTCTAGTATTTTTTTCTTTTGCTAACCCAGGGCACCCTGTAACTCTTTATAGAAGAAAAAATAAAATAAAAAATCTACCCCTCTTCTTACTCCTTAAAACTTTGAAGGAACACAGTAACATAGTAGATGTCGGCAGAAAAAGACCTGCACGGTCCATCCAGTCTGCCCAAGAAGATAAATTCATATGTGCTACTTTTTTTTTGTACTGTCCTCTTCAGGGCACAGACCGTATAAGTCTGCCCAGCACTATCCCTGCCTCCCACCACCGGCTCTGGCACAGACCGTATAAGTCTGCCCAGCACTAGCCCCGCCTCCCAACCACCAGCTCTGTCTCCCACCACCAGCTCTGGCACAGATCGTATAAGTCTGCCCAGCATTATCCCTGCCTCCCACCACTGGCTCTGGCACCCATTCTAGGCTAAGCAGTGTTGTATTCATAGATTTTAGCTTTTGATATTGTGAAGTGATACTAAAATTTGTACACAGTTTTATGATTTTAAGTCTGCCTCAGAGATCTGTCTTGAGAGGCTCATTTTCAAAGCACATAGACAAGTCTGTGCTTTTGAAAATGAGCACCTTTAATATGTAAGGATTTGTAGCCTTTGGTTGAGGTTTTCCTTTGACTGGTAGCCTGGCCTCTGAGAAGTGATTAAGAATAAATGTGCCGTAGCTATGCACCTAGTCTGTATTTAAAACAGAATAAATACAAGAGCTATTCTGGTACCTCAGCCTGTAGTAATGGATATATGGCGATACTATATAGTACAGTTAGTCACTGTACTTGCAATCATTGCTTCAGCTTAAGACTTTTACTCAAGTGTCTAAAGTAGAAAATGCCAGGTCATGCTTAACGAATTCTTATTAGAGGCCTTCTAAGCCCAGACCCATATTTTTTTGTCAGATGCTGGGATTGGTTGCAGACTTCTTGCTGGCTGCACAACAGGTGCCATGGCCGTAGCTGTTGCTCAGCCCACAGATGTGGTAAAGGTTCGCTTCCAGGCCCAGGCCAACACATGCAGTAGTAGCAGAAGGTACAAAGGGACTATGGATGCATATAAAACTATTGCAAAGCAGGAAGGAGTCCGAGGCCTGTGGAAAGGTCAGTATAATGGTTACTTTTCATCTAGGATATAATGTAAGATGATTCTAGTTCTTGGGCAGGAACTAAACTTACACAGTGGATTGATAAGCTGCAATCAGTTTTAAAGCTGGTGCTGTGTTGCCATTCTTCTAATGAGCATAAGGTTGGCTCTGTTCTTGTGCTGAGGTGTACAGCAAGAGCATTCAGCAGAATGGCCCCAAAATGAGTGGCAAATAGGGGTGTTATATTACTCTGGGAATTCCGCAAAAGTACCAGCAATACCACCATTTCCCTTCACTCTCCCCTACACTGATCAGGTGGCAGAAGAAGGTGACAGCAGTGCATTCTACCCATCAAGCCACATTCTCTGCTGTCCTAGACCCAGCTGCTTATTTGAAGCTATGGCCTCCATATAGCTCAATTGAGCACAGGCCTAGGATGGCAAAGTATGTGGTCCAATGGACAGCTGTTCAGCATCATGCAATTGGGGAAGAGGGAATGCTGCAGGGAGGGTTTCTGGAGCATGCTTAGTGTACCATGTTGATGGGGGTGAAACTTGGGGGTGGGGAGAGTTTAGAGATGGAGGGTGAGGATGGCGTGCTATAGGAGCAGATGTGGGGTTATAGCAGGCCTGGCAGTATGCCATGGGGATATAGGGCACCAACTTGAAGGTGTACCTGAGGGGGAGGTGGGGATATACCTGGAACAGAAGAAAGGGGGTTTTTGCCTTTATGGCAAGGGAAGAAGGCAAGGTGGACATATGTATCAGAGGGAGGGGAAGACCTTGAACTCAAAAGTATCACTGAGGGGCAAGAGCTGTTGAGGGCTTGACACCTAAGGAACAATTTCTAACTTTTTAGAACTGCAGCAATTGTGCTTTACTAAGTTACACACCCCCCCCCCCCCCCCCCCCCCCCCGGTCATATGTTAGTTTTATTTTAGATTTGTACTACTGTGAAAACTTAAGCTTGTTTTTCTACTCAAAAACAGGTACAGCACCAAATATTACTCGCAATGCCATCGTAAATTGTACTGAACTGGTCACCTATGATCTGATAAAAGAGATGCTGCTGAAATCAAACATTATGACAGGTGGGTGCTTAAAAGAGCTGTCAATCCTGTGCATGGGATCCTTATGGCTTTTTCTGACATGGTATATTTTGGAGATAAGAATGGAACAAAGCTGCCGATTTAAATGCCCAGTGCAGTTTTGCAGCATATGAATCTCTCTATCAAACTTATGCCACATAGAGGATTTTAAAGGAAGGTATCATAAAGTATGGTGTAAATGTGCAGAATTAATAGGCCACATAGTGCATCTGCTGTTCCTGATCTGTGACACCCCCCCCCCCCCCCCCCCCCCCCCCCCAGGCTGTTAGGGTTTGGACATTTCCAGATTGCATATACCATATCAAATGTAGAGCTTGCTTTTTAAAAAGCCAAGAGGGTTATGGTCCTCAACCAAGTTTAGGGACGGCAACCCAGGGGTTTCTTATGCTATAGCCACCTTCGCGCTGGCTGCTGTAGTTTTGTGTAACATGTTTTTTTTTTTTTTTTTTTCCCCCCTCCCAGACAATCTGCCGTGCCATTTCACATCAGCATTTGGTGCTGGCTTCTGCACAACTGTGATCGCTTCCCCTGTTGATGTAGTGAAGACAAGATATATGAACTCTGCCCCTGGCCAGTACAACAGTGCCTTGAATTGTGCACTCACTATGCTCAGAAAGGAGGGGCCTTTGGCTTTCTACAAAGGGTAAGTCACCTGAAATCCACTAAACCCTGTTACCTGCTTGATAGGAAGTGAGTGCCTTATTCACTCTTAAAGCATTTTTAAAATGCTGTTGCCAGTGTAAGCAAACTAATTTTTCAAACCAGTTCTAGTCACAAATCACTCATTGAATGTTAACCTATTCCATGTATATTATCCTGAAAACCAGAGAGATGGGTGAGAACCTATATTCCATCTTTGTTGATGCCATTGTACTTAAGGAAACATTCTTCCTGGTGCTCGTTTCCAAGAGTACTCAGCCTTGGTTAGAAAAGTACTGATGCAGGGGGAGGAAGTGACGTCACCGGGCAGCATGGACGCCTGAAAAGCTAGCTCCGGTGGCCTCGCGGCAAAAACGATCGCGTTCGCGATCCAAAACTAAGCTGGAAAGCTAAAACTGACGGCAGCACTAAAGCGGGAACTCGTACCACGAAAGCGCATGAATTTTCGCCGAACTGTGGCTGATCTTTCAAGGTTTGCATTCGCCGGAGGCGCGACCCCGATAAAAAACAAAATGGCCGACGCACGGAAAAATAAAGAACTGACAGAGAAAGCAAAACCCCAGGAGCCAACGCTGGAACAGCGATCGGTAACAGAAATCACAGAAGAAGAGCAGCCCAGCCTGCAATTATGCCTGCAAAACATCAGCGCTGACCTCAAAGCACTGCGAGCTGAGGTAGCAAAGTTGGGCACAGACTTGCGCGATGAAATAAGAGAGCTGGGAGTGCGGCTAGAGGACACGGAGGCCCAAGTGGAAGCCCACAGCGAGGCCCTTGGCTCGATGGACCAACATATCACTGAACTCCGGAGCGAACAGCAAATACTACAAGATAAACTGGAAGATTTGGAGAATCGGGGACGCCGCAACAATTTGAGATTTCGAGGCCTACCTGAAACACCTCTATACCAGGACAGTGAGCAAGTAGTACAAAAAATAATACAAGAACTGTTCACACAGAACGGGGCCAATATGGAACCTGAGGCAGTGCAATTGGAGAGGGCGCACTGGGACCGGTAAGAAATAATAGACCCAAAGATATCATTGCCTGCTTCAGTAGCTACAAACTAAAGGAACAAATACTGAAACTGATGCGACAAACTTCAGACTTTAAATGGGATTCCTACCATGTTGAAATATATCAGGACCTGGCAGCGGCGACGCTGAGAAGGAGAGGGGATTTGCGGCCATTCACGAGATATCTTAGAGAGCAGAAGATCCAGTACAGATGGCGGCACCCCTTCGCCTTGGTATTCTATAAAGATGGCAAACATCAGATTCAGTCTCTTTTGGAAGCCAGAGCAATATGCCCGGAGTCCGCAGATGAGAGTGAACGGCGAGAGGCCAGTTCGGGAGCAAGACCAAACTCCCGCTCCTTCCCACCAAAATGGCAACGAGTGGGAAATGGCCGGAAAAGACTACAACGGCAACAATCGGCCTCAAAGATCACCTGACGAGGCACAAACTTTATATTTGGGAAAGTTATTATCTTTAAAATTGTTGCGGGATGCTGAGAATGTTGAGCAGAATTCCAGTTTTGGATAAGAGGTAGTTATGATGTGTTTTTGTTGTGGGGCCCCGGGGCAGGGCCAGCTGTTCCTTCCTCTCTGAATAGGCACCCATAGAGATTGTTTGGGATGCCTAAAATGTATGGGGGAAAGTTGGGAGGGGGGGGTGAACAGGGGGGAGTAATGAGAAATAGAAGCAAACCATGTATGTCTCTAGCAGCAAATAGGACACAAGTTATGAATAAAGTAAAAGCACTGAAACAGGGAGGATGGATGTATAGTAAGGGGTAATGGGAGATATTAAATGCATGTCACTCAATGTCCGAGGGCTGAATATACCTAGGAAACGGCAGCTGCTGTTCCGGGAATTGAGGCGGCTTGGGGTAGATATAGGGATGATACAAGAAACCCATTTAAAGCCCAGACATGAATATCTATGTGTTAATAAGAAATACCCTCTCATATATTTCGCCTCCAATACAGATAATACGAAAAGCAAAGGGGTCCTGATAGCATTCTGTAGTGGCAAGAACTGGGAGGTAAAAAAGGTTATCAAGGATAAGAATGGGAGATATCTGTTAATTGTTTTAACAATGGGGGGGAAAACTTACACACTGGTGAACATATATTGCCCTAACACTAAGCAGGGAGACTTCCTCACGGATCTAGATCAGATACTGCTACGGCATCTGGAGGGTTCTCTCCTGATAGGTGGTGATTTCAACCTCACTTTGCATCCACTACTAGATAATACGACACGTAATGCGAACTACGCTAAACAAGACAGGCGACACCTCCACGAGTTTATAACACGATGGCAACTTATAGATTTATGGCGAAGGGACAATCCATCCCAGCGAGCTTATACATATTTTTCCACAGTGCATCAGTCCTCTTCTAGAATAGACCTATGGATGGGGGACGCCTCTCTGTTAGGGGTGGTGGGAGAACACACTATACTACCTCATACATGGTCGGACCACTCTCCGGTGCTATTAACAATCAAGGGGTTAGACCCTAATAAAATAAAACGGCAGTGGCGCTTGGATGATGCTTTATTGGCGGATCCATCTAATATTTCCCAGATAGAATCGGCCATCCAGGATTATATCCTATTCAATGATAATGGTGAGGTCTCCCCAACTGTGCTTTGGGAGGGCTTTAAAGCAGTAATAAGGGGCCATCTGATCGCACTGCGGGCGAGGAGATGGAAGGAGAGATGTGCTAGAGAAAAGGAATTACGCCAACAACTCCTACAGACGGAGACACTGTTGCAGGAAGGAAAAGATCAAAATCCGCTGAAACTGAGGGGGCAGGCACACAAAATCCGAACTCAGATACATGAACTGGAACTAGCAGATCTGGCAGAAAAACTACAGAGGGTACGCCAACAACACTTAGAATTTGGTAACAAACCTAGCAGACTACTAGCCCATAAACTGGCCCAACATGCTAGCAGAACCCTGATAGGGGGCCTAAGGGATGCAGGGGGAGTGGTGCACTCAGAACCCGAGTTTCTAGATGCAGCCTTTAGTGGATATTATAAGACCTTATATAGTGATACAACAAGCTGTGCAACTGAAGAGATTAGTAATTATCTGGAGGGCGTGGAGCTCCCGCGGCTCCCCGACATAGCAAATCAGGCACTGGGGGAACCCATAACACAAGAAGAGAGAGAACAGACGATTCATGGGCTCTCTGTGCATAAAGCTCCAGGGCCAGATGGCTTCACAAATAAATTTTATAAAACTTTTCAAAAACAATTGGTCCCTCTGCTGCTCCGGGTGTTTAACTCTTTGGATAGGGCCACAGGCATCCCACCTACATGGAATCTGGCTACAATCACGGTTCTCCCTAAACAAGGCAAAGACCCCCAGCTGTGTAGCTCCTACAGGCCTATCTCTTTGTTGGGAGTAGACTATAAAATATTTTCCAAAATTATGGCCACTAGGCTCCAGAAATACCTCCCACAGCTTATACATGAAGACCAGGCGGGCTTTGTACACGAGCGCCAGACCTTTGACAACATTAGGAGAGCGTTACAGGTTATTCAGGGGGCCCAAATACTTACATCTCCCCTTTGTATTTTGTCCTTAGATGCAGAAAAGGCCTTTGATCGGGTCGGCTGGTCATTTCTCTTCGCAGTGCTTGAGAAGTTTGGGGTGGGGGACGATACGTGGAATGGCTGTCTCTTATATATGAGAATCCGAGGGCAGCGGTGCGGATCAATGGGACATTAACTAGCTCCTTTCCCCTGCAGAGAGGCACCAGACAGGGGTGTGCACTGTCGCCACTTCTGTTTGCCCTAGTAATGGAACCCCTGGCATCGAGGATCAGAGCACATGAGAGTATAAGGGGTCTTATGGGAGGGGGTATTGAGACGAAAATTTTATTGTTTGCAGACGATGTCCTACTTCTGCTAAAGGACCCCCTGGTTGCATTCCCCGCTTTGGAGGAAGAGATACAGGTATATGGGGCGGTGTCCGGCTTTAAAATTAACTTTACCAAATCCGAAGCACTTGATATAAACTTACCTGACACAGTCCTGGAAACATTGAAGACACAATTCCCATATAGGTGGGCTAATAAGTTTGTCAAATATCTTGGGGTCAGTTTACCACGTCGACTGGAGGAGGTATTTGAATATAACTTTCCATGTAAGGTGCGAGAGCTCTTTAGGGACCTAGAGCGTTGGGAGGGATTGACACTATCCTGGGTGGGTAGAATTAACGCTGTCAAGATGATGATGCTCCCGAAGCTGCTGTACCTATTCACGGCCCTCCCAATCGAAATACCAGCTACCTTTTTCAGAGGCTTACAGGGCAGGGTGTTCTCATTTATATGGAAGAAGAGACCACCTAGGGTAAAGCGAGAGATGATGTATCAATTTAGAGATCGGGGAGGCATGGGGGTTCCCCAATTCCAGATGTATCAGACTGCAGCCCACTTGCGAATTTTAGCAATCTGGCTTCAGAATACAGGGAAACTCTGGACAGAGGTAGAACAAAGCTGGTTGGAGCCCTACCCACTTCGTGCAATACCATGGCTACCTAACCCCACACTCTGGGCATTAATTAAAAGAAGTCCCCTTCTCCTGCAGTGGCCATTAACAACTTGGTACAAGGTTAGGAAGCAGTTTTTCCCAGAGCGTAAATATTTCAAACATACATTTCTTAGATTCACCCCCCAATTTGGGCCGGGTAGATCAGATAAAGTATATAAGGAATGGGAAGATTGGGGACTCTGTGAGTTAGGACAAATGTGTGAGGAGGGTGCGGTCCCACCCTACTCGGAACTATGCCAAATACACGGGCTCTCTCCCTTGCAATCCTTTTATTATTATCAAGTACAGCACTTTATCAAAAATAAAGCAAGGGAGGAGCTGGAGCTAGCCGAGACACAGCTAGAGATAGGGATGACAAAAGGGGGGAACAGGGGGGGCATCTCAAGAATATATAAGGCTTTGTTGGCCCGAGAAGATCCCGTAGAATATTACATACATAAATGGGAGGTGGCAATAGGGACAACATATGATCCCGCACTGTGGGGAAGGGCTCTCAAATCCTTGCTTAGGGTATCGATCTCTAGTGCTATGATAGAAAATGGGCATAAGATGTTGTACGGTTGGTACTATACCCCAAGCCGCCTGGCCAGGATGTTTGGGACAGGTTCCTCCCAATGCTGGCGGGACTGTGGAGAGGAAGGTGATATGTACCATATATGGTGGTCCTGTGTATATGCATCTAGATTCTGGATGAAAATAGTGGACTTTGTAAATTTAGTGACGACCGCACAATACCAGCTGAAAGCGGAGCACTGTCTACTTCACCTTAAACCACCAGTGATTCCGTCACACATCCACCAGTTTGCCACTCAGGTGTTTGTGGCGGGCAGGCTGGTGCTGGCGGCATCCTGGAGAAAACCTGGCCTACCGGACATCTCAGTGGTGCTGGAAAAACTGAACTACATCCACTTGATGTCTAAGCTGACAGCGATGAGTAAAGGGCGCTTAGACCAACATAGGAAAATATGGGAACTGTACAACACTTGGTCCGCAACAGCAGCGCAGTAACAGAGACTTAAGGACTGTTAAAGGGACAGTGGGGGGGGGGGGGGGGGGGGGGGGGGGGGGGGGAGGGGAGAGGGGAGGGGGGATCTACAGGAGGTTGTTATGATAGGACCAATTACTGTAATATGCAACTTTTCTTTAAGATATCCTGTTATGACAGAACAGTCTTAAATTTTGTTTTGTATGGTTCTGAAAATTATATAAATAAAAAACTAAAAAAAAAAAAAAAAAGAAAAGTACTGATGCAGTATGCTTTCCTTCCAGGTTCATGCCCTCATTTCTGCGTCTGGGATCCTGGAACATAGTCATGTTTGTGACCTATGAGCAGCTGAAAAGAGCCATGATGACAGCCCGTATGTCATGGGAAGCTCCTTTCTGAACATGCTGAGTTGGTCTAGTCCATGTTAGACTGAACACTCCAGCTTATTTATAATCCTACCTCCTTGTCTTGTTTACATATTTGTACGTTTTTACCACTTTTGGTACAATGCAGAAAATCTAAACTTCTGAATGGGAGTTAACTTCATTATCCTTTTTCCTTCAACTTTGGCCTTTTTAAATTTTTCTAAACTTAGTCAAACTTTTTCTTTGTAAAGCTTACTTAAAATTGAGTGTTTAATTGCACATATAATCTCATCTAGTCTGCAAGGGTGCTACAGCACTTGTGAGGATGAGGTCAAACTTTTTAACTCTTGCACTAAATGGGTGGGGACTCCTTTCCAATATAAAATGAGCATGGTGGGGTGGGTGCCTTTTTATGACCATTTTTTACTTTAAACTGAGCTTGTTTCCTTTTGATATGCTGTCTTGTGACAGCACAGCCAGATGTTGCCAGAACACCTTCATATAGCCAGTGTGTTAATGAAGATTGTTATACGAGAAATAAAATTTTACTAAACTCATACCATAGTCTTCTGTTTCTGTAAAACTAATGTGCTATTTTTGTTTCCAGCAGCAGTGACCTTGTACAGCACAAACCCTGCTCCCCTGCAAGGAAGGGTCTAGCTACTAGGTGTTCAAATATCTATAATTTTATTTTGCCCCCCCCCCCCCCCCCCCCCCCCCCCCCCCCACACACACACACACACACACAAAGTATCTTGCCTTCCTTTAAACCACAAAGGAGTAATGTAGAAGAGAGCAATGTAAAATGTTGAGCTGTAGCTACAGAATCTCACAGTGGGAGGAATGCTTAAGGTTACTAATCAAGCAAGATGCATTATGGATACTAAAGCACTTTTTTGCAGCTGCTTTATCCTCCAGCCAGTGTTTCAGGACACTTAAAATATTTTTGTCTGGTATCGCCTCTCATGGCATCATGTTAAAAGCTGGACTGGTTGCTGTTCAGGGTCAAATATTAAGGCTGAAATTCTGTTAAGCCCCAGCAAACAACTCTGACATTGAAAGGATAGCCTGGATTGTACTAATCCTAATACATCAGCTTTTAGTGTTAGACATACCATCCTAGCTAAATTATAGTCCTGAACGTTTGGGATTAGATAACATAGGTGCAGTATCACTCAATGCTTTATGTAAGCATATACCAGATTTTTGCAACAGGTGTACTGGCTGGTGCTTACAGGCATATTCATTTAATCTGCAGATTTTAAAGACACAGCTGCTACGGCTTAGCAGGTACCTGGTACTTGTGTATTAATCATTACAAAATGGAAGTACCTGTACTTTTTCTTTTTTTTTTATTATTGCTTTATTCATATATTTCAATATATCGTCACAATACGTGAATATGCAATCGGCATTTATACAAAAGGCAAAAATAAAGAGAAATATCATTAACAGCCTTTCTGTCCACAAGTTTAGGAAATTTTGAATCTAAGAATTTAGAATTTAAAGTAAAAACATATAGCAATAATTACGGACTAATGGTTGCAACCTCTGGTTCAGACCCCAGCCTGCATTTAGGAAGGGCACACAACATTCAATTCCGCTCTAGAATCTAGAAATTGTTTTAACCGTTTTGGGTCTACAAATTGAAACTGTTTACCCTCAAGCATTACAGTAACAAGGAAAACGTAATATAAAAGTTGCTCCCAGTGCCACCACCCTAGGGCGGAGTTCCAAAAAGGCCCTCCGTCTCATCTGTGTAGGCCTTGAGAGATCAGGAAAAATACACATTTTTGAGCCCCAAAACAGATTTTCTTAAGTGTCTCAAGGAAAGCCTTAATACAGCATTCCTATCAGGCTCCAGCACAAAAGTAACAAGCAGAGTCAACCTCTGAGTAATTATCTCCAATGAACTTTCAAGGAAAGAAGATAGATCCATTCCTTCCCCTGCTATTGGGGGATTTTCTTCCACCACTCCTGATGTAATAAGCCCGAGTAAGGGGAGGCAGCGAGTCCTTATCCATTCCAAGAATATCAATCATATATTTTTTAACCATAGCCAAAGGGGAAATTAAAGGCAATTTGGGAAAATTTAAGAAACCTGAGGTTGTCTTCTAGCCTGGTTTTCCAGGTACTCCAATCTTTTATGTAGGAAATTATTATCCTTAACCAAAGCTGTTTCTACAGATCCCATTTCTTGAATTTTAGTATTTAGTCTCCAAATCTAAGGTTTGCTGTGCAGTCTTTTGCGCCTGAAGCAGGGCAGCCTCAGACTATGTCAGAAGTATTCATTTTTAAAGTAGTTTGCATAGAAGTGTGAATGCTGTAAACCATACCCCTTAGTGACTGTCACAGTTGCTGGTCTATTCACACCACTAATGGCTGGAGAAGGGTGAGGTTGATCTTCAACACCAGCAAGTTTAGAAACTATATCCTGGGGCAATACCTTTGAAGCTGATTGTAGCAATAGTTCTCGGCATTGAGATTCAGCTTCGGCTTCCTTCCCTGTTAGAGCTGCCAGCAACTCCCCTCCAGGCTTTGGTGGAGCAACTCGTTCCACGGGGGGGGGGGGGGGGGGGGGGCTCAGGGAAGCCCTGTTTCCATTCTCAATTGACGCAGAGAGTTGCAGAGGGGGTTGAAAAACCCTGAGGACCCGGTTGTCTGCCTCCTCGCTGAAGAAGTCACAGGAGCTGGGGGATGTTCCTTCACTTTTCCCCTCCATTCCCCATGCTTGATGAGGCGTCAGAGGCACCGAAGAGGACCTACAAACAGAGCAACTTCCAGGAGCTAACACAGGTGTGTCCATTCACAGCGCCATCTTGGATTCCTCTTTGGCCATTTTCAAGTCCAAACTGAACCTGTACTTTTTTCAACCCACCCAAAAGCCCCCTTGAACTCTGCATCCTGGCTGTCTACGTGCAGAAAGTGTTTCATAAAATCACTATAATTCTGTGTGTAAATGCTGCTGCTTTAATCAGGAGCATTTTTGCTCTTGGATCTATATCACTGAAGGAGCTAATACATAGCAATAGATTGTAGGCAGCTGACCAGATCTGCCTGCATTCATGTTTTCTAACCAGGAGCTAGTGACAGAATAGTTTTCCCAGTGCTATTGTCATCCCTCTATCAAAGTAGTGCAGCGGGATGTCCATGCTGGTTGCTGTGCCCTAGTGCTTGGCCTATGGCCAGTGGTCCTGGTTAAGAGAAAGCTGGTGCGCCAGCTCTTGGCACCCTGTCTGCAGGCTGTATACGAATGCTCAGGGTCTGAACTCGTGGGTTGGCAGGTGCCAGTGAGAAGTATCTCTTGGGCCTGCCTGCTCAGGTAAATGTGCCTGTATACCCTTAATTTCTCTGGGTCAGCAGGGGAGAGTGTGCTAGGCTTAAGGAAACATTCTTCCTTGTGCTTGTTTCCAAGAGTACTCAGCCTTGGTTAGAAAAGTACTGATGCAGTGCGCTAGGCTTCTCTCAACACGCCTTTCTTTCCTTCTGCACCCCTTCTCATTCCCCTGCCTGGGAGCCTATTGGTTTTAGGGCTCTTCAAGAGAAAAATATGGATAAGTGAACCTGGAGCTATAGGGGTAAAGGTGGGGGAACACTCTGTTAAGTTACTTGGAACTACTTTTAAAACAGAAGGAAATAAGTTTTCACTCAAGCAGTGGCGTACCAAGGTGGGGGCGGTCCGCCCCGGGTGCACGCCGCGCGCCTGTCAGCTGAGTTCACTAACTTCGCTGCAGCTCCCTCTGCTCCGGAACAGGTTACTTCCTGTTCCGGCCAGGGCAGAGGGAGCTGCAGCGAAGTTAGTGAACTCAGCTGACAGGCGCGCGCCGCAGCACCCGGGGGGGTGGGGGGGTCATCGGCGATCTGCCCCTGGTGTCATGCCGGCTAGGATCGCCACTGCACTCAAGGAATAATTAAGCTCTGGAACTCGTTACCAGAGGATGTGGTAACAGTGGTTAATGTATCTGGCTTTAAAAAAAAAGGTTTGGACAAGTTCCTGGATTTAAAATCCACAGTCTGCTATTGAGATAGAAATGAGGAAAGCTACTGCTGCCCCTGGGGTCGGTAGCATGGAGTCTTGCTACACTTTGGGGTTCCAGAATCTTGTTGTTAAAATCCTAAAAAATGAAGTTAGTTTAGCAATGAGCTACTGAAAAATCTGAATCTATTAATGATATAAATATAATTTATTACATTTATGCAGCCATTACATGACGGATGTATATAAAAACAGAGCCTGGTGCCAATAGGTGAGGAATCAGCGACTGCGTCAGGATGACTCGCATTACATCAGCAGTGCTTGTCTGATGAGTTGTTTCTTATACTGTGAGAGCTTCTCCGGGAAATGGATATCAAAGGTGATAATGAGGTCCCCCTTCTGCTTGGGGTCCTGGGATAGTGGCATCCCTTCTCCCGGCACTACTTTCTTATAGGTGGCACTGAGGAAAAATAGAGAACATTAGTCAGGGAGCAAAGATGAATATTTTGGACGGTTAAGGTCCATTTAATTTGCTTCTAGAACTGCTGACAATTACTCATGATGAACTGATGGTGCAGACAAATCTAGGCAACCACAGGGCTGCCAAGAGACAGACCTGGGCACAGGGCAGGGCATGGCTGCCGCTGCTGCCTCCCCCCCAACTCGGGCTGCTGCCACTCCCTTACCTTCCTGTGTCTGCTCCTCCTTCGGTCTGTCGCTCTGCTGTTCCTCTGTGCCTGGACCCGGGTTATCGCGTTAATGTAGTCACCTGGATTCCGACACACAGGAGCAGGAGACAGACCGAGGGAAACAGAAGCTTCTGCCTGCCTCCAGAAACCTTGCTGGCGCTGGGCCCCCCTTGGAGGTCAGGTCCAGGGAATCCCCCTGCAACCAGTCCTGAGCCATTTCTCTTCCCCCTCCCTTCCTTCCTCTGCTCTCTCTCTCTCTGTTGCCCTTTCTTCTGCTTTCCTCTCCTCTGTTCTTGTAGTTGATTGTCGTGAACTGCGTAGTCACCTTGCTGACTCCATTGCAGTATATCAAGCTCAAGAAAATAATCAATGCATTTTTAAATGAATATACCCCTCATTCCAGGTACCCTCTCTCTCTCATCCTTCCACGTCACAGGTATCATCTTTCACACGTACTTTAGCATGCCTTTCCAAATAATGTTAGTGATGGCTTACAGCATTATTAATATACTGGCACAATAACTCCCCCCAAAGAGGTTACAACTACCGACCTCTGTGAGTACCTGAGGCAATGGGAGAGAAAGTGATTTGCCCAAGGTCATAAAGAGTTCTGGTAGGGACTGGGGTGGAACTGAACCCTGATTTCTCTGGGTCTAGGCCACTCCTCTCAATAATAGTAATTTAGATTTTTGTTAGCAGGGGGGGATTTTATAAATAGCGCTCAAAAATAGGCACTGGAAAAGATTGACACTTAGGGCCAGATTCTATATACGGCTCCTTAAAAATCGGCGTGGAATAAATTTCCCCCTAAGTGTATTATATAAGTGGCACTAGATTTAGGCATGGTATATAGAATACAATTAGTTGATATTGCTTGTTAAGTACTGTTAAAAACGCTGATTGGCTTAAGCCAATTTACGCATGTTGTTATAGAATACACTTGGATTTCGGCACGGAACGCTAGGCGCGATAGATAGAATCCAGCGGTAAGCGATATTCTACAAAGGGCGTGCATCTTTTATAGAACAGGGCTTAGCGGCGATTCCCACGTCCAATTCTAGCTGTTAGACTTGCGCCTGTTGAAACCTGGTGTAAATCCCGGCACCCAAGTTGGGTGAAGAGGCCCATTATTCTATAACACTGTGCACAAAATCTGACCCACCTATGCCCCCTCCCACGTCCTCTTTTGAGTTGCATGCTATGGGATTTAGGCACTCAGCATTATAGAATAGCACACAGCCAGATGTGTGGCAAATCCTAATTGATGCCAATTAATGTTGACAATTAGTTGTTAGCATCCAATTATTGCCTGTTAATAGCTCATTAGCCAATTAAGTTTAGTGTGCATTTCGGAAGCGCCTCCAAATCTGGACACCATATATAGAATCCAGGGGATGATGCTCAAGGCAGCTTAGAGGTCCTTTCACTATGCTGAGGTAAAAGGGGGCCTGCGCTAGCATCAGCGTGTGTTTTTGACGCACGCTGAGGCCCCCTTTTACCGCAGCTGAAATAGAGCCTAGATTATGAGCACTGCTATTTGCACCTGCTCAGGAGCAGGCCTGAATATTCACGGGTAAATTTGTGTGTAAATTGTGACTCTGTTCATGCTGCACCCAAACTCATAAGAATATGGGTCAGACCAAAGGTCCATCTAACCCAGTATCCTGCTTCCAACAGTGGCCAAACAAGGTCACAAGTACCTGGCAGAAACCCAAATAGTAGCAAGATTCTGGAATTCCAAACAACAAGAAGATTCTGGAACCCCAAACAATAACAAGATTCCGGAACCCCAAAGAGTAGAGAGATTCCATGATACTGATTCCAGGGATAAGTAGTGACCTTCTCCATGTCTATCTTAACAGCAATTTATGGACTTTTCCTCCAGGAACTTGTCCAACCTTTTTTAAACCCAGATAAACTAACTGTATACCACATCCTCTGGTAACGAGTTCCAGAGTGTAACTATTCATTGAGTGAAAAAACTATTTCCTCTTATTTTTTTTTTTAAGTATTACCATGTCATTTCAATGACTATCCCCTTGTCTTAATACTAGTAAAAAATTGATTCACGTTTACGTTCTACTTCCCTCAGGATTTTGTAGAATCCTCCCCTGAACATACCTACCTAACAGGTACCAGCTTGCACTGTACAGGCTTTTAGTTGCAACCTAAAGTTTATAAGAGGCCTTTTGGTGTTTGTTATTACTATTTACCCCATCTGACCCTCAACTTGTTGTTTATTATAAAATTATCCTCGGGAGTCACGTGATGCTGTAGAGGGAGTGAGACGTGTTCTCAGGCTCTCTTAGGCCCCAGCACCTCTTAATCCACCGTTGAAGCCTCAAACTAAATAAATACAGGACGGGAACCAAAAGAGCACTCAACGAAAGTAGCGCATAGCAGATGGACAAATTTATAGAAACATCGGGGAAAGCAATGGCGAGTAGAGGGCAGGAAAAGGAAAAGGAGAAGGCCCGAAGCGCGGAAAGCGCGGCAGAAACAAAACAAGCGCCGGAAACCCCCGTGTTCTCACTGGAACAGCTATCGCAACTCACCGCGGCGGTGGAGAAGGCAATGGAGCCGAGATGGGAGCGGCTGGAAGGGCGGCTAGCAAATATGGAAACGCTGCTGGGCGAAACAGTGCAAAGAGCAACGGAGCTGGAGCGAAGGGTCTCGGCGCTGGAGGATGCAGGGGTACCGGCAGCTCAAAAACTGGAGCGAGCGTTGGGGAAGATTGAAAATATGGCGTCGGCCTTAGATGACCTAGAGAATAGGTCAAGGAGAGCAAACCTCCGGATCATTGGCGTCCCTGAATCAGTGGGGGATGGCGTACTGTGCACCAAAATAGAAAAATGGCTAAAAGAAGAGTTCGCGCTCTCGGACCACGCGGGTCCGCTATGCCTGGAGCGGATCCATCGCGTGGGCAGAAAGCAAGAAGGGAGACAGGCGCCGAGAGCAATTATCCTGAAAGTACATAATTATTTGCACAAAGTGGAAATCTTGCAGGGATACCGGATGAAGAGGGACTCTACTCAATATGAAGGACACACAGAATATTTCAGGATTACTCGGCACAGCTGCAGGGAAGGAGGAGAAACTTCACCCCGCTGTGCAAGAGACTACATGAGGCCCGCATTCAATTCATGCTGATTTACCCAGCCATCCTCAAGATTAAGCACGAGGGACGATGGAGGTCTTTCGAGGAAGTGGCAGGGGCCTCAGCGTTTATAAATGAGATAGAGAATAATATGAACAATGTCCATGCCAGTAACAACGCTAAGTGAAGTTCCTGTGTATAGGTATGACAAAGAAACTGTGAAATTGTTATTTTTCAGTGTAATGAGGGTTGGAAACATCCCATAACAGTAAGGGGTGGAAACCTGGGTATTTTGGAAAAGCTACAGAGGTGGGGGGGCCACTAGCATTGAAGTGACTCTAGGTCTGTAGGAATATGGACCCAGAACTACAGTTGCACGGGGAGGGACAAGGAGGGGAGGGGGGAGGGGGGGTAGACGGGAGGGAGTAGGGGGCAGAATTTTGGAACCACATGGCACTTCACATGTAGAGAACTCGAGGCAGGGAAGTCAGGGTCAATACGCAGAAAATAAATTAAGGGAGCTGGATAGCTGGGAACAGCAAAGCTCTGGGGGGGAGGCTGGGCGCCCCTGGAGCAGCATAATGAGAGAACTGACAGGTAAACAAAGTTTTGC
The DNA here is from genome assembly GCF_901765095.1 of Microcaecilia unicolor. Taxonomy (NCBI): domain Eukaryota; kingdom Metazoa; phylum Chordata; class Amphibia; order Gymnophiona; family Siphonopidae; genus Microcaecilia; species Microcaecilia unicolor. The sequence goes on from NC_044034.1 coordinate 20,384,015, forward strand.
TCCTGGCTAAGAAGCAGAGAGGAGAGGTAAGGGTGGTCTCCTGGAATGTTTGCGGGGTCACGTCCCCAGTAAAGAGAACTAAGATTCTAGATGCTCTGAAACGCCATGGGGCCCAAATAGCTTGTATTCAGGAGACCAGACTCACAAGAGGAAAGTGAAAAACTGAGAAGGCAATGGGTGGGAGAAGTACACTGCTCCCCAGCAAAAGGTAGAAAGGGAGGGGTGGCTATTTTAATTCACAAGGCCCTAGCTTGCCAAGTTACACCGCTGTTTAAAGACACAGAAGGGAAATATGTGGGGGTCAAACTCAAGCTACAAGGCAGGGATCGGCTCTTGATAGCAGTTTATGCACCTACAGGATCCAATAAGGCTTTTTACTCTCAGCTGTTGGCTAAGTGTCAACAGTATCCAGAATTGCCCATAATAGTGGCAGGAGACATGAATCAGGTTTTTGACTGGGAAATGGATCGCTCTGGGCCTAGACACAAAGGGGCTCCATCTGGCCCCTCATTGCTGGAGTCCTTCTGCAGACTAGCGGGACTGGTAGATGCGTGGCGGCTGATGAATCTGGAAGAGAAGGACTACACACACATCTCTAGGGCCCATAGGACCCACTCTAGATTAGATTATATCCTCCTCTCGCGGGAACTCTTTAGCCAAGTGCAAGGGGCAAAAATAGGGCCGGAGGGTCTCTCAGACCACGCAATGATATGGGTGGATTTTGAAGCGCAGCCATACTACAGAGCACAGGGGAACTGGAGGTTCCCAGCTTACCTTTACCACTCGGCAGACTTTAAGAAGTACTTGCTTGCAAAGTGGGAGGACTACTGCACATTCAATGCGCAGCACACAGATGACCCAGTGCTCTTCTGGGCAGCTGCAAAGGCAGTCATACGGGGACACATCATTGCATATGTCAGTCAGCGCAACCGCCACATTGCAAAAGGTATCATAGACAGAGAGCACCAGTTCAGAGAGGCAAAGCGGCGACATATAAAATCACCCACCACAGGGAATTATGAAGTGCTGATGGTCGCACGAGTAGCTTTGAATGAGTTGTTACATGAGCGAATGACCCGTTCCCTAATATATAGGAAATACAAGATGTATAAGTATGGAGATATAGCAGGGGGGCGCTTAGCAAGGATGGTGAAGGGAGCCCGTGGGTCTCACTTCATTGTGGCAATTAAAGACAGTGCGGGGCAGGTGAAGACAAGAGCCGAAGAAATAGCTGAGACACTCTGGAGTCATTTTGCAGCACTATATCAAGGGGGGGAAGGGAACTTAGAGGCAATAAGAACCTATCTGAGAAATTCGGAGATACCACAACTCACTGCGGAGGAGGCAGCAGGGCTAAACGAGCCGATAACTGCTAAGGAAATCCAGAAAGCTATTAAGGCATTAAAACTATACTCGGCACCCGGACCAGATGGCTATTCGGGCGAATTTTATAAACTATTGGGGAACCAGTTGGTAGGACCGCTGTGGGAATATTATATGGAAGTGATAGAGCACGAGACTTTACCCCCACAGGCGAACACAGCATTAATCAGCCTAATACCGAAGGGAGGGAGAGATCTGTTGAGCCCTGGATCGTATAGGCCGATATCACTGATTAACGTAGACCTTAAAATTTTGTCACGAATACTAGCAGATAGATTGGCTCCCTTGCTGCCCCGGCTGGTCCATGATAGCCAGGTGGGCTTTGTTAGAGGGCGGCAGTCAGTGCTTAATGTGCGTAAACTGTTAGCGACTGTGATCCATGCAACGGTGGAGGGGGAGGGTGGTCTTATAGCTAGTCTAGACGCAGAGCGCGCTTTTGACAGGGTGCTCTGGCCCTTCATGTTCGAAACTTTGCAGTGGGTAGGAATAACGGGCTGGTTTCTACAGGCCATACGAACGCTATATTCATCACCAAAGGCAATGCTTATAATTAATGGGGTCAGAACCCGGGAACTAGACATAGAGTGTGGGACACGGCAGGGCTGCCCCTTGTCCCCTCTGCTATTTGTGCTCTCATTGGAACCGTTGTTGTGCAAGGTGCGGGCAGAGGAGGGGATAAAGGGAATAAGAATCCAAGGGGTAGCAACAAAAATTCTTGCATACGCAGACGATCTACTATTGCTGCTAGATGAGGGCCACTCATCCCTGTATTGTTTATTAGAGGTGCTGCAGACATACGGGAACCTTTCAGGCTTTAAACTTAACCTCACAAAATCGCAGGGGCTGCCATTGGGAGGAGAAACAAGGGATAGCTGGAACCGGGAATTCCCACTGGGGTGGGCAGAAGGTAATATTAAATACCTAGGAGTCCGGGTGTCAGGGGACTTGTCAACATTGTATAAACTAAATGTATTTCCAATGCTGATGGAGACTCGGCGGCTTCTGCAACTCTGGGGCGCCTACCCCATTTCGTTAATGGGCCGTATAGCGCTGTTTAACATGTTGATAGCGCCCAAGTGGCTTTACTTATTTCAAATGTTGCCACTATTCATGCGGAGGAGGGAGGAGAGGAGGTTGTCTCAACAGATTCAGGAATTCCTGTGGAGGGGTCGGCGCCCCAGATTGCCAATAACGGTGCTGCAGAAGCCTAGGGCCCATGGGGGAATGGGGTTGTTGAATGTAAGGTATTTGGGGGTGTCCTATATATTAAGGCACATTAGAGACTGGCTGGCTGGTACGCAGAACTTCACGCCAACTGACATAGAGACCTTACTGTCTCCCAGGGAGCACCTGGGATGGCTGCTGCACACCACGGGGAGGAGGCCGCAGCTGGAAATCAGGAAAAATCCATTTGTCAACTCAGCACGGGAAGCATGGAGATGGCTGTGTCGGCGGCACGGATTCTCACCGTCAGCAACGCCCTTTCTGCCACTAAAACACAACCCGGATTTTCCGGTGGGGACCTCTTCTAGAACATTTGCGGAATGGCATTCGCGAGGGATTCAATATCTATATCAGATACTGGATGAGGAAGGACAACTTAAGAAACTGTCTGAGCTGCAGCGAGAGTTTGGGCTACAGAGGGCAGACCCCCTTGCATATTACCAAGTGAGACATTATATATACTCATTGGGCTGGATGAACTTATGCGAAGATGTGCAGGAGGTTATAAGCTCGGCGCTGACTTTGGGGGCACAGAGTGTGGTGCCGCTGAGATTCTTTCACAGAAACCTCCTAGACTCGACGGAGGATATAGATTACAGAGGCTATGCAAAAAAGTGGACGATAGACCTCAGAGAGGAAGTGACGGAGACGCTGTTCACAGGATTCCTGACTAGCATACGGAAAAGTGCCACGTTCCCTCGTGACTGGGAGCTGCAGTACAGGTTTGCACTGAGACTTTATGTGGCGCCTAATCGAGCATTTAAGGCAAAGTTCGGAGCCTCTGGGGCATGCTTGAAATGTGGTCAAGATCCAGCTACTTTGAGCCATATGTTTTGGCTATGTCCGCAGGTGCAGAGCTTCTGGAGAGTGGTGGTAGGAGCCATTGAGAAGTATTGGAACTGTACAGTGCCTGCACAACCCTTGCTTTTATTTGAAGACTTTAAAAATGTAGGTCTCCGAGTGCCGGGCTTGAAAGGGTTTTTGCAAAGAGCGATGCTGCAGGGGAAAAGAGTACTACTGACAAACTGGAGAGAGAGTGCAAGCCCAACTTTGGCCCAATGGAGGGGACAAATGATAGAGATGTTGAAATTAGAAAGATGTGGAGTACAAGACTTTGAAACTGTAGAGGGTAAACACCTGACAAGCATCTGGAGCAATTTTTGGGACACTCTTCAACCAGCAGCCAGGAGCAGACTACTTAATTGCTAAATATATGTGACTTTGGGACGACCCTGCTATGTTTGGAAAGCCACTAAATCGAGGAGTAGAGGAGGGAGGGTGGGAGGGGGGGCAAGAGGAGAAGGGATGGGAGGGGGGAGGGAGGGGATTGAAGGGGTAGAATAGGTTGTTAAAAGAAATATCCAGACATCAAGTCGAAAGCAATAGTTACCAGAAGTTAACATGTTGTATTACATTGTGATGTGCTATGGTTACAGTACATGAATGTATTTTGTTTGAGAACACCAATTAATAAAAAGATTTAAACATAAAATTATCCTCCATGTGAGTACATGAGGCAAAAGTCCATAAAACGGCCAATTGTTTTCATTTAGGTAGGAAAAAGGACATCAAAAATTAGCAGAATATTTTACAAAAGGTTCACTGAACACAGAGCCTTTTGTAGAATTGGTATCAGGGCGGAGGTATAGGAGCCAGCTTTGAGGGTACTGTGGGTGCTTGAGCACCCCTAACATTGAATAATCCTTGACTGTATCCAAGGAGAAGTAATTTCCATTGAGTTTATACCCTCCAATAATTTTGAAAATTTGTCTCCTATGGGCACAGGAAGTGCCAGGCTGTAAAGCAGGAGCATGTATTATACAAAGAAAGATGTTCAAAAAAGAAGCAGCATCACTCATGGCTCAGCAAGTGTAAACAACGGCATTTACACGTCTAAGTGGTGGATTTTGCAACCTACGTAAATGTCACACTCTTAAATGCTGGATTTGACCAAGATGGCGGCCGGGCATGTAGCAGCATAGGAACGCTCTCATTAGCTGGTGGAATTTTCTTCCAGGTACTTGTGACTGGGACTGTCCTCTATTGGCAACAGGACTAAATGGGACCCTTGGTCTGACCCAGTAGGTTCTTTTGTACAGAACAGGATTCACCAAAGAAGGGACTAACAGGTAGGAACTCCACTTAGTAAGACTTTGCTATTAACCTGCAAGTTGAGAACCATTGGTACAAAGACCAGCTGTAACATATCAAGGATGTCATGTGATCAGCTTCCAGCAGGAGTCACATGACCGGTCCCGTTTTGAACTCATCCTGCAGGGAGCTGTGGTAGCAGAGGCATAGGAGACAACTTTTCAAAATGATTAGAGGTGCTAAACCACACAGTCAAGGAGTTTGCCCAATATTCGGGGTGCTCAAGCACCCACAGAGCTGGCTCCTATGAGCAGAGGTATCACTGAACTGGACTTACTAGAAAGCTCAGCTTTCTGAGGGGAAGAAGAGGCAGAAGCTTAACCTGCTCTCCTACCACCCAAGGAAAGAGATCTGGGTCTTGTAAGAGAAGGCCTTAAGTGGTCTAACAGTGGAAGTCCTTCAGGCTGGTAACTGAACACGGTCTGGGCCTACTGGGACTCATGGAGGGTGAGGGTGGAAAAATGGCTGAGAGCTCAGGTGAAAGACAAAAAGGAACAACTGCATGTGGGAATCTACAGACTCATTTACCACTACTAGAAGAATCTCAATAGGGCAGATTGGAAGAGTCAATTTGGTCCTTCCTTCGTTTACTGAATAACTGGTCTTGCTTCTTCTGTTCAAAATGAACACTTGAACACTACAGGTCCCTGTGTACATAAATCAGGCCTGGCCCCAGTATCCAGGTCTCTTTGCAGCTCTGTGGCATTATAAACCCCTGGGAGCAGTGTACGGCCACAGCAGCTCCAGTCCCCTTTCTTGGCAATTAAAAGCTCTTGCTCTTTGGGGTAATTTTGTTTTGGGGGGGTTCCCCCCCCCGCCCCCCCCCCCCCCCGCCCCCCCCCCCCCCCCCCCCCGCCAAAGGCTGCCCTGCCAAATTGTCTATGGACCATCAGCCATCCAGTTCATGGCAGGCTCTAGAGGTGAAAGCCCATCACACCTGCTGTTGTAAGTCCCCCCCCCCATGAGCCTCAACACATGCAAAGACCATGTCTACCACTTACTGCACAATGTCGTTAATGGGAATATTCAGGAGCCTCTCGTCCAGAGTTTGTATGTCTAGTGTACAGCCAATTAAAGCCTGAAAATAGAACAGAACATCAAACAAATCCAGCATCCACGTGCAGGAGCAGCTTGTGATCTTAGAATTAGAAATGTATACTGTGCACATTTTTAGGTATGAATCTGTTAGCCATTACAAATTTTAAAATGAATTTGCATAAAACCATCGCACCAAGGTCAAATAACTTTGGGGTTCGTTGAAGCATATTTCTTGAGACGTGGAAGGTTTATGACAACAACAATTCCTAATCTTCAGTCCGCTAAGGACAGATTATATTTTTGTTTCTTAATATAGTGCCTTTTGTAAAGATACAGCAAAATGGTTTACAATACTGAAATAAGAAATAAAAGTGAGAAAGGAACGCCATAATTTCAAATAGCGCAAAGTATCTAATCACACGAGTGGAGGAGTAGCCTAATGGTTTGTGTAGCAACCTGGGTTTGATTCCCACTGTAGCTCCCTTGGGCAAGTCACTTAGGGACCCTTTTACTAAGCCACCTACACGCGTCCAACACACACCAAAGTGGAACTACCGCATGCACCGGGCGGTAATTCCATTTTTGACACGTGTCCAAAACACGTGGTACAAATTTTCTCTCATTCCCACTCACTCATTCTGTCTTCATGGTCTCCCCCCCCCCCCCATACTTCTTCCTCCTCCTCACTCTCTCATCCCCCCCATGCTCTCTCCTCCCCCACTAACTGACCCTTCATGCTCCCTCTTCCCCACTCATTCACACTCTCCCCATGCTCTTTCATTCCTACTCACTCATTCCCCCTTCAGGGTCTCTTACCGACTTGCTCCCTCCTCACTCATTCTTCCCCCCCATGCTCTTGCTGTTTTTTTCTATGTCAACTGCCCACTGCGCAGCCAACAGTGCAGTCTGTAGCAGTGGCGTAGCTACGTGGACCCAGGGGGGCCTGGGCCCCTGTAGATTTGGCCCTGGACCCCCTGCTGACAACCCTCGACCCCCCCCTCCCGCCTGCCTTTGCTGGCGGGGGACCCCAACCCCCGCCAGCCCAGGTCCTCTTCTTCCCGCAAAAGGCTTCCTTCTGTTTCTGACATCCTGCACATACAACGTTGTATACAGCTGATCACGTTGTATGTGCAGGACGTCAGAAACATAAGGAAGCCTTTTGCAGGAAGAAGAGGACCTCAGCTGGCGTGGTTTTTTTTTTGTTACATTTGTACCCCGCGCTTTCCCACTCACGGCAGGCTCAATGCGGCTTACATGGGGCAATGGAGGGTTAAGTGACTTGCCCAGAGTCACAAGGAGCTGCCTGTGCCTGAAGTGGGAATTGAACTCAGTTCCTCAGTTCCCCAGGACCAAAGTCCACCACCCTAACCACTAGGCCACTCCTCCAATCCAGTCCCCCGCCAGCAAAGGTAGGCGACGATGGGTTGGTGGCAGGAGGGGGGTCGAGAGGGTAGGTGGCAGGTGGGGAAGCAAAGTTGTTGTTGTTGGTGGCGGCGGCTGCAGGGTCAGCAATGGAGGGGGGGGGGTCGGCGGCACCAGGAGGGGGGCTAAAATGTGCCCCTCACCTTGGCCTCTGGACCCACCCTCCCGCCGAAGTCTGGCTATGCCCCTGGTCTGTAGGCAGTGAGAGGGTTCAGCATTGAAAATAGCAGCCCACTCGGGATCTTCACCTGTAGGATCTGGGAATCCCTGCTGGTGCTTTTCTTTAACTACTGCAGCACCTTTTCTTTGGCTGCTGGGACTTGAGAATCCCCCCCCCCCCCCAAACACACACAGGAAACAGCGACGATGACTCAAAAAAAGTCTCTTGACAATGCTAAGTGTGTCCAACTTTTATTGTACAACTGTGTAGACTCGACATGGCCATGTTTTGGCCAACTGGCCTGCCTCAGGAGTCTGTACAAGCCAGTGGCGTAGCCACAGGTGGGCTGGCCCACCCATTTATGGCTTAGGCCCACCCAACAGTAGCACGTGTTTAGTGGTAACTGGTGGGAATCCCAAGCTCCGCCAGCTGAAGATTTCCCCTGATGGTAACAAAAACGTTACTCTCCACGACACCGGCACCTGTGCATGCTCAGTTTTCAGTGCATTCCTGCTGCCAAGGTGGAAAGAAGCGTTTTCCCACCAGCTGAGATTTTTTTTTTTGGGGGGGGGGGGGGGTGGAGAACACTTGGTGCCCACCCAATTCTTGCCTAGGCCCACCCAAAATCTGTTGTCTGGCTACGCCCCTGGTACAAGCTCTCAAAGATGTCTTGATGGAAAGGACAATATTTCTTATGAAAGATGCAAACCAGTGTGTAAACTGGTATGGTAGAAGCGCTATGCGAAACACTTTGCTTGGAGAGAAAGAGAAGGAACCACCAAATTGTACCGTACAAAGCTCAAATGTGTTGATCTTGATTAACGAACAAACGTCTCCTTATCCTTAGCATTGTCAAGAGACTTTTTTTTGAATCATCTTTGCTGTTTCCTGTGTGCTTTCGAGTGTGCAAAGATTAGTGTTCTTCTGTGCATACATTGACTTTAGAATCCCCACCAGTTCTTTTTCAGCAGGACAGTTTGCCTCCTAGCAGCCCTGAGCAACCATTCACTCTACCCATAGGTCAGCCCTGATCCCAAACCTTGTTGACTGCTACAGGATCTAGCAACCCCCACTTTCTGCCCCGCCTTTACCAGCCAGTCATTGCATGCGGGATCAACTATATGAACTGAGTGTGTGCCGAGCACGGAACACAGTAATACCGGCATACCAACAATCGCTGCATCAGGCATCAAGTGGAACCAGCAGGGCAGTGCGGGAGAGAACAGCGAGACTTCTATGGGGAGCAGAGCAGGGGCGTAGCTACGGGTGGGCCTGGGTGGGCCCAGGCCCATCCAATGTCTGCTCAGGCCCGCCCACCCAAACAAACGCAGCTGAAAAGCGCACAAACTACAGCAGCCTTCTCGTAGCCGTAGCGTAGCGGCGCCCGCTCAGCTGATCCAGCTAGCCCACCTACCTTTTCAGGCTTGAGGCAGAAGGCATGCACAGCACGCAGGTGCAGACCTCTAACCCCGTGCGTCTGCGTGCTGCTGATGACTCAGATGACAGAGTGATGATGTTGTTCCATCCTACGCGGTATCCAGCGGCTGTGTACGGCAGCACGCACAGCCTCGTTCTCGATCTGCTCCGTCCGTCTCGAGATAGTGAGTGTGATATAAAATTACATTCGAACTGTCGGTGGTGCAAGTTTACTGCCAAGCAGCCTGCCAGCCCACTAAGCCCAGCCCAGCACTACAGGTAATAAATTTTTAAATACGTTTTGTTTTAAACTTTTTACATCGTAATTTTTAACATTTGTTTTAATTAAGCTAGCTGGGGCCTGGGCAGTATTAAAATTTATTGTTGGGAAATTTCTGGGTAGGGTAAGCACTTCACTGCCTAGGGCAAAAAATGTATATATTTAATGATTAAAGTATACCTTTTTTGCCCTGCAGCCAGCGTTTTGACTACTCTGGTCTGGTGGGATAGACATTTCACTGCCTAGGGCAATGAGGAGTATATATATATATATATATATATATATATATATATATATATATATATATATATATATAGGCCCACCCATATTAGCTCTGGGCCCAGCCAAAATGTCAGGTCTGGCTAAGCCACTGGAGCAGAGACTGGCTTCTCCGGATTTCTGACTCAATCTGGACCTAACTGCGCCTATGGTAGCCGGCTGAAGTCTGATCATGAAGAAACTTATTCACAAAGGCAGGTTATGCATTAATGCAATATTTATCGCAGGCCCTGTTGCTTCCTGTGCAGTAAATACGAAGTCATTATTTAAACAGGACTTCCAGTAGCGTCCCCTGTTCGTTCAGAGTAAATGAATAGATGAAGGGCATTTTCAGTAGTTGTATATTCTCATGCCCAAAATTGGGTGCAGATCCCACCACTAAGTGCTATTCTATAAACAGTACCCGACTCGGAGCACCATTCATAGAACAGCGCTTACCGCAGGATTCTATATATCACGCCTAGCGTCCCGCGCCTAAATCTAAGCGTATTCCAGATCAACACGCGTAACTTAATGGGCTTAACAAGCCAATCAGTGCTGTTAACAGCACTTAACAAGCAATAATGAGCACTAATTGGCAATAATTAGAATGTACGCGAATAATTCGCTAAGCATATGCTGTAACTCACTGCGCCTAAATTCTAATGCGCATCCAAAAAGGGGCGTGGTTATGGGCAAATGTGCATTTCGTAGGCGTTCCCAATTTTACGCGCATGGTTATAAAATATGGCCCAGTCCGCGTAAATCCAAACGCAGGGATTTATGCCACGTTTTTGTCGGTGTAAACGGATGCGTGTAGTTTTAGGTGCAGGGGTATCAACTAAGCGTATTCTATATATACCGTGCCTAAATCTTATAGAATACGCTTAGGCGAAAAAGATTTCCGCGTGGATTTTCCAGGCGCCCATATATAGAATCTCCCCCTTAGAGTGCATTTTTTTTCGGGGGGTGCCACCAATTACAGAATTGAGTCTATAGTGTTTGCTGCTGAGGAAATGCACTTAATCTGCCTGTGCATTCATGCGACTGAGGATCCTGCCAAGTACGGCTCGTCTACGCTGGCAACTTCCCATCTACCAACTGTGCTCCCAACCTGCCTCTGGGCAAGTACCTACCCTAGAAGTTCATCCCTGACGGTTTCCAGGGACTCTGAGATGTTCAGCGTTCCTAGAAATGCACCTACGGACCACCTGTAAAACAAATACTGGCACCTCTGAGTACTTTGTTAGCCCCGGGCCTGCCTGTGACTGAACAGTTTATTAGGAAATAAATCTTCAAGATTGACTTTAATTAGCCTGCGCCCAAGAAGGTTCCGGTAACAGTCTGCCCATGAAGGAGTGAGACAGGGTTATGATGCAGCTCTGGTTGACTGTACGCCTTCTGGAAAATTCTGGGCTAGGTCTTCCTTGAGCTACGCCTAACCCACAAGACACTGGATTTCTGACCAATAATATTGCTAAATCCTGAAATGCACATAAAATGTAATATTACAAATAATATTATAAAATCCTTGGGAAAGGGCAGAAAAATACCTCCATTTTCAGTTACTACAATGTAAAGCTGACTATGCCCAGCTATACCTGCTGTGCACCTCCTTGGGTGAATCACGGCATACAAACAGTTGTTAAATCTTCAAGAAATAAGACTAGTTTAACCCCTTTGGTCCTGAGTGACATAAAGGACTGCTTCCCAGCTGCCAGGAATATTTTTTTGTTTTGTTTTTTTTTGTTACATTTGTACCCCACACTTTCCCACTCATGGCAGGCGATGGAGGGTTAAGTGACTTGCCCAGAGTCACAAGGAGCTGCCTGTGCCTGAAGTGGGAATCGAGCTCAGTTCCTCAGGACCAAAGTCCACCACCCTAACCACTAGGCCACTCCTCCACTGTTGCTACTATTTGAGATTCTACATGGAATGTTGCTATTCCACTAGCAACATTCCATGTAGAAGTCGGCCCTTGCAGATCACCAATGTGGCCGCGCAGGCTTCTGCTTCTGTGAGTCTGACGTCCTGCACATACGTGCAGGACGTCAGACTCACAGAAACAGAAGCCTGCGCAGCCTTCTACATGGAATGTTGCTAGTGGAATAGCAACATTCCATGCAGAATCTCCAATAGTAGCAACATTCCATGTAGAATCTCCAGTAGTAGCAACATTCCATGTAGAATCTCCAATAGTATCTATTTTATTTTTGTTACATTTGTACCCCGCGCTTCACAACTCATGGCAGGCTCAATGCGGCTTACATGGGGCAATGGAGGGTTAAGTGACTTGCCCAGTGTCACAAGGAGCTGCCTGTGCCTGAAGTGGGAATCGAACTCAGTTCCTCAGTTCCCCAGGACCAAAGTCCACCACCCTAACCACTCCTCCACTCCAACGATAGCAGACTATTGTTGAGATCAGAGCGGTCTCCTGGAGGTAACTTAAGAGCTTGTGAGGGGAGAGAGTCACACAGATCCCAGAACAAAAGCAAGGCATCCCAAATGACACGTTGATCCCTATTTTGCCACAAAATCTTTCAGTGTACTTTGATTATTCATTGGGGCTATGCTATTAATGCTAGTACCGCAACTGCCTGCTCATTGGGAGAAGCAGGAGCGGTGGTGGAAGTGTGAGAAAAAAATGATTCTCTGTCTCAGAGGGAGGACTTCCCGTTTTGGCCAAAGCGTGAATCTCCCGCATGCAGGTCTGCATCCAAGGGTATACAAGATGCACAGCCAGAAGATATACCATACCAAAAAATTCTTACCTTTCCCAGAGCGATACTGGCTACATATATCAGGTCATCCCCTTGGCGTTTAAACCTCATGTGTGGCTTCTCTTTCACAATGAAGATGATGTCAGCTGGAATAATGTTTGGCCCCTGGTTAGACACAAAAGACCAGTAAGGAAGGAACTGTAGAATGAGTCTTACGGGGGGGCTTTTATTCTCACTACATTGACTTCTTGGCAGCTGGTGTTACCCAGCTTCCTCTATAAGCTGCAATACCTAAACTGGTAACAAGGTGTCAGTATCATCTAGAAAAAGAAAAAGATGGACCTGCCACCAGCTGGCCACTGGCGGTACTGCAGCTGAAAAAGTGAAACCCCAATTTTTTTATTAGATCCACTAGAAAGCTTGTTGGAATAATAACCCAGAAAGCTTAGGGATTTTGCTGAAAACTAGGAGAAAAAATGCTGTCCTGTGCATAGATTATCTCCCTACAAAAACCAATACTTATCATGGCAATCTGGATTTTGTAGGGAGATAATCTATGCACAGGACAACATTTTTTCTCCCAGTTTTCAGCAAAATCCCTAAGCTTTCTGTGTCATTAGTCCAACAAGCCTGCCTTCATTCACCACCTGTTTATCTCTTATTCCCCATCTTCTCACTTTAAAGGGAAGTTGAAGATTGCTTCAGTTGCTGCTCTGTGTCATGGAAGCTCTCTCTTTCTCCTTCCACACGTCTCTCTCGTAGAGCTGTGGGCCCTGCTACTCTCTCCTCCCTAACAGAGTTCAATCCCCATTTCCTACCAGGGATGTAGCTAAGTGGGGCCACGGGGGCATGGGCCCTGCAGATTTAGCCCTGGCCCCCCTGCTTTCACCCCCCCCCCCACCGCCGACCTTCCCCCGCCACATTCGCCCCCCCCCCCCATCCCCCCCCGCCGCTGCCGTCAGGTACCTTTGCTGGCGGGGTCCCCAACCCCCGCCAGCCAAAGTCCTCTTCAGCGCCAGTCTCCAGCGTGTTGCTGATCTGGATTCTGTTTCTGTGAGTCCTGACATCTTGCATGTAGGAACGTGCAGGATGTCAGGACTCACAGAAACAGAATAAAGATCAGCAAACTTGCCGGACTCGGAGACCGGCGCTGAAGGGGACTTCGGCTGGCGGGGGTTGGGGACCCCCGCCAGCAAAGGTACCTGACGGTGGTGGCGGAGGAGGGTTGGCGGCAGGAGGGGGGGTCGAAAGGGACAGGGGAGGGGGCTAAAATGTGCCCCCTCTCCTCGGGCTCTGGACCCCCCTCTCGCCGGTCTGGCTACGCCCCTATTTCCTACTCAATCCCACTTTGTCTTGAGACCTCTCTACACAAGCAGAAGCATGTATAAATCAAACAGCAATAAACCCGTCTTCTGCTTACCTGGTCTCCTTCTTTTGGAAAGGTGATTCTGGTACTTGGTTTCCATCCAGGTTGCACTTCGATAGATAAGATTTTGTCCCTTATGCTGGACGTGTGTCCATCTTCATTCATCACCTAGGGGCGATACCCTTATCAGCAGTGCGCTCCACTTCCAGGCACACTCACTCACTCTCACCTATGAAACCCAACAGGAAGGATGCGGGCATGCGAAAAACTTTGATACCAAACATACCACGATCTACACTCTGGATAAGGAGGATAGAATGGGCAGGAGATGAGAAGTTGAGTACGATGTCTTCTTTGTGAGGGCTGAATGGGGAGCAGACAAACAAGGGGCTCTATATGATGGCTCCTTCGTGATGGCTGGACAGGCGGGAGGGAGGTAAGAGGCACTGTATGATGGATGGTCATGAGGGCTGGATGGCAGGGAGAGTCGAAGGGCCCTGAATGATGGTTCGTTATAAGGGCTGTACAGGGAGGAGAGAGCCGAGGGGTTCTGTGTAATGGTTCTTCATGAGGGCTGGATAGGATGGAGAGAGGTGAGGGGCTCTGAATAATGGATGATTATAAGCACTGGATGGGGAGGAGGGAGGTGAGAGGCTTCATGCAATGGCTCTTCATGAGAACTGGATGGGAGGCAGAGAGTCGAGGGGCTCTGAATGATGGTTTGCTATAAGGGCTGGACAGGGAGGAGAGAGCCAAGGGGTTCTGTGTAATGGTTCTTCACGAGGGCTGGATGGCAGGGAGAGTCGAAGGGCCCTGAATGATGGTTCGTTATAAGGGCTGGACAGGGAGGAGAGAGCTGAGGGGTTCTGTGTAATGGTTCTTCACGAGGGCTGGATAGGATGGAGAGAGGTGAGGGGCTCTAAATAATGGATTGTTATAAGCACTGGATGGGGAGGAGGGAGGTGAGAGGCTTCATACAATGGCTCTTCATGACAGCTGGATGGGAGGGAGAGAGTCGAGGGGCTCTGAATGATGGTTTGTTATGAAGGCTGGATGGAGAGGAGGGAGGTGGAAGCCTGTGTTATGGATCCCTTAAGGAGCAAAACATGGTGCAATACACAGAATAATCCGTATTACAGAGATGTCAAGCGCTAGCGTAGCCAAGTTGAGGGCGTGGGGGGAGCGGACTGCTGACGCATCCAATACACGTCTACAACAGAGCAGGACATTTTTCGGCGCACCTTAGTAAAAGGACCCCTAAGCACCTGTATATAATAAACTGATTTGACTGGAACAGTGGTTCCCAAACCTTTTTTGGGTCACGGCACCCTTAGTGTCCAAGTAATTTTTCACAGTGCCGCCTACGCAACACAGGTCTCATCGCCCCCACAGGTCTCACCCTTACACATTTCCTCTCAGGATCTCAGGTCTCCCTTCCCCCTCACCACACATTTCATCTCAGGTCTCTCTCATCCCCCCCCCCCCAAAGCAAAATGGAGTCCTACCTTTTCCGGCTTCTTGCTGCCTAAGCTGGAATCGCCAAGAGGCAAAGATTCTATGCCGGGGACAGAGCATCTCACCTCTCCTGCGGCTCCACTGACAGCCAAGCCTCCTCCTCCATGTCTGACCTTTACCCTGTGCCAGGTGCCCTCAGCTCCTCCCCTCCTCAAGCCCTCCCCAGGTGGGGGAGTCGCAGCTGCTTCATTTGTTGCCTTCAGCACTCCTCACCCTCCAGCAGCAGCGGGGCCTGGCATTCGCTCCAAGAGGTGTCAACTCTCAAGGTGCGGCTGCTTCCCTGCTAGAGGCTGCATGCCGAGGGCGGGCAGGAAACACAGCAGTGCACCTAACATTTTCCGGCTTAAATGCAGCAAGAACGCATGTAACCTGCAGTATTCTGTACATTATGTGTGCAAGTGGGAGTGCCACTCATGTCCTGCCCATGCTCGCACTCCCCCTTGCATTTATACACTTGCTTACCGCAATGTAGAGTAACGCTTAGGAGCCCACTGTCCTATATACAGTGCGTTTTTTCTAGCAAAAAAGGTGCCGGTACTCAAATGCTAGGCCACCCTTCAGGGGTGGGGTGATCACTGAGGGACTCATCCCACAATAGCCAGGCCCCCTGCAACCAGTCACAGAATCTATGACAAGGCAGAACTGGTGTGTAGAGCCTGAGCTCTTTCATTAAAGCTTGGGGTCAATTTTAGCAGATAATGGAAAAGGTGCCGCCTTTTCAGTACCCCCAAGAACCCCTCAAAAAAAGCCCTGCCTAGGCACCTTGCTTATGTATACAGCAGGAAATCAGCAGTGGGAAATGAATCCAGGCACTTCAAACCAGGGTCGTAGCCAGACCTCAATGGGGGGGGGGGACCAGACCCCAAAGTGGGGGGGGACACATTTTGGCCCGCCTCCTCCACCCTCACCCCGCTGCTACTGCACCCCCTCCCGCCACTGCCACTTTGGCTGGCGGGGGTCCCCCGCCGGTCTCGCATTGCTTGTCCTGTTCTCAGTCACGCCGTGCACGCTCTTTTTAATGAAACTGAGCACGAGTGAATGAGTGTGCACGGCATGACTGAGAAAAGAAGAGTAGGCAATGCAGCAAGACCAGCGAGGGACAAACGCTTCAGCTGGCGGGAGCTGGGGACCCCCACCATCCAAACTGGGGGCCCCCATGGCCCCCCCATAGCTACGCCACTACTTCAAACACAGATCAAAGAACACCCAATATTAGATTCAATATTCAAGAACACCAAATATTAGTAAAAGGACCGTTCAGCCGGTTAAGTGCCAATACTGAGCACTTAACCAGCCAGGGTAACCGCATAAAACACAGTCCAATCTTTATGTGGCAACCCATGGCCGGTTAAGTTCTGAATATCGACTTAACCAGTGTTAGCCAGCGCCGGATAAACCGAATAATTCAACGTCAAAGCCCGGACATGGCCCAGCACTGAATATCCGGGAATAACGTGCAATTAGCGAAACACTCGCCGCCGCCGGCTGAACACTGACCTCCATGGTGTCTTTAGTAAATGCTTAAATGTTTAGCATTGCTATTAAACATACAAATCCTTTTAATATCTGGCTCTCAGGGTATCAGCTAGACCTGGTTCTTGATCAGGGCCGGTCAAACCCGGTAAGCAGGGTAAGCACTGCAGGAGGGCGCCTGCCTTCAAGGGCGTCACTTTGCAAGCAATCAAGCTCTGCTGAGTATCTAATCTCTGCTGCTCATCTCAGTCTGGCTCCAAAGCTGTCAGCTCTCTGTCCCGTCCCCTCCCCCCTCCCAAGCAGAGAAATACCCTCCTTGTGTTTGTCAGAGGACGTCACTGCTCCAACTGAATCTGGCTCTGAAATAACTTGTAGGAGCTCAGCTAACCTCTGTCCTCTGCCCAGAGAGGGCTCAGACAGAGACAGCACAGCACAGCCTGGACCCTTGTTTTGTCAGAGACTGCTGTTTAGTGCTGTACCTGACCCACCTTTTTCCACCCCCACCCCCAACATGGCAACTCACAGGACAGGAGGGCTAGATGCCTGCTTTCAATTCCTAACCATCACCTATCTCTCATTCCCACTTCAGTAACTCCTGTTAGTCTGTCCAACTCAGATTGTAGAATATGTTAGTTAGAGCTGATTAAGTCTGTCCTAGCTAGATCCTAAGCTGTGCTCGATGGGAAGGCTATTGTGCTGCATGCAGAGTCTAACTTCTTAGGATTTCAGGTTAATTTTTGAAGAATTTGAAGAGGGGCTATCTCTGTTCTACATGTGTGACTGCAAGGCCAAGTGTCTGAATAGAGATCTGTTTGTTAGATTCTGAAATTTTGATAACACATTGTTTTTCAGAGTTGGCAAGACTGTCTGTTCTCCTAATTCCTGGTATGTGTGCTAAGTTATTTTTCTTCTATACTGGTGTAATATTTTCAATGATGCCATGGCTGGTAAAAGGGGTGTGTCTACTATGGGGGCGGAGCCATAGTGATCCCGCCTCTGGATGGGTAGGGGCGCCGACTAATAAACTGCAGGAGGGCGCTAGAAACCCTAGGGCCGGCCCTGTTCTTGATCATCTTTTCTGGGGAGAAACCAAAGTATGGATTTTTTGTTTCCATCAGTGACAGATCTACAAAGCTGCTTTGCTTGCTGTCAGTTTGCTCACGTGGCCTGTTGATTTTCAGCTCAGTTGTCAGACAGCTTTAAATGCAGCTGAGGAGATCTTTCCTGACAAAAGGTCTTACCCGACGAGAAATTTTTATCTTTTTGGTGCATCCGTGGAATAAGTCTTCCAGTGACAAATAGAGATCTCGCTCGATAGGGAGGTCCTGCTTCTTCACCCCTCTTCCACGCAGGCCTCCAAATGCTGTGATCACGTCTGAGCCGTCCGCATTGTAAAAATCTACAAGGAACAAAACATGTGTCTGTTTTCTTACACATCAGAGGTTGAGCCTCAGATTCAGTAACATACAATCAAAAGAATGACCATTAAAAATAGACAGGGAACGGCAGAAGTCTACAGTACCAGGCATGACAAATGTCCTAACTCTTAGCCTGGGTAAACAGAGGCACGGGGTGTCTTGCAGCAGTAGAGAAGAAACAACAGAAAGCTGACACCAAAAGTCCAAACAAATCCTTTATTCAAACCAGGGGTGTAGCTACGTGGGGCCATGGGGGCCTGGGCCCCCATAGATTTGGCCCTGGACCCCCCTGCTGATGACCCTCTCAAACCCCCCCCCCCCCGCCGTCGCCATGGGCTACCTTTGCTGGCGTGGTCCCCAATCCCCGCCAGCCAAGGAGGTCCTCTTCTTCCTCCGAAGGCTTCATTCTGTTTCTGTGAGTCTGATGTCATGCACGTACAGCGTGCAGGATGTCAGAAACAGAACGAAGCCTTCGGAAGAAGAGGACCTCCTCAGCTGGCGGGGATTGGGGACCCTGCCAGCAAAGGTAGCCCAAGGCGACAGTGGGGGAGGGTTGGCGGCGGGAATGGGGGTCATCAAAGTTGGTGGGGGGGGGGGGGGTCGGCGGCGCCGGGGGGGGGCTAAATTGTGCCCCCTCACCTCGGGCTCTGGCCCCCCTCCCGCCGAAGTCTGGCTACGCCCCTGGTTACAACCAAAGTTTGACATTAAATCTGCTAATGATTCGATGTATCCATTAAATATGAGAGGGGAGAAGGCCAAGCACTGAGAGACCCCACATTTGAGCTCCCAACATAACCAGATTCACTGTGGCCTAGCTCTTCCAAGATATACACGTTTAGATCTTCAAATCTGTCACCATTTTCTTTACGATGGAGACCACTGCTCTTAATATCTGCCTTCTAGACTGTCTTCATCTGGTTTATATCCTTTTGAAGATTGTATACAGTACACCAAATGAGGTCTCAACAGAGTTAATATCACCTCCTATTTCCTGCTACTCATTCCTTTCCTTGTGCACTCAAGCATCCTTCGGCTTTTGCTGTTGCTTCTTCTACCTGTTTCATACCTTAGGACAGAAACAAGAAAAATGTAGGCAGGTAAAGACCATATGGTCTATCCTGTCTGCCCATCCATGCCATCTACTCTCCCTATCACTCCCTTCCAGATCCTATTACTGTCACAAGCTCTCTCGAATTCACTACTACTACTACTTGACATTCAGATACTGTTTTAGTCTCTACCACTTCCACTGGGAGGCCATTCCACAAATTCACCGCCCTTTCCGTGAAGAAGTATTTCCTCAGGATATTTCTGAGTCTATCCCCTTTCGCCTTCATTCCAGAGCTTCCTTTCAATTGAGACTCGGCTCCTGTGCATTTATGCCACATAGGTATTTAAATGTGTCTATCATATCTCCCCTCTCCTGCCTTTCTTCCAAAGAATACATATTGAGATCCTTAAGTGTGTCCCCATAAGGTTTATGATGAAGACCACTGACTATTTTAGTAGCCGCCCTCTGGACCGACCCCATCCTGTTTATATCTTTTTGAAGGTGGGAGTCTCCAGAATTGTACACAATATTCTAAATGAGGTCTCACCAGAGTCTTATACAGGGGCATCATCACCCCCTTTCCAAACTCAGAATAAGGTGTAAGATGTTCACCCAACCATCCCAATTAGCCATTACCTCCTTTTTGAGCCTCTAAATCGATCCCACAATTTGTTTTATTTATTTATTACATTTGTACCCCGCGCTTTCCCACACATTGCAGGTTCAATGCGGCTTACATAGTAATTTGAAATACAAAGTCTTATAAGGAGAGAAATAAAATTTCGAACTGTAATAAAACATAGTAATGGTGAAGCTTAATAATGTATGATTAGGATAAGGGAGGGTAAACAGGATAGGGTAGTATAGGTTGGGGGAAATGGGGTAAAGGAGAGATGGAGAAGAAAAGGTTGGGGATGGGTAAAGGGAGAATGGGGAGGTGGGGTAAGTGTAGCCAATGATGAGGTCGGTATCAGTGTCAGAACAGATTTGGGAGTGTAGGCTAATCCTCATCCTTCTTGACCTATCTGCTGCTTTCGACACTGTTGACCACACCTTACTCCTCCCCTCCATTTCTTTCCTGGTTCTCTTCCTACCTCTCACTCCGTACTTTCAGTGTTCACTCTGGTGGATCCTCTTCAACTTCCCTCCCGCTTTCAGTAGCTGTGCCTCAGGGTTCTGTCCTTGGACCACTCCTTTTCTCCATCTATACCTCTTCCATTGGTGCCCTGATCTCATCCCATGGTTTTCAGTATCATCTTTACGCTGATGACGCCCAGATCTAACTCTCCACACCAGAAATCTCAGCCAAAATCCAGGCCAAATAATAAGCAAAGGAAGTTATTTCCAGTTAATGCCCTAGTCAAAAGGATTAAGGCAGGAATTCTGAAACCTGTACTGGGGACCCCACAGCCAGCCAGATTTTCAGTATATCCACAGTGAATATACATAAGAAATATGAATGACTCTAGGTTGCTCAGGACAGGTTTGGTAAACTCTGGATTAAAACATAGAAACATGACAGCAGATAAAGGCCATATGGCCCATCCAGTCTGCCCATCCTCTGTAACCCCTAACTCTTCCTTTTCCTAAGCGATCCCACGTGCTTATCCCATACCTTTTTAAATTCTGACACAGTCCTCGACTCCACAACCTCCACCGAGAGGCCACTCCACGCCTCCACCACCCTTTCCGTGAAAAACTCAACAAAGAAAAAATACACTGTCTCATCCTCTCGTCCCAACACAGCGCGGACAACCCCACAATCATCAACACCCCAGATCACACCCTCCCTATTTCAGACAGCATGAAAATCCTCGGCGTTACAATGGACCGCTACTTAACACTAGAGAGCCAAGTGACATCCACGACAAAGAAAATGTTCCACTCAATGTGGAAGCTCAAACACGTGAAGCAATTCTTCCCGAGGGAAACATTTCGCAACCTGGTACAATCAATGATACTAAGCCATGTAGATTACTGCATTGAAATCTATGCGGGTTGTAAAGAACAAACCTTAAAGAAACTTCAGACCGCTCAAAACACGGCAGCTAGGCTTATCTTCGGAAAAACGCGGTTTGAAAGCGCAAAACCCCTCCGCGAAAAACTACACTGGCTCCCAATCAAAGAACGCATTGCTTTCAAAATTTGCACTATGGTTCACAAAATTATCTATGGTGAAGCCCCGAGATATATGGCAGACCTGATTGACCTACCAACTAGAAACACATCCGAATCAACACGAACATACCTAAATCCGCACTACCCAAGCTGCAAAGGACTCAAATACAAATCAACCTACGCATCCAGTTTTTCCTACATTAGCACACAACTGTGGAACGCATTACCAAAAGCCTTGAAAACTACGTACGATCACCTAAACTTCCGGAAAACATTAAAAACTAATCTGTTTTAAAAGGTATACCCTGCCAATCCAACATAAATGCCTGATATCTGAAACACAACAAAACTAAAGTACGTAATGGACATAACACAACTCTTCCGTTCTACGATGCCCTAGTGTGGCTGTGCCACATGAACTTTATCTTACCACAACATCACTTTGTATTTGTTCACACCGGAGTCTGCAAACACCTCTCTGGTACTATGTAAGCCACATTGAGCCTACAAATAGGTGGGAAAATGTGGGATACAAATGTAACAAATAAATAATACTTTTTTAGATTACTCCTAAGCCTATTCCCTCTTAACTTCATCATATGCCCCCTCATTCCAGAGCTCTCCTTCATTTGAAAAAGGCTCTCTTCCTGTACATAAATGCCCTTGAGATATTTAAACGTTTCTATCATGTCTCCTCTGTCCCTCCTCTCTTCCACCGTATACATGTTGAGGTTCATAAGCCTGTCCCTATAATCTTTGCATTCAAGACCACCTACTAATTTTGTAGGCGCCCTCTGGACTGAGTCCATCCTCTTTATATCCTTCCACAGGGGTGTTTCTCCAGAACTGCACGCAGTACTCCAAATTAGGCCTCACCAGTGTCGCGCCCCTTACCTGCGCCGCTTTGCCCGCTGGGATGCCCCGCTCCGCGAGCAGGGGAGAGCGGGGTATCGCTGGCTATGGGCGGCGTGGGCAGAGAGTTGTACCCACCTCCTGGGGTATGCCGGTTCGCCGCTTCAGCGCGGTGGCGGCCGGAGAGCGCCGGCGCTGCCAAAATGGCCGGCGCTCTCTTACTAGCAGGTCCCTTCCGGGTGCGGGACCTGGGAGCAGAGGAAACGCCCCTTCAGGGTCCGGATTGGCTGGTCGCGGCTGGACTCCGCCTTCTCTCTGGGACCAGCCTATCCGGAGCCCTGGGGCTGGTTGTGTGCCCCTCCTTTCTAACAGCTGTTGAGTGTTCTCCAGACGGAGGGGGCTATTTAAGGGCAGTCGCTGGCAGTGTTCGTTGCTTCGGCTTCTACTTGCGGATCCCTGAGTTCTGTGTTCTGGATTGCTCTCCGTTTGCCTTTGAACCTCTGATTGAACCTGGACCTTGCTATTGCCTGCCGCCTGCCTTTGAACCTCTGATTGAACCTGGACATTGCTTTTGCCTGCCGCCTGCCTTTGAACCTCTGATTGAACCTGGACATTGCTTTTGCCTGCCGCCTGCCTTTGAACCTCTGATTGAACCTGGACATTGCTTTTGCCTGCCGCCTGCCTTTGAACCTCTGATTGAACCTGGACATTGCTTTTGCCTGCCGCCTGCCTTTGAACCTCTGATTGAACCTGGACATTGCTTTTGCCTGCCGCCTGCCTTTGAACCTCTGATTGAACCTGGACATTGCTTTTGCCTGCCGCCTGCCTTTGAACCTCTGATTGAACCTGGACATTGCTTTTGCCTGCCGCCTGCCTTTGAACCTCTGATTGAACCTGGACCTTGCTATTGCCTGCCGCCTGCCTTTGAGCCTCTGATTGAACCTGGACTTTGCTATTGCCCGCCGCCTGCCTGTGAACCTCTGATTGAACCTGGACTTTGCTTTTGCCTGCCGCCTATCTTTGAACCTCGGATTGAACCTGGACTTGCTTTTGCCTGCCGCCTGCCTTAGAACCTCTGATTGAACCTGGACTTTGCTACTGCCTGCCGCCTGCCTTTGAACCTCTGATTGAACCGGGACTTTGCTTTTGCCTGCCGCCTGCCTTTGAACCTCTGATTGAGCCTGGACTTTGCTTCTGTCTTTCCTAGCCTGTCCCTCCTCGGAGGCCTCAGCCCTGATTCTCCAGGTAAGATCAGAACTGTCTGGCTGCCAGACGTTGTTTGGCCCAAGGGCTCACTTTTCGTGACACAGGCTTGACAGAAAGCCGAAGCCATGAGCTCGCCAGATAAGCCTGATCTACCGACTTGGCCCAAGCTCTCCAACAGCAGCAGGCCCAGCTTAACAGATTGTCTGGAGTACTGCAAGATGTGTGTTCCCAGATGTCATCACAGCGAGCACCGACTCCCGGGGCAAGTAGGGCATCTCCACCTCAGCCTGCCTTTCGTTTGCCGGAACCTCCCCGGTTTGACGGCACACCCTCCGCATGTCGCGGATTCCTGAACCAATGTCAGATGCTCTTTGACATGCAACCTGCCTCTTTTCCTACGGACAAACAAAAGATTACCTACATTATTTCATTACTCTCCGGTGCGGCCCTGGCATGGGCTTCACCTCTCTGGGAGCAACAGGATCCTCTCCTTTCGGATCTTGGAGAATTTCTGCGTCGGTTCCGCATGGTCTTCGATGTTCCAGGGCGTCCCTCCTCTGCTGCAGGAGAACTACTACGGATCCAGCAAGGAAGCAGTACGGTTGGTGCCTATGCTATTCGATTCCGTACTCTGGCAGCGGAACTCAAATGGAATCAAGAGGCTCTTACGGCCATTTTCTGGCAAGGCTTGAGTGGGCGCATTAAGGACGAGCTAGCCGGCCGGGAGGTCCCTAGTACCTTGGACGCTCTAATTTCTCTAAGTACTCGGATTGATGTCCGCTTCCAGGAACGGGCACGAGAACAAGTTGCCTCTCGTCCACCTCGCAGGTTTTCCCCTCAAAGACCACGAATTGTCTCTCCCCAGGAGGCGGTGGTTCCGACTGTGGAGGCACCGGAGGTGCCTATGGTGATTGGCAGGCACCGATTGACAGCTGTGGAACGAACCCACCGGAGGGAAAATAAACTATGTATGTATTGCGGGAAACCTGGCCATTTTGTGAAAAGGTGTCCCAACAAGCCGGGAAATGCTTAGACCCTAGCCTTGTGAAGGGGGTGGTTTTGGGTCGTTCAGGAACCCTTCCGGATAACTTAATGACTGTACCTATTATCTTACGTTGGCAAGAATTCAGGATAAACACCCTAGCCTTGCTAGATTCAGGAGCAGGGGGCAACTTTATTGATGCTAGGCTACTTCAGGGCCTAGGAAGGCCGGTTATTTCCTGTAAACCAGCTCTTCAAGTCACTTCCATACACGGCTCTGCTTTACCTCAGCCTATCACTCATCTCACACTCCCGCTTCAGATGCAGGTGGGCCTTCTTCATCATGAGGAGATACAATTTCTTATTTTACCTCAGGCCATCCATCCTGTAATTCTAGGTATGCCCTGGCTGCGGCTGCACGCGCCTTACATAGACTGGCCTTCGGGAGAGATCAGCCAATGGAGTGGTCATTGTTTTGAAACTTGTCTGACACCAGTGCACCCTCTTCCTATTAATGTGCCAGCGCTACCTGGACTCCTCCACCCCTGTGATGCTCATCTTCCAAGGGAGTACGAGGAGTTTTCTGATGTTTTTGATGCCCGGGAGGCAGATTCCCTCCCGCCCCATCGCCCGTTCGATTGTCCCATTGATTTGTTGCCCGGCACTATGCCTCCTCGTGGGCGGTTATATGCTTTGTCCCGGGAGGAATCTGCTGCCATGCGGGACTACATTCGGGACAACCTTCGTAAAGGATTTATCCGTCCATCCTCTTCTCCTGCCGGGGCGGGGTTTTTTTTTGTCTCTAAGAAGGATGGGTCCTTGCGGCCCTGCATTGACTATCGAGGACTTAACAACATCACAGTCAAGAACCGTTATCCCCTTCCACTTATCCCGGAGCTTTTTGATCGGCTCCAGGGGGCTGTCATTTTTACTAAGTTGGATCTGCGAGGGGCCTACAATTTGATTCGTATCCGTCAGGGGGACGAGTGGAAAACTGCCTTTAATACTCACGAAGGCCATTTTGAGTATCGGGTCATGCCTTTTGGACTGTGTAATGCTCCGGCTGTATTTCAAGACTTCATCAACTTCATTTTCCGGGATCTTCTGTATTCTTCAGTCATTGTTTACTTGGACGATATTCTGATCTTCTCTGCTTCACCTCTGGACCATCCCGGGCATGTTCGCACTGTGCTTCAACGACTCCGGGATCATCGACTGTTTGCCAAGTTGGAAAAGTGTGCATTTCATCAATCCACTATTCCTTTTTTGGGACATATTATCTCTGCTGTGGGATTACAAATGGACCCTGCTAAACTGCAGGCTATCCGGGACTGGCCGCTGCCCCAGGGTCTCCGTGCCTTGCAACGTTTTCTTGGCTTTGCTAATTACTACAGACAGTTCATTCCCCATTATTCGCTCCTCACAGCTCCTTTGACAGCCCTTACTCGGAAGGGGGCGGATGTTCGGCATTGGTCTCCTGCTGCCCTGGAGGCTTTTTCTGCCTTAAAGACGGCTTTCTTGTCTGCATCTGTGCTCCGGAGTCCTGATGTCACAAGGCCTTTCATCGTGGAGGTCGATGCCTCTGCTCTAGGGGTGGGAGCGGTGCTGTCCCAGACAACTTCTTCTGGTAAGAAACATCCTTGTTTTTTTTTTTTCTAAGAAGTTTTCGCCTGCAGAACGTAATTATACCATCGGGGACAGAGAGCTGCTGGCTCTAAAGCTCGCCTTTCAGGAGTGGCGGTACCTACTGGAGGGTGCTGCGCATCCTATTACAGTCATCACTGATCACAAAAACCTGCTTTATTTGCAAGATGCCAAACGCTTGAATCCCCGGCAGGCCCGTTGGTCACTATTTTTTGCCCGTTTTTCTTTTCATTTGGTGTTTCGTCCCGCAGAAAAGAATATTCAGGCAGATGCCCTCTCCCGAGCGTTTGACGTTCCTGAGGAGCCTGAGGAGCTCTATCCCATGCTCGATCCTGCTTGCCTTTCTCCTATGGTGGGGGCCTCCGCCTGTCTCAAGACTACTGTTCCTGCTCGATCTCGTCGCAAGGTTCTTCAGTGGGGTCATTCTACGGCATTTTCAGGACATTTTGGGTTCCGTAAAACCTATCACCTTATTTCCCGTTATTTTTGGTGGCCCCGCATGGCCCAGGAGATTCGGCAGTTTGTCTCTACCTGTCCTACCTGTGCCCGTACCAAGTCCTTGCCAGGCAAGCCGTGGGGGCTTCTTCAACCATTACCTGTACCCCATCTACCATGGCAGGAGGTCTCGATGGACTTCATAACTGATCTTCCCTGTTCCAAGGGCAACACGATCATCTGGGTGGTGGTGGATCGTTTTTCTCACATGGCTCACTTCGTTCCCATGCGGTCCCTGCCATCCGCGAAGACTCTGGCTTCCCAATTTATCCAGCACATTTTTCGGCTACATGGACTGCCGCATCGTATCATCAGTGATAGAGGGTCCCAATTCACCTCTAAATTTTGGAGATCATTATGCTCTGCCTTTGGGGTTACCACGCATTTCTCGTCAGCTTATCATCCTCAGACCAATGGCATGGCAGAACGTACGAACCAGACCCTTAAAGCCTTTCTTCGGGCCTTCACCAATGCTCGTCAAGATGATTGGACTGATCTCCTGGCCTGGGCTGAATTTGCATACAACAATAGTTTTCATTCTGCTTCACGGACGTCACCCTTCTTCACTGTTTTTGGTCGTCATCCACGTCTTCCACCTCCGATTCCTTTGACTACAGCTCCTCCACTACTCCAGTCTACTCTCACCACCATTCATGCAACTTGGAGGACAGTCCGGCAGCAGTTGGGGAGGGCGGCTGCTCGGTACAAGCATTATGCTGATCAGCGTCGCCGTGCCGCTCCCGTATTTCAGCCGGGACAGAGAGTATGGCTCAGCACCAAGTACCTCAAACTACGTCTTCCCTCCCTAAAGTTTGCTCCTCGCTTCATCGGGCCATTTTCTGTGTCATCTAGAGTGGGGACGGTGGCCTATCGCCTTCACTTACCTGGTAATCTGCGCATTCACAATGCTTTTCATGTGTCTCTGCTTAAACCTTTTAGGACTTCCCACTGGCATCCTGCTCCAAAGAAGCTACTGGTTCCTGATTCTGATCCTGATCCAGAGTTCGAGGTAAAAGAGATACTTGACTCTAAACTCCAGCGGGGTCGACTGTTTTACTTGATCTCGTGGAAGAACTTTGGGCCTGAAGATAACTCCTGGGAGCCAGTGGCTAATATCCTTGCCCCTGATTTGTTACACGAGTTCCACTCTCGTTATCCTGCTAAGCCTGGACCTAGACGGAGAGGGGGGGCTTACGGGGGGGGTACTGTCGCGCCCCTTACCTGCGCCGCTTTGCCCGCTGGGATGCCCCGCTCCGCGAGCAGGGGAGAGCGGGGTATCGCTGGCTATGGGCGGCGTGGGCAGAGAGTTGTACCCACCTCCTGGGGTATGCCGGTTCGCCGCTTCAGCGCGGTGGCGGCCGGAGAGCGCCGGCGCTGCCAAAATGGCCGGCGCTCTCTTACTAGCAGGTCCCTTCCGGGTGCGGGACCTGGGAGCAGAGGAAACGCCCCTTCAGGGTCCGGATTGGCTGGTCGCGGCTGGACTCCGCCTTCTCTCTGGGACCAGCCTATCCGGAGCCCTGGGGCTGGTTGTGTGCCCCTCCTTTCTAACAGCTGTTGAGTGTTCTCCAGACGGAGGGGGCTATTTAAGGGCAGTCGCTGGCAGTGTTCGTTGCTTCGGCTTCTACTTGCGGATCCCTGAGTTCTGTGTTCTGGATTGCTCTCCGTTTGCCTTTGAACCTCTGATTGAACCTGGACCTTGCTATTGCCTGCCGCCTGCCTTTGAACCTCTGATTGAACCTGGACATTGCTTTTGCCTGCCGCCTGCCTTTGAACCTCTGATTGAACCTGGACATTGCTTTTGCCTGCCGCCTGCCTTTGAACCTCTGATTGAACCTGGACATTGCTTTTGCCTGCCGCCTGCCTTTGAACCTCTGATTGAACCTGGACATTGCTTTTGCCTGCCGCCTGCCTTTGAACCTCTGATTGAACCTGGACATTGCTTTTGCCTGCCGCCTGCCTTTGAACCTCTGATTGAACCTGGACATTGCTTTTGCCTGCCGCCTGCCTTTGAACCTCTGATTGAACCTGGACATTGCTTTTGCCTGCCGCCTGCCTTTGAACCTCTGATTGAACCTGGACTTTGCTATTGCCCGCCGCCTGCCTGTGAACCTCTGATTGAACCTGGACTTTGCTTT
This sequence comes from Microcaecilia unicolor, assembly GCF_901765095.1. NCBI lineage: Eukaryota > Metazoa > Chordata > Amphibia > Gymnophiona > Siphonopidae > Microcaecilia > Microcaecilia unicolor. Next base: position 20,412,321 of record NC_044034.1, read on the forward strand.
TGCCTGCCGCCTGTCTTTGAACCTCGGATTGAACCTGGACTTGCTTTTGCCTGCCGCCTGCCTTAGAACCTCTGATTGAACCTGGACTTTGCTACTGCCTGCCGCCTGCCTTTGAACCTCTGATTGAACCGGGACTTTGCTTTTGCCTGCCGCCTGCCTTTGAACCTCTGATTGAGCCTGGACTTTGCTTCTGTCTTTCCTAGCCTGTCCCTCCTCGGAGGCCTCAGCCCTGATTCTCCAGGTAAGATCAGAACTGTCTGGCTGCCAGACGTTGTTTGGCCCAAGGGCTCACTTTTCGTGACACAGGCTTGACAACCAGAGACTTATACAACGGCACTATCACCTCCTTTTTCTTGCTGGTCATGCCTCTCTTTATGCACCCAAGCATCCTCCTGGCTTTGACCGCCACTTTTTCTACCTGTTTGGAAGCTTTAAGGTCATCAGACACAATCACCCCCAAGTCCCGCTCTTCCTTCGAACGCTGAAGCACTTCACCCCCTATACTGTACCATTCCCTCGGATTCTTGCGACCCAAGTGCATGACCCTGCATTTATGTTTCAACATTTTTATTGACCAACCAATACAGAAATAAAATTTGCACACATGAATCTACAAAGCAATTGTCGTCTGTGATCATTATCATAATCTAACATTATTTCGCCCCCCCCCCCCTTTTCACCCTCCTCCCCCCCCACCCCTCCTCCCCTCTTCTTTCCAGTGATACCATCCGATTGTTTTACCCTTCACCCCTCCTTCCCCCTATCCCTCCCTCCCCTATCTCCCTCGTGGCTTGTGTTCTGATAGCCCGGAGAGATCCTTCCCCCCCCCCACCCCCCACCCCCGCTGTCTGTTAACTACGAAATTTATGTGTGATCAGGGCTATCTTTAACCTTCAAGTTAGGGTGTCGCATTATGCCAATTTAGTAGTAAACTACGCCCTCTAGGGCTTAATGCCTCCAGATAAGGGCCCCATATCTGTTTAAAATGTACATATCTCTTCGGGGAGCCCCTTGCCTCCCGTGCTTCCCATGTTGCCAAAAGGTGTACCTGATTTCTCCAGTGCCAGTAAGCTGGCGACTCCGGAGCCGTCCAATACTGCAGAACAGTCTTCCGCGCCACCAAGCTCAGCTTACGGCATAAGGTGCGTGCCCCCGCTGAGTGTGTCCTGAAGGCCCTTTTCGTGTCCAATACAAAGTGATCCCAAGTTCCCGTTACTGATGATCCTAGTATCCGGGACAAGAATCTCTCAACCTGTGTCCAGAAAGCCCTTACCCCTGGACATGCCCAAAATGCATGGAACAATGTATGTGGGGTTTGACTGCATTTAATGCAACTCGCTCCTTGCGGGAGGCCTATATGTGACAACTGTTGCCCTGACATATATGCACGCATGATTGTCCGATAGCCACACTCGCGTAGCCTTTCATCTGACGTAAGGGTTGCTATTCCCTTCAGCATGGTTTCCCCCTTCCCAACCCACCAGGGGTCTCCCTGCTTCTTGTTCCCATAATTCTTTGCCGGAGGTCCCCGACGGATCAATTGAAGTGCCAACACTGACAGGCCTGTTGCTTCTGTTTCTTGAAAAAAAATCCCTCACTCTTTGCCCCAAACCCTGTCTCAGCATAGGTTGATCCAGGGGCGTAGCCAGCCTTCCGTGGGGGAGGAGTCCAGAGCCCAGGGGGAGGGGGCACATTTTAGCCCTCCCCCGCCGCCGCCCCCCCCGCCGACATTGCCGCCCCCCCCTCCCGCCGCGAACCCGCCGCCGCTGCAGCCTATCTTTACTTTTGCTGGCGGGGGATCCCACTCCCCGCCAGCCGATGTCTTCTACTCAGTCGCTTCCTGCTCTTCAATTTGTTTGCTGACGTCCTGCACGTTGTACGTGCAGGACGTCAGACTCAGGGAAGGACGTAAAAGTAAAGGTAGGCGGCGGCGGGGGCGGGTTCGCCAGGAGGGGGGTCCGGGGGTGAATCTGCGGGGGCCCCGGCCCCCTCAGGCCCCACGTAGCTACGCCACTGGGTTGATCTAAAGCAGATACATAGTGTTTAATTTGGACATACGTGAACTTATTCCCCCAAGAGACTCCTACTCGTCTCTGCAATTCTTCATAACCTATTAATTCTCCATCTCTCCCCAGGAGGTGTTCCAGCTTCCTAATACCCTCTCTTTCCCATTTTATAAATACTGGCTTATCTGTACCTGGCTGGAAGGTCGGATTCCCCCTTATTGCCAGTTGATCAGACACCGTGTAGCTCCCCCCCCCCAACTTTCTCGCCAACCCTTTCCATACCTCCCTCATTGATGTGAGTATCACACAGCCTCTAAATTGTCGCGGAAGTTGTTTCTGGGTCATATGCAACAAAGAGAGGAAATCGTATGGGGCAAAATACTCCCTTCCCATATCAGTCGGAGTATATATGTTGGTCTTACGAACCCAGTCCCCCAGATGACGTAGCAAACAAGCTTGGTTATACACATATAGGTCGGGGATTCCCAGGCCCCCCTGATTCCAATTCCCTAGCAGGTAGGAGAACCGTACCTTTGGCTTTTTTGCATGACCCTGCATTTAAACAATGAATTAATCTATGAGGTAAAATAAGAAAGATGTACAATTATGAAAGGCTTATTACATTTTGCAAAATGGGAAACTTTAGTTCCCAACTAATCCTATTACTGCGGAGTGTTTCCTCCTTTAGTCAGGCTGGCGATAACAAAGTAATCAGCACTCAATTGCCAGAACAAGACGATAAGAGTTGAACTGCGGTTCGGTCAAACTTATCTGTTCTACCACATTTCTACATACCAGCAAAAGGATTATCTCCTCCAAAGAACTCCCTGAAGGTTCTGAATACATTTCCGTGATACGTGTAGCCACTGGTCCAGGCACTTTCGCCTCCAAAAGATGTAGGGATGCCTCCCTTCAGGCCCTCTTCTCCAAATTTATCGTAAACAGCTTTTTTTCTAGCTATAAAGAAAAACAAGTTGAGAATGTAACCTTTGTGCTTTTGGGGCTCTTTTACTTAGCCGCCTACAGGCGCCCAACGTCAACTTTTGAGTTACTGCCTGGCTACCGCGTGGCCCTTGCGGCAGGGGCGTAGCCAGACACCCAATTTTGGGTGGGCCTGTGCTCAAGATGGGTGGGCAGAAGAACTCCGCCCTGTCCCACAAGTAATTTAGTCTCTCCCTCTCTCACCTGCATGCCATATGGTCTCTCAAACTTCCCCCCTCCTCCGCATACCTTTTAAATAGCAGATTTTCACCGGCAGCAAGCACCAACTAATACACACTGCTCATGTTGGTTCCACAGCCTTCCATCTGATGCAACTTCCTGTTTCCTCATAGGCGGGAATACATCAGAGGGAAGGCTGTGGGGCCGGTGCGAACAGTATGTATCAGTCACTGAAGGTGTGCAGGAGGGACAGTTGTTCAGGGATTTCGGCTGGTGGGGCTTGGGGATCCCTGCTAGCCACATCATAGGTGTACTGTTACTGGGTGGGACTAAGCCCAAAGTGGGTGGTCCTGGCCCTTGGCTACACCACTGCCTTGCGGTAATTTCATTTTTGACACGCATCTGCTACGCACGCTGGAAAATATCTATATTTTCTGGCACACGGGTGGTAATTGGCATTTTCCGCGTGTAGACCATTACCGCCTGGTTACCGGGTGAGACCTTACCGCTAGGTCAATGGCTGGCGGTAAGGTCTCAGACCCAAAATGGACGCGCAGCAATTTTCATTGTGCCACACGTCCATTTTCGGCACAAATTTTAAAAAAGGTATTTTTTACAGGTGCACTGAGAAATGATTCTGCGCGCGCCCAAAATACGCGTCTACACTACCGCAGGCCATTTGTCAACACGCCTTTGTAAAAAGGCCCCTTTGTTTTTAAGCCACCGTCAAATGTGTGGATTCATGAGTCACACCAGCTTCTCTCCCAGCAGGATGCGCAAACCTAAGAATGGATACACAACTGAACAGAAAAAGAGGCAGACGGGATTCCTCAATGACTATTTATCCATACTGTCCAAAGGGAAAATACTGAGCAAAGATTAGAAAACATTTGGGAAAAGGTGGCTAAAGTTGCAGACTCTAATTCTATCCCACTGCCAGTTGGTGTACCTCAGGGATCTGTCCCGGGACCTCTTCTTTTCTCCATCTATACTTCTTCCCTTGGTACTCTGATCTCATTCCATGGTTTTCAGTATCATCTTTACGCTGATGACTCCCAAATCTACCTCTCCACACCAGAAATCTCAGCCGAAATCCAGGCCAAAGTATCAGCCTGCCTGTCTGACATTGCTGCCTGGATGTCTCAGCGCCATCTGAAACTAAACATGACCAAGACTGAGCTTCTTATCTTTCCCCCTAAATCAACCTCTCCTCCTCCCCCATTCTCTATTTCTGTGGATAACACTCTCTTCTTCCTGTCTCGTCAGCTCGTAACCTTGGGGTCATCTTCGACTCCTTCCTCTCCTTCTCTGCACATATTCAGCAGACTGTAAAAACCGGTCGCTTCTTTCTCTATAGATCACCAAAATTCGCCCTTTCCTTTCTGAGCACACTACCAGAACCCTCATCCACACTCTTATCACCTCTCACTTAGACTATTGCAACTTGCTTCTCACAGATCTCCAACTTAGCCATCTCTCTCCTCTTCAATTTGTTCAAAATTCGGCTGCACAACTAATATTCTGCCAGTGTCGTTATGCTCATATTAGCCCTCTCCTCAAGTCACTTCACTGGCTTCCTATCCGTTTCCGCATACAGTTCAAACTCATCTTACTGTCTTACAAATGCATTCACTCTGCAGCTCCTCAGTACCTCCCCACTCTCATCTCTCCCTACATTCCTCCCCGGGAACTCCATTCACTGGGTAAATCTCTTTTATCTGCACCCTTCTACTCCACTGCTAACTCCAGACTCCGTTCCTTTTATCTTGCTGCACCATATGCCTGGAACAAACTTCCTGAGCCGGTACGTCAAGCTCCATCTCTGGCCGTCTTCAAATCTAAGCTAAAAGCCCACCTTTTTGATGCTGCTTTTAACTCCTAACCCTTATTCACTTGTTCAGAACTCTTATTTTATCATCCTCACTTTAATATTCCCTTATCTCTTGTTTGTCCTGTTTGTCTGTCCTAATTAGATTGTAAACTCTGTCGAGCAGGGACTGTCTCTTCATGTTCAAGTGTACAGCGCTGTGTACGTCTAGTAGCATTATAGAAAAGATAAGTAGTAATAGTAGTAGTAAACATATAAATTGGCTATGTCAGGAGCCATGGACGAACCCATGGCCGTGCCTTTAATCTGTTGAAAAAAAACTTACCCTGAAGGCAAAAGTAATTATTAGTGAGTGCCATGCTTGCAACTGTGAGAATAAATCTGTTTGGAATGCATCTGTGAGTAGTCCTTTCTCTATGGGTTTCTTCAATGAACTGTAGTGTCTCAGTCTGCCCAAGAATATAAACTCATTATACAAGGTATGTGATGCTTTATACCCGAGTTTGATTTGTCCTTGCGATTCTCAAGGCACAGACCGTAGAAGTCTGCCCAGCACTGTTGTTGTACTAAAAGTTCTGAAGCTAACATCGAAACCCCTTAAAATGTACACTTCAGCCCATCCCTTTCTATTCAGTCACGATCAGGGCGTAGACCGTAGAAGTCTGCCAAGCACTGGTTTTGCTTCCCTTTAATTACTACTACTACTACTTAACATTTCTAGAGCGCTACTAGGGTTACGCAGCGCTGTACAGTTTAACAAAGAAGGACAGTCCCTGCTCAAAGGAGCTTACAATCTAAAGGACGAAATGTCAAGCTGGGGCAGTCTAGATTTTTTGAATAGCGGTATAGTGGTTAGGTGCCGAAGGCGACATTGAAGAGGTGGGCTTTGAGCAAGGATTTGAAGATGGGCAGAGAGGGGGCCAATTACCAGTGTTGCCACCCAATATCCACTAAGATTCCGTAGATCCATTCCTTCTAAACAGGATTCCTGCAGGACATCCTCCAGCAACAAGTTCCAGAGCTTAACTATTCGTTGAGTGAAAAAATATTTCCTCCTATTTGTTTTAAAAGTATTTCAATATAACTTCATTGAGTATCCCCTGGTCTTCATACTTTTTGAAAGAGTGAACATTTGATTCACTTTTACCCATTCTACACCACTCAGGATTTTATAGACCTCAATCCTATCCCCCCTCAGCCGTCTCTTTCCCAATTTGAAGAGTCCTAACCTCTTCAGCCTTTCCTCATACGAGAGGCGTTCCATCCCCTATCATTTTGGTCGCTCTTCTTTGAACCTTGCTTCACTGCTTTCTCAACCCTCTCCTGGACGCACATCTAGCCAGTTGGGTTTTTGGGATTACCAAAAAGAAAATATGCATGAGACAGATTTGCATATCATGGGTCTTTGCAGTTTGATCTCGTGTACATTCACTGTGATGATCCTAGGTGTGTCTCCCGGAGAGGGTAATGAAGCACTGCTCTCCTTGATCTCCAGCAAACTCTCGCACTACCATTGCTTAAGATTCGCTGTGCTTCTCCCGGGTATTCTTGAATTCTGTCATTACTTTTTGTATCTACCATCTTCATTGGACGCTCACTCTATTCATGTACCACCCCTTCAGAGAAGTAACAATATTGGTGCTGCTGCTCTTGAGTCTACCCCCCAGAAGTCACATATCAGGATATCTCATTGAAAAATGTTCGTTTCAATGTCTATAATTTTTTATTTTTCACGAGATTTTATTAGTTTCAAACATATTATAGATAACAATCGTAAAAGAATCACAAAGCCCAGCTAATAATAGAACAAAGAAAATGTGCCTAGAAGTTTTAAACAAAATACCAAATGCAATCTTAAGTATTCAAACAGTATTGCATATGCTCCCCCCCACCCCCACCACGGCTGCATCCTGCGATGTTTGGCAGCGGCATGACATTCCACCCAACCTCTCTCCCTTCCGACCCAATAAACGTTCAGGTCAGACTCTTAACATAATTTATGGAAGCTTCCATTCTGCGGCTCGACTGTTCCCTCAGCAGAAGACTAGTGTTCTTACTTACGGTCGCTCAAGACGTCATACGCTTCTGCAATCTGCTTGAATTTGTGTTGTGCTCCCGGCTCATTGCTTTTAAGGGGATGGTACTTCAAGGCTAGTTTACGATATCTGGAATGAGGGTGGACCAAAATATTCATAAGTTTTCTATTATTTTATTTTCATGCAGACATAGGTATCGTTTTGCCTGTTTATTTTGGAGGGACAAAGGGTAAAGAAGTGATATTAGCAGTGGAGAGAGGGGAAACAATTCAACATTAACACCTGCAACATTTGAGGGAGCACTGCCCACCCCCAACGCCCACCTATGCCTATGCATGCAGACATGAAGTGTGGCAAAAAGTGGGAAAAGCTGGGAAGCCTTGGAGCTGGGAGGGGAGGGGGCCTTGGAGCTAGGAGGGAGAGACAGAGGGCCTTAGAGCTGGCAGGGAAGGAGGGAGGATGCTGGACAAGGGAGGTCAGAAGGAGGGGGGCCTTGCAGCTGGGCTGGGAGGGAGGAACAGAGGGGGGTCCAGGGGGGCCCTTGGAGCTGGGAGGGAATGGGGCCTTGGAACTGGGAGGGAGGGCGGGGGGCCTTGGAGCTGGGAGTGGAGGGACTGGGGCCTTGGAGCTGGGAGGGAGGGACAGAGGGCCTTGGAGCTGGCAGGGAAGGAGGGAGGGCGGGGGGCCTTGCAGCTGGGAGGGGAGGGGTGAAGGAATGGGGCCTTGGAGCTGGGAGGGAGGGAGTTACACATAAAAATAGAACATACCAATACTCGCCCATTATAACGGGATTAACGGCTAGTCTATACATATTATTATAGAATACACCCACTCGGGGCTTAATTTAGGTGTTGAGATTTACGCTAAGTAAAACATGGCCTAAATTTGGTTGCATGGAAAAGCGCTCAGCGTAATTCTATATACCGCGTGGAAATTTAAACTCATTCTATCAAATTTAGGTGTAGAGATTACGCCTAGGCGTATTTTTTTCCTGTGCAGATTTTTCAGTCGCAATTTATAGAATCTATCCCTAAGCACTGACCACAAATATTCAGCCAGTTAAATAGCACTGAATACAGTACATAAGTACATAAGTAGTGCCATACCGGGAAAGACCAAAGGTCCATCTAGCCCAGCATCCTGTCACCGACAGTGGCCAATCCAGGTCAAGGGCACCTGGCACGCTCCCCAAACGTAAAAATATTCCAGACAAGTTATACCTAAAAATGCGGAATTTTTCCAAGTCCATTTAATAGCGGTCTATGGACTTGTCCTTTAGGAATCTATCTAACCCCTTTTTAAACTCCGTCAAGCTAACCGCCCGTACCACGTTCTCCGGCAACGAATTCCAGAGTCTAATTACACGTTGGGTGAAGAAAAATTTTCTCCGATTCGTTTTAAATTTACCACACTGTAGCTTCAACTCATGCCCTCTAGTCCTAGTATTTTTGGATAGCGTGAACAGTCGCTTCACATCCACCCGATCCATTCCACTCATTATTTTATACACTTCTATCATATCTCCCCTCAGCCGTCTCTTCTCCAAGCTGAAAAGCCCTAGCCTTCTCAGCCTCTCTTCATAGGAAAGTCGTCCCATCCCCACTATCATTTTCGTCGCCCTTCGCTGTACCTTTTCCAATTCTACTATATCTTTTTTGAGATACGGAGACCAGTACTGAACACAATACTCCAGGTGCGGTCGCACCATGGAGCGATACAACGGCATTATAACATCCGCACACCTGGACTCCATACCCTTCCTAATAACACCCAACATTCTATTTGCTTTCCTAGCCGCAGCAGCACACTGAGCAGAAGGTTTCAGCGTATGTTTCAGGGTGGCTTATGTATAATTTCAAACATTCCATTAGGTTGGACATAACACTTTCACAGTCCTTAAGATAAAAGTGTTAGTCAGAAGAGTTATTTAAGAGAACAAAATATCTCTAGCAGCACTGAACTAATTCCTGCAACCTCCGTTGATGCTATATCATACTACTTGTCCTTTTTATTCTTTCCAACCCAATACGTGTTGGAAAGAAATTACACAAGGGAATACTCTTATACGTCCCTGCATTATAAAATAGAGTTCTGCCCAGGGAGGGATCATGCATTATTTTATAGGTGGGAGGGGGCGGATGCAGTTTTTGTGACCATGTTCAAAGGGAGGTTAAGAGTGGAGTGGCCTAGTGGTTAGAACACTGGTCTTGACATCCAGAGGTGGCCAGTTTAAATCCCTTGTGAACTTTGGCAAGTCACTTAACCCTCTATTGCCTCAGGTACAAACTTAGATTGTGAGCTGGGGCAGGGAAATACTCAGTGTACCTGAGTATAACTCACTTTGAGCTACTACTGAAAAAGGTGTGAGCAAAATCTAAATAAACATAAGAATAGACATACTGGGTCAGACCAATGGTCTATCTAGCCCAGTACCCTGTTTCCAATAGTGGCCAATCCAAGTCACAAGAACTTGGCAGAAACCCAAATAGTGGCAACATTCCATGCTACCAATCCAAAGGGCAAACAGTGACTTTTCCTCCAGGAACTTGTCCAAACCTTTTTTTAAACCCAGACACGCTAACTGCTGTTACCACATCATCCGGCAATAAGTTTCAGAGCTTAATATTCTTTGAGTGAAAAAATATTTACTCCTATTTGTTTCAAAAGTATTTCCATGTATAACTTCCTTGAGTGTTTCCTAGTCTTTGTACTTTTGGAAGAGCTTTGGGGAATTAAAGGAGACATATGGGTTACTGCTGAGAAATATATTCCCCTGTTTGCAAGTTAAATATTATCTCCACAGTTCATGGTTTACGGTTTGATTTTTTGATAAACTGCTGCTCCTGAGACATAACACAGTGGTTTACAAATTCCAAGGCACTTCCTGATTTGATCCAAGGGAAAAATGTTTGAACATATATTGGTGCCTACAGTGAGATGAGAGGGTTACCTTTCAAATTTATCAGTACTTAAATGGAAGGGGAGGTAAGAAACTTAAATACATGCAGGAATGGGAGGACGACTTAGGGAGGCCCCTGCGAGAGGAGGACATAATGGGCCAGATAGGCTCATGCCGTCTCCTGTGATCAAACCTCTTTGGCCTCAATACTAGTATATCTGGGTAGTGCTGGGGCAGTCTGAGGCTAGAGCTAAGGCAAAAAAATAGCTGTCATAATTTGCCTGGATTGTTATCCTGATACTGGTGCTGAATATTAGTAGTACCAAGGAGGTTTAATTGACAGGAGACAGCGTCATGTGACAAGGCTGAAGCTGTAGCCGCCATCTTGATGCACTCAAACCAAAGCAGACTTTTGTTTCATGCCAAGCCACAGATGGATGGAGGAGTAGCCTAATGGTTAGTGCAGCAGGCTTTGATCCTGGTGACCTGGGTTCAATTCCCATTGCAGCTCCTTGTGAACCTAGGCAAGTCACTTAACCCTCTATTGCCCCAGGTACAAAAACTTAGATTGTGAGCCCTCTAGGGACAGTGAAAGTACCTGCATATCAGTGGTGTAGCCAAGGGTGGGCTCAGGCCCACCCAGTAGCAGCAGGCCTATGATGTGGCTGGCAGGGATCCCTAAGCTCCATCAGCCGAAAACTCCCAACCACTGTCCCTCTTGCATACCTTGTAAATAGCAGATCTTCGCCTGCAGCGACTGATACATACTGTTCACACCGGCCTCACAGCCTTCCCTCTGACGTATTCCTACCTATGCGGAAACAGGAAGTTGCATCAGAGGGAAGGCTGTAGGGCCAATATGAGCAGTGTGTATTAGCTGCTGCTTGCTGCCGGTGGAAATCTGCTATTTAAAAGTTAGGCGGGTGGAGGGGGGATGTTTGAGAGACTATATGGTATACAAGCGAGAGAGGGAGAGACCAAATCACTTGTGGGACAGGGCAGAGTTCTGCCCACCCATCTTGGGCCCAAGGCCCACACAAAATTGGGTGTCTGGCTACGCCCCTGCAGCATATAATGTGTGCAGTGCTGCGTACATCTAGTAGTGCTATAGAAATGATTAGCCGCATAGGCAGTCCTTATTTCTAATAAGCATTTGCTATTGTTTTGGGTCACTCGATATGGCCAGGCAGCAAGCTCTGCTTCAGGTCAGATAATGGGCCAAGCACACGCTCACCGTCTCTTGTCAATTAAACCTCCTTGAGTAGTACCCAGATAATTCCTGGCGGCTGCTCTGACAGTATATTCAGTGCTGATACCTGGGTTCAGATTTAAATGCCATTGTCAGTGTTTGAATCCAACAATGGTTGCAATGTTTAAATACTGGGTGGGGGGAAGGGGGGTATGTATGAGCCATGCTTTGTATGCTTCTCCCACTTGTTTTCCAATGATATTGGAAATAAATTATGCATAAGAGTTTGAGAACTTCTGCCTGTATCTCTGAAATTTTAACAGAGGGAGACCAAATCTGGTGAAAGGGGGAAAACCGCTCACGGTAAAGACATCCAGTTGAAAACTGGACCAGATTGTACTGAGTACTCCAGAAAAAAATAAGCCCCCACCAAAAAATAACCCAATACATATATTTATGGGAGGAGTGACACTGACAACTTCTGCATCATCACGAAACACTGATGCACTGACACATAACAGTTAGGAAAATGCACCGTCTGCTCTTTCCCGGACCCACATGTACACATACAAGAATTCCTTGAGCCATGCCCCGAATGCTTAACAAGGATCTGGGGTTCTTAGCCCATTACTACTACTATTTAACATTTCTAGAGTGCTACAAAGTGTACACAGCGCTGTACAAACACAGAAGAAAGACAGTCCCTGCTCAAAGAGCTTACAATCTAATAGACAAAAAGTAAAGCATTTAAATTAAATTAAATTAAAAATATTTAACCATTATAAACCATAAAGCTGTATGTCTCTGTTGATCACCCTCCCCTCACCTATCCACACCCATCCTGTTAGAATATCAATGATATGCTTTGATGTCCCCATGCATACCTCCTACCCACCCCCATCCTCCCACCCTGTCAGACTGTCATAGTAATGCTTGAATGTTTTCACTTATATACACTGTCAGCTAGCACATTTGCTTATTTCCGATCTGAGGAAGAAGGGCAACCTTCGAAAGCTAATCAAGAAATGTATTAAGTTATGTCCAATAAAAAAGGTATCATCTTATTTTCTTTTCCATGTTTTATTTTGCTTGATTTCTATTGATAACCTACTTGCAAAGGAAGTCAGTAGCCAAAAACTAACCCTCCTCACTTGCAGCACATGTAAAGCATGAGCCAATCAGCACAGCCCCAAAGTGCCATTATACGTCTACCACAGTATGTAATGTGTATTCCTACCGCAGATTATAAACACATATCTATGGAACAAGGTAAAAGGCGGATCTCACGGATCCTCCCCTGGGCCGGGTCAGCAGCCGCCGCCTTTCCTACTCACGCCTTCTTAATTTCCTCATCGCTGGCATTGGCGATGATATCGAGCACAGCGTAGTAATCCTGCCCCATGTTCTCCCCAGGACCGGACCCGCAGCTGCACCGTGCAGTTTATTACCGGGCTTCGTTGCTAGGGACGCCCTGAGCATCCTGGGAACTGTGGTTTCTTTCGGACCTCCTGGGGTAGCTTCCTTGCCGCAAGGAACTACAATACCCAGGGTGCTCTGCCGGGAAATGCCGCTTGTTGTATTGGTGAAGAAGCGTCCAACATAACACGTTTTAATGTTCTGGGAAAGATACATGAATGCAAAAAGAAGGTGCGCTTCTTTCCCTGCTGCACCTCCAGCCTCTGCCACTTACCGTTCTCATTGATGTACCTAAAAGTCTAGCCACTGGTGCAAATGCAGGAGACCCAGGCTAGCTTTTCGGGGTGAAGCTACTAGGACCCTGTGCTCTTCTGCATTGTCTGGGGAAGAGAAAGTAGGAAAGAGAACATGAAGTACCAGGAGAAAAATAATATTAGGGAGAGGAAGAGGAGGATACTGGGAAGTGGAAAGAGAAAAGGGATTCAGATTTGCAACCACCAGCCTTTCATAATAAGGGTACTCAATAGAAATCAAACAAAATAAAACATGGAAAAGAAAATAAGATGATACCTTTTTTATTGGACATAACTTAATACATTTCTTGATTAGCTTTCGAAGGTTGCCCTTCTTCGTCAGATCGGAAATAAGCAAATGTGCTAGCTGACAGTGTATATAAGTGAAAACATTCAAGCATTACTATGACAGTCTGACAGGGTGGGAGGAGGGGGGTGGGTAGGAAGTATGCATGGGGACATCAAAGCATCATATTGATATTCTAACAGGATGGGTGTGGATAGGTGAGGGGAGGGTGATCCACAGAGACATACAGCTTTATGGTTTATAATGGGCCAGGAACCCCAGGTCCTTGTTAAGTCCTTTCTGTTGGGTGTTAAAATATTCAATCATTCTGACTTCAAAGGTCTTATGTTCTTGTATGGTTTTAAAGTTACCTTTGAGGATTCTCACTGTGAAGTCACTGGTACAGTGTCCTGGTCCTGTAAAATGTTGACCAACAGGCGTGGAAACCCTACTGGCACCAGTATTGTTCATGTGATGTCTATGTAAATTGAATCTTGTCTTAAGCATCTGGCCTGTTTCTCCAATATAGCATCCTTCGTTACATTTTTTACACTGAATGATATATACCACATTGGAAGATGAGCAAGTGAAAGATCCCTTTATGTTGAATATGTTTCCTTTGTGGATGACTTTGGGGTCCTGTGAACTATTTTGGCATAGTTTGCAACTGGATAAATTACAGGGAAGTGTGCCCTTCTGTTCCTTTTCAGTCTGTGATGGAAGTTTACTTCTGATTAGCTTGTGTTTTAAGTTGGGTGGCTGTCGGAAGGCCAGTACTGGTGGGGCTGGGAATATCTCTTTCAGTAATTCATCCTCCTGGAGTATAGGTTGTAGATCTCTTATGATTTTCTTCAGTTTTTCCAGCTCTGGATTGTATGTCACTACAAGGGGGATTCTGTCTGTGGATTTTTTCTCCTTGTACTGTAGCAGATTCTCCCTGGGTGTTTTGAGGGAGGAGGCAATATTCTTGGAGATTATTTTGGGGTTGTAGCCTTTCTGTTTGAAGGATGCAGTCAGGCTTTTAAGGTGTCTGTCTCTGTCCCCTGGGTCAGAGCAGATACGGTGGTATCTTGTGGCTTGGCTGTAAATGATGGATCTTTTTGTATGTGAAGGATGGAAGCTGGAGTTGTGGAGATAGCTGCATCTGTCTGTGGGTTTCTTGTATATAGATGTTTGTATACAGCCATCACTGATTGAGACCGTGGTGTCCAAAAATTTGACTTTTTCTGGGGAGTAGTCAATTTTGAATCTGATTGTAGGATGGTATGTATTGAAGGCAGAATAAAATTGTTTCAGAGTTTCTTCACCCTCCGTCCAAATCATAAAAATGTCATCGATGTACCGGTAGTATTTTAGAGGTTTGGTCTGGTGTAACATAGTAGATGACGGCAGAAAAAGACCTGCACGGTCCATCCAGTCTGCCCAACAAGACAAAACCATATGTGCCACTTTCTGTGTATACCCTACCCTGATTTGTACCTGTCCTCTTCAGGGCACAGACCGTATAAGTCTGCCCAGCACTATCCCTGCCTCCCACCACCGGCTCTGGCACAGACCGTATAAGTCTGCTCAGCACTATCCCCGCCTCCCAACCACCAGCCCCGCCTCTCACCACTGGCTCTGGCACAGACCATATAAGTCTGCCCAGCACTATCCCCGCCTCCCAACACCGGCTCTGGCACAGACCATATGTCTGCCCAGCACTATCCCCGCCTCCCAACCACCAGCCCCGCCTCCCACCACCGGCTCTGCCACCCGATCTCGACTAAGCTCCTGAGGATCCATTCCTTCTGCACAGGATTCCTTTATGTTTATCCCACACATATTTGAATTCCGTTACCGTTTTCCTCTCTACCACCTCCCGCGGGAGGGCATTCCAAGCATCCACCACTCTCTCCGTGAAAAAAAAATTAGTCTTCCTGGTTCCCTACATAGATGTGTCTTCAACCCCTTTTCTAAAAATTCACTCTTCCTCCCCCCCCAACAGTTCATCTACACTGATGAAAACAAACTCTCAGGGAAGATCACACTTGCCCCCTTCCTCTGCTCCACAGTTCCACTTCCAATTTGTCTACAAATCAAGCTCTGCCAAATCCTAAAAGTACATATCCAAGAGTACCACCACACTAGCCCAACCCTCGGAAAGGGAACAGATAATACTGCAGAGGCATAGAAAGAGTCTGCTATCCAGACAAAACCATATTTTTTAAACTACCGAACACCCAGTTCTCAAAGTGTCGATCTACTGCAGGTTTGTCCAACCTTTTCCTGTCGGGGGCCACATTTTATACGTCTATTTAGAGGAAAGACTGAATTATAAAGAACAGTATTGGATATACAAATTGAACTCAGTGGAACGGCAAGAGTTAAACAAAGAAATAGAATGGATCACGTTTGTATGACCGAGAACTAGGATTGGTAGTTGCTTTAGATCACATGTCCCTTGAATGCTCTTTAAAAAAATAACGCCGCAGTCATTTTCATACACACAGCAAGACGCTAAGTCAGCATTAAAAGATTTAAGGTACGTGGACACTGGAGAGGGTAAAACTTTCATGTAGTTCTGAAAAAAATTTGGATAAAATTAAATGGATATTTTATATTTATATTCTGTTTTAAGGACTGCAGTATAAACACAGTCTCGCATGTCAGGCTGTCCTCTCTCCCCCTCCCCACAAGCAGGCTTCATATGACTCGGACAGAAGACTGGTATAAGGATATCCCTTTTTAACTTTTATATCATGTGTATTCAGAAATGTCTCTTCCAGCTCAGCCATAAAAAGGTTGGCATATTGGGGTGCTGTCCTGGTGCCCATCGCAGTGCCCATTATTTGCAGATAGATATCATTGTTAAAGCGGAAGTAGTTGTGAGTTAAAATGAATTTGATTAATTTTGTAATAGTTTCTGGTGAGTATTGATGGTCCAGTGTGGATTTTTTTTAGGAGTCTTCCACATGCAGCTATGCCATCCGCATGTGGAATGTTGCTGTATGGTGATTCTACATCCATCGTGACCAGAAGGGTGTTAGGTGGTAGTTGCTTGATATTTTTCAATTTATTCAGAAAGTCTGTGGTGTCTTGTATGAAGCTGTTAGTTTTGTGTACGAGAGGTTTCAGAATTCCCTCTATGAATCCAGATATTTCTTCCGTGAGTGTGCCAATACCTGATATGATTGGTCTGTCAGGGTTTCCCGGTTTGTGGATCTTGGGTAGCATGTAGAATGTGCCCACAGCAGGCTGGTTTGGTATGAGTTTCTTCAGGCGAGGTTGCGCTTGTGAAGGAAATGTTTTGATAAGGTCTTTCAGCTGTTTTGTGTAATCCTGTGTGGGGTCCTCAGTTATATAATATGGGTACTAAATGTAATATTGTTACTGACACAAGCAGTTTGGACTATGCCGGGGGGGGGGGGGGGGGAGAAGGAAAGTATCCCTGGGTGGGAGTGTCCCTCTCAGTGTTGACAAAAACAAGCAGGTTTGCTTTAAAAAAAAAAAAAAACCCTTAGGAGCATTGGGGGATCCTGGAATGAAGAAATAAATACAAGCTGACTAAAGTTGCACGTTGCTACCCCTATAAATGGCAACTGAGAGGGAGTGAGAGCTTCAGGTGGACAAGGGCAGCCTAGCCTGGAAGTGAGACTGGGACAAGGAAAGCCTGTCCCAAGGCTGGAGTGTAGCCCAGCGAGGTGCACTGCTGGAAGGACAGGCTGAAGGGTCTGTGCCTGAAAGTAGCAATTTGGAGTTAGGAGTAACAGCGCAGCTTTGGACTTATTGTTGGCACACCAGGACGGGTAAAAACAGGGGCGTAACCAGACAACAGATTTTGGGTGGGCCTAGGCAAGAAGTGGGTGGGCACCAAATGTTCTCCCCCCCTCCCCAAAAAAATATCTCAGCTGGCGGGAAAACGCTTCTTTCCACCTTGACAGTCTGAAGCAGCCATGCTTGAAAACTGAGAATGCACAGGTGCCGGTATCGTGGAGAGTAGTGTTTTCATTACCATCAGGGGGAAGTCTTCAGCTGGCGGAGCTTCGGATCCCCACCAGCTACGGTTAAACACATGCTACTGCTGGGTCCACCTGTGGCTACACCACTGGGTAAAAAGAACATGTGTGATGTAATATGTACAGCTGAAACCTATCTTGTGAGTGGAGAAAAAAAAGCTGAGGAGCATCACTAATGATCTTGATTAAACTTTCCTCTTATATTCAGTTCCAAAGTGTTTGCCAGTTGCAGAGGTTAAAGTAAAGTTCTGTTTCAATCAAACTCTGGGAGTGCAGCGTAATCATTGGTGTGAGAGTGAAAGCAAGTGTTCCAGGACTGAGCAAACTGACACAGTGAGACCTTTACACTCCCAATATCCCAGAACTCTATTCTGGACCATTGACCCACTCCCAAGCTCGAATGGTGGAACCTTTGACTGAATGAATGGTGAGCTGAGTGGAAAAAGAACAGAGCATTTAAGAGAAATAAGCTTTGTCCTTGCGACCCAGGTCAGACCAGAGCTAGCTCAAAAAGGGGAGAGACCTGGGTTACACAAATATAATATGAATGTTCCCTCCATGGAAACAATGAAGTAGTTGTAAGGCCTGAGGCAAGCATTGCTTCTAAAAGTCTTTCACGTCTTGAATCCCCCAGTGTCTCTGAAAGACCCACAAAACGTAAATGATTTTGGCTCAACCTGTTTTTCAGGTCTTCTAGTTTCTCCTTGTATTCCGCCAATGTTTTTTGTAAGCTGGTGCACTTCCTCTACCACTGTCACTCTATCCTCCAAATCACTGGTGTGTTGACGAAAAATAGCCATATCATGGCTAAGCTGGTTCATATTATCTTGAAGCTACCCTAGTTTAGAATCAAATAGGCTTCAGTCGCTTGTCCAATACAGTTTCCATAGCAACCTCCACCACACATGCCCAGCTCGCAGACGACCTGTGGGGCATTTTGTCTTCAGGGAATTTAGCCTGGTCTTGCCCCCTTCTCAGCAATTTGGAGGTCTTATTCATTGAGAAATGGAGTAACAGCACACCAAACAGATCTAGGTAATCCTTGAGTAAATGGAGCCCAAATGCAAGGGTCGGAAGCCTGAAAAAGAACAGGGTTTAGTGAAGGGGAGACAGGAGCAGTGCAGCTAGCGACCAAGTTGGTATTTAAATGTCTCCATCATACCTTCCCTCTCCCACCTTTCTTCCAAAGTATACATATTGAGATCTTGGAAGTCTGTCCTCACATGCTTTATGACAAAGACTACTGACCATTTTAGTAGCTGCCCTCTGGACCAACTCCATCCTGTTTATATCTTTTTGAAGGTCTGGTCTTCAGAATTGTACACAATATTCTAAATTAGGTCTCACTAGAGACTTACAGAGAGAGGCATTTTCACCTCCTTTTTCCCTTCTGGACATTCTTCTCCCTATGCACCCCAAGCATCCTTCTAGCTTTCGCCATTGCTTTTTCTACCTGTTTGGCCACCTTAAGATCATCACGTATGATTACACCCAAGTCCTCCTCCACTTTCATGCACGAAAGTTCTTCACCCCCTAAACTACTGTGCATGAACCTGCATTTTTTTAAACATTAAATCTAAGCGGCCAGTTTACAGACCACTCATCTATCTTCGCGAAGACCTTCCCCATGTTATCCATGCCATCAGAAGTGTCTATCCTATTGCAGATTTTGGCATCATCCGCAAAGAGGCAAACCTTAACAGACAGCCCTTCAGCAATATCACTTACAAAAAATGTTAAAAAGAACCGGTCAAAGAACTGATCCATGTGGCACAGCGCCGGTAACATCCTTTTCTTCAGAATGAGCTCCATTTACCGCTACCCACTCTGTTGCCTTCCACACAACCTGTTTCTAACCAAGTCAGTCAGTTTGGATCTAAACTGAGGGCACTCAAAATTATTTATTATTCGTCTATGCAGAACCTTGTCAAAGGCACAGTGGCCTAGTGGTTAGGGTGGTGGACTTTGGTCCTGGGGAACTGAGGAACTGAGTTCAATTCCCAGCACAGGCAGCTCCTTGTGACTCTGGGCAAGTCACTTAACCCTCCATTGCCCCATGTAAGCCGCATTGAGCCTGCCATGAGTGGGAAAGCGCAGGGTACAAACGTAACAAAAATAAAATAGATACTATTGGAGATTCTACATGGAATGTTGCTACTATTGGAGATTCTACATGGAATGTTGCTATTCCACTAGCAACATTCCATATAGAAGGCTGCGCAGGCTTCTGTTTCTGTGAGTCTGACGTCCTGCACGTACGTCCTGCGCGGCCACATTGGTGATCTGCAAGGGCCGACTTCTACATGGAATGTTGCTAGTGGAATAGCAACATTCCATGTAGAATCTCAAATAGTAGCAACAGTGGAGGAGTGGCCTAGTGGTTAGGGTTAGGGTGGTGGACTTTGGTCCTGGGGAACTGAGTTCGATTCCTGACACAGGCAGTTCCTTGCGACTCTGGGCAAGTCACTTAACCCTCCATTGCCCCATGTAAGCCGCATTGAGCCTGCCATGAGTGGGAAAGCGCGGGGTACAAATGTAACAAAAAAAAAAAAAAAGCATCCCAGCATAGGTGCAAATGTACGCACATGCAGCTCTGTGTGGCCAAAATATTTTTGCAGTTAACAATATTTATCATTGGCGTTAAATGTGCATACGTTAGTACATAAGCACCGCCATACTGGGAAAAGACCAAGGGTCCATCAAGCCCAGCATCCTGTCTCCGACAGCGGCTAATCCAGGCTTCAAGAACCCGGCACCCCCCCCCCCCCCCCCCCCCCCCAAACAAAAAAAAAATTTAATAATGTTCAATAGACTTTTCCCTCAGGAATCTGTCCAAACCCACTTTAAATTCCGTAAGGCCAGCTGCTGTCACTACATTCTCCGGCAACGAGTTCAGAGTCTAACTACACGCTGAATGAAGAAAACTTTTTCCTATTTGTTTTAATCTACCATATTCTAGCTTCATCTTGTGTCCCCTGGTTTTGTTGTTGTTTGAAAGTGTAAACAAACGCTTCACATCTGTCCGCTCTATTCCGCTCATTATCTTGTAGACTTCTATCATATCATCTCTCAGCCGCCTTTTCTCCAAGCTGAAGAGCCCTAACCTTCTCAGCCTTTCCTCATAGGGAAGTCGTTCCATTCTCTTTATCATTTTCGTCGCCCTTCTCTGCACGTTATGCACTTGTACTGGAACGGTATTCTGACAAACACCAATAGCAACAATCGTTCAGGAGGTTCTTGTTAACCTAACATATAAACTACCTCCCATACGTTCGAAGTGTACCATAGACCTCAGCGGTGCTACTTACTGAACTTAAGACTTGTGAATCAGTAAGATGTATACACCCACCTCCTCATCGGTGTAAAGGGATAAGAACTTTATTTCTTGTTTATATTCAATTTGTCAAAACTTTTTCAATTTTTTACTTTAGCTTTTCAGCAAAATTGACTTAGTAAAAAATACTCATCTCAAGATTAAGTCAATAACAATGACCCAACAGTTCAGCATCATCTCACCCAGAGAGAAATGCTCGTGATGGAGATGAAATTCCCCTACACTGCTGTTAGATTTGCTCCTGCTCGCTGCCAGGCCTCTCACAATGTTCAGGTATACAGTGGTGTTTGAGAGCTGGCCTCAGATTAAGCAACAAGGAAATGGAGATTTGGAGAAATCAACCCCCCCTCCCCTGTAGCATTTCTGGGCTAGCAAAGGGTCACATGACTTCTCAAAACTGGGGAGCTAATGGTCAGTTTGTTCCAAAGCCTAAAGCCTGTGAGATACTAGACCAGCGATAGTGTATTTACCACTGACCACTACATTTCTTGCTAGACTGTGTGCACACAGACAAGCCATTATAAAACCGAAGCAACTTAAGGAGCCAGAGTTTAGGCAAAAACATGACTAAGGAGGTCGCCTCTCCTCAAAGAAGGCATAACAGACCACAAGAGAATCTAACACACCATTATTAATCAAATTATAAAAATAAATGGGCTTTATTTCTAGTCAATATAGCATCCAGAAACCAGCACTTACTTTTTTTTTTTAATCCCTCTGGATCACTTTGGATATTTTCTTAAGCATAATAAAGGTAACATTTGACATCAAATATTCATAAATACATGTCAAAGTCTATAATTGTCTCTCTTTAAAAAAAAATAAAACAAAGCCTACATATGTGAAATTTAGTCCTTTACTGCCCACTCAAATGTCAGAGAGCCTCACTCAAAGCAGTCCATACTGCAAATGGTATGTACAAGTCCTCGTGCTCGTTTCTACATGACTCCCAAAATTCACATAGAGAATGCACAAAGAGCATCTCAGCAAGTCAAAGAATGATGTCCAGTTGGTCTGTCTTTTTTTTTTTGCACACTGGACGATTTGAGGTCAAAGGTTGGAGAGTAAGTATTTTCTTACTATGCCATCCCTGCAGCAGGTATATATCAGTTTTTCCGACGTCGCCACCTGCAAAAGCATAATGGTACGTTATTATATTGCTGCAATAATGGAGTATTCTAGCACAGCAGGATAAGAGTACCTCTTCCAGGTCATTAAAGTACAATGGGGTGGGGGAAGCAACATACAGGGATTAAAATTAAAATCCAAGGAACCAGGTTACCAGGGCATCTAAATTTGGCACCTGGCACGTAACACCGAGACAATAACAGAAATAAGACAGACAAAGCTATGAAAATAAACCAAAAGCGGAGCGGAGGAGTGGCCTAGTGGTTAGAGTGGTGGACTTTGGTCCTGGGGAACTGAGTTCGATTCCCACTTCAGGCACAGGCAGCTCCTTGTGACTCTGGGCAAGTCACTTAACCCTCCATTGCCCCATGTAAGCCGCATTGAGCCTGCCATGAGTGGGAAAGCGCGGGGTACAAATGTAACAAAAATAAAATAGATACTATTGGAGATTCTACATGGAATGTTGCTATTCCACTAGCTACATTCCATGTAGAAGCCTGCGCGGCCACATTGGTGATCTGCAAGGGTCGACTTCTACATGGAATGTTGCTAGTGGAATAGCAACATTCCATGTAGAATCTCAAAAAGTAGCAACAGTGGAGGAGTGGCCTAGTGGTTAGGGTGGTGGACTTTGGTCCTGAGGAACTGAGTTCGATTCTCACTTCAGGCACAGGCAGCTCTTTGTGACTCTGGGCAAGTCACTTAACCCTCCATTGCCCCATGTAAGCCGCATTGAGCTTGCCATGAGTGGGAAAGTGCGGGGTACAAATGTAACAAAAATAAAATAGATACTATTGGAGATTCTACATGGAATGTTGCTATTCCACTAGCAACATTCCATGTAGAAGGCTGCGCAGGCTTCTGTTTCTGTGAGTCTGACGTCCTGCACGTACGTGCAGGACGTCAGACTCACAGAAGCAGAAGCCTGCGCGGCCACATTGGTGATCTGCAAGGGCCGACTTCTACATGGAATGTTGCTAGTGGAATAGCAACATTCCATGTAGAATCTCAAATAGTAGCAACAGTGGAGGAGTGGCCTAGTGCACTTTGGTCCTGGGGAACTGGGTTCGATTCCCACTTCAGGCACAGGCAGCTCCTTGTGACTCTGGGCAAGTCACTTAACCCTCCATTGCCCCAGGTACAAATAAGTACCTGTATATAATATGTAAGCCGCATTGAGCCTGCTATGAGTGGGAAAGCGCAGGGTACAAATGTAAATTTAAAAAAAAAAGGGCAAATTAGCAGAAATTGATGAGAAAGAATATCTTCCGTAGCAGATGAGCAGCAGCTCCAATTGATAAGGTGATCATTCCACGGCGCATTTTACTGCACATTAAAATGGTCAAGTGACACAGATTATTCATTGTGTAAAATGTGGAGGTCAGCCCAATTCCTTTTATCATTCATTCTGCAGTTGTCCCAAAGTACAGGGTTTCTGAGTGGTAATTACAAGCTATTAGGAATACATTGGTAGGGGGAGCAGTGGCAGGCAAGGTAGAACTGTTCTTATTAGATAAAAAGGGAGCATTTGGTGGTAGGTCTAAGGGCTATACTATGCTTATACACAAGATGAATTTAATAGCACATAAATGTGTATTGCAATATTGGTCATCTGCTGAGCGAATTTTTGGCATTGGAGGAAGCAACTACTCCTACTGGTGACCTGGGAGGCCAGAGATGCTAAATGATTCACCAAGAGACGGAAGTGATTCCTCCAGGTGTGGAAGCCATACCTTCAAGCTCTGCACCCAAAAGGTCATGGTTTGATCATTAATACCTTATAATTCTTGCTGTTTTTTTTTGGGGGGGGGGGACTATACCATGTCTGTGGTAACAAGTGGAATTGAAGAGCACAATGGGGGGAGGGGGAGGTGTTCAGATGTGGGAAGAGATGGAAGGGGGGGGGATTTTGGAACTGTTTCTTTGTCTTGAGTTCAGAGGGTCATAAGAGTACAGGCCTTCTGAATCGTGTAAGAGTGAGCGGTGGAGACAGAGGGATTGGAATTCTTCAGGTGTGGAAGTTCAAACAAACACAGTTATGTTGTTGATATGCATTTCATCTTTTTTTTTTTCAATAAAATTGTTTAAACATAAAATGGTCCAAAGCAGCATCACACGTATCATTACAAGTACCATAGAGCTCTATGCGGATTCAAGACTAAAAGAGCCTGGGAATTAATACCAGTTGGGGGTTGGTAAGGGGTTTGGCATGTTTTTGTTGTAGAGTCCATTCTACTTCCCCGGGGGCTATAAGAGCTCAGGGCTCCTGGGGGTTGGTTGGATGAGTTCTGCTTTTGGTCATCGGCTTGGGGAGAAGGGGAGGTCGAATTTGATACGAGACACCTTTTTATTTTTATAACCAGGATGTTGTTTGGGGGAGTAATTGGGATGGGGTAAGGATTGTTGAAACGGGGGTTCTAATAAGATTAGCTCTTGATTCTGTAGGGTTGAGGAAAGTGTTAAAAATTTTGATGAAGGCATGTATTCCTGTTTTTGAAGGGAACTGGGACTTGATATACCACCTTTCTGAGGTTTTTGCAACTACATTCAAAGCGGTTTACATATATTCAGGTACTTATTTTTGTACCAGGGGCAATGGAGGGTTAAGTGACTTGCCCAGAGTCACAAGGAGCGGCAGTGGGAATCGAACTCAGTTCCCCAGGATCAAAGTCTACTGCACTAACCACTAGGCTGCTCCTCTACTATTCCAATGTAACCATTCACTTCACTGTTTAGTGCATTGATTGGCAATGTGTGTTCTGCTGGTTCATCAATAAAAATGTTCAAACAAAGAGCCTGGGAAGAACATTATCTCAGTACGTTCAACACCTCTCCAATAAGTATTTTATTTATTTATTTTAAAGAAAGCATTTCACTGCCTTTCGGAATACCAAATAGTTTAACATCCTGATTTGTATAGGTACAGAATTCCAAACAGAAGCTTAATAACAGAAACCTGATGAAAAAGCTCTTCTAAGACCAAAAAAAAAAGTTATTTCAATGCTATGGGACATTTTATGGGTTTCACATCTTAGGATATATTGTCGAGAATGGATTTGTGGGATGACACCATGAACAGATTCTCGTTATGATGTACTTCATGCCAGGGGCGTAGCCAGACTTCGGCAGGAGGGGGGGCCAGAGCCCGAGGTGAGGGGGCGTATTTTAGCCACCCCTCTTTGCCGACCCCCCCACCGCTAACCCTCCCCCAAGTCCCCCGCCAGCAGAGGTACCAGATGGTGGCAGAGGGGGAGGGTTAGCGGCGGTGGGGGGGAAGGGGGGTCAAAAGGGTCGGCGGAGGCCAGGGCCAAATCTGGGGGGGGGGGGGGGCCCAGGCCACCGTGGCCCCACGTAGCTACACCCCTGCTTCATGCTTAACACTGCCAAAACCATCAGCGTCTTCACAAAACTTATGGAGTGAACGTGCTAATCCTGTGCATCCCAACCCACAAATGGGCAGGTTGGAGAACCATTTGCTGGTGCTTTGTGGTTCTTGTTTTGGAGAAAATTAAGAGAAAATAAAAAGGTTACTAGGGTTCACCTTATACACAGGATCAGAGTCAGGTTCTGTGAGTTCAATTACGTGATCGAGGTCTTGTTGGATAATAAAGCAGCTTCCATCACCTGAAACCCCAAAAAATGACATTAACAGCAGTGAGAAAATCTACAGGAATAAACAGCAAATGTGTGCGGGTATTGTATTCACCAGCTGTCACAGCCACTCAGCTTCATGTTGAACTCCTGCCTAAAACCGAATTTACCCTAACGTGCCAACATTGTTTCACTGGTTTTGTGTACTGGAAGGTGAGGAATGAAGCAGAGGTCCGCAGGGAAAGTGTGTTAGTCCTGGCAGTCCTGCTGGTGTCCACCCCAGCTACCAGCGTAAGCTACATGGATTAGCTGGTGAGACTTTATGATATCACAAGCCTTCCAGCCAAGAACTCACGCAAATACTCAAACAAATACAAAGGAGATTTTTCACAGTGTTTATACCTTTAGCTGCATTTAGAGGTGGTGCTTCCCAGGGGGAGGGGGGTTAGGTTACAGGATGATACATACATGAATAGATTGCCTTTACATTTCCAGTACAACTGGCACCTTTCAAAATGAGGAATTTGCATGTTACGTTCCCTCTGAATGAATGGATCCTCAGTAGCTTAACCGAGATTGGATAGCAGAGCCGGTAGTGGGAGGCGGGGCTGGAGGTTGGGAGGCGGGGATAGTGCTGGGCAGACTTATACGGTCTGTGCCAGAGCCCGTGGTGGGAGGCGGGGATAGTGCTGGGCAGACTTATACGGTCTGTGCCAGAGCCCGTGGTGGGAGGCGGGGATAGTGCTGGGCAGACTTATACGGTCTGTGCCAGAGCCCGTGGTGGGAGGCGGGGATAGTGCTGGGCAGACTTATATGGTCTGTGCCAGAGCCGGTGGTTGGGAGGCGGGGCTGGTGGTTGGGAGGTGGGGATAGTGCTGGGCAGACTTATACGGTCTGTGCCCTGAAGAGCATAGGTACAAATCAAAGTAGGGTATACACAAAAAGTAGCACTCATGAGTTGTCTTGTTGGGCAGACTGGATGGACCGTGCAGGTCTTTTTCTGCCGTCATCTACTATGTTACTCTGACATTTTGTGCATCACACTACACTGTTTGAAAAGGAAAGGGAGGTGAGCGGCTGAGAGGAAGGAGGTGCAAGTGAGAGTGTGAAATGAGATGGGATGAAAGGGTGTTGCACACTCCCCATCCCACCCACTTCTGTTCTTCCTGGAGTTAGATTCTGGAAGAAGGAGGAAAGCAGGGGGTACAGTCACTTGCCATACCCCACCACCCCCACCTTCCTCCAGACCCAGCATTTGAAATCTCCGAAAGAGCCAGGCATGGTACTCCCCCCACCCCAGCGAGGGGAGGGGGCCCAGTAATCTGAAATGGCCTGTTTGGCACCATCACATGACGTTTTCGGATCCCTGATCTATCAGCTCACAAACAGGACGTCCTAGTAAAGGTCTTCCTTTGGAAGGACAAATGCCCCAACCCAGCTCCCACTATGCAAAGACACAGCACCAAAAAAGCATCCTTCCAATGACCAGACCAATGGTGCTAACAGTGGTGAAATGACTTAGCTTTCAGCTCTGCAGCTCATGCTTCTCTCAAAGGGTCCCCAGCATGGCTCTTACCACCAAATAATTAACAGCACTAGCACTTACATTTGAGTAAAAAGAGTAACTTGTTCGGATGCGACTTGCTGACCCAGTACTCGCTCAGTTGCACCCATTCTGGAGAAGTCCATTTATGCCAAACAAACAAGAAACAGCAAAGCTGATACAAACCCACCGTATATGTCAAAGGTGCCACAAATGTCTTTATTGTAGATCACATCAGACTCGACACGGGCTGTGTTTCGGCCTGCATCAGGAGTCTGCAATGTTTTCATTTATGCAACGTAATCTAGCACTTTAAGCAGAGCACAATCAATCCATCTACCTTGGCTGGCAATATATCCCTCTTTGAAAGGCATCAGGGATAGTACAGGCGCTCCGGATCTGTGGGTTACTTGCACTGGTGTCCTAAAAGAAAAGGAACGAAGAGGTTTAGATAGAATATCGAAGCTTCCCATCTTTACAATACGAGACTAACAAAGAACTCTCCTTTTAAATTAAAATCCTTGCCCAAAAGTTTGTATAGCTGTATTATTTGCAAAAAGGTAGGCCCTGTACTGACATCAATAAATGTGATATGTAACAAGGGGGGGGGGGGAGGTTAAGGGATAGGGGAGAAAATGTTAAGAAAGTTTGACAGTTGTCTAATGTGGAGTTGGATGATTTGCTTAAGTGAAAGTACTGATATGGTGTACCATGTTCTACAATTCGACTTATTCAGTGCATTTGACATGGTAGATCACAACATACTAACCAAACTACTGGACAAACTTGGAATCGGCGGTAACATTATTAACTGGATAAAAGGATTCATCACCTCAAGATCCTATCAAATTAAATCACCCACTGATATCTCATCCCCCTGGTCACCTTATCTGCGGAGTACCTCAAGGATCCCCTTTATCACCCATACTCTTCAGTCTAATGATGATCCCACTAGCCAAAGCCCTATTCAGGCATGGTCTAAACCCTTTAATTTCTGCTGATGACGTTACTATATTCATTCCCTTTAAATCAAACCTAACTGAAATCTCTGATAGAATATCCATGGGCATGAACATCTTAACCTCCTGGGCCAACGCCTTTAGGATGAAATTGAACAAAGAAAAAACACAGTGCCTAATCCTTTCATCTCAGCACTCCGCAATCCCCCATCTTATCTCACCATCTCCAGCACTACAATCCCCATGTCTGAAAACCTGAAAATCCTTGGAGTGACACTAGACGGCCACCTCTCCCTCGACAATCACTCCACATCCACCACAAAGAAAATGTTCACAATGATGTGGATATTGAAACGCATAAAACCATATCTACCCCAGAAAACATTCCAGAATTTAGTGCAATCCACGGTACTTACCCATGCTGATTACTGCAACAGTATTTTCTTAGGCTGCAAAGCCTATATCCTAAAAAAACTTCAGACCGCCCAAAATACAGCAGCAAGACTCATCTTTGGCAGATCACGTTTTGAGAGTGCAACTCCTCTCCGTGCAAGACTGTACTGGCTCCCAATCAAAGAACGTATCAATTTCAAAGCCCAGACTTTAATCCACAAGATAATACACGGAGAATCTCTGAACTATATGATAAATCTGGTCGACCTTCCAGCAAGAAACATGTCTGTATCCTCACGAAAATACCTCAACCTGCACTACCCCAGCTGTAAGGGTCTCAAGTACAAAACTTATTATGGTAAAATTATGTATAATCATACCTGATAATTTTCTTTCCATTAATCATAGCTGATCAATCCATAGACTGGTGGGTTGTGTCCATCTACCAGCAGGTGGAGATAGAGAGCAAACTTTTGCCTCCCTATATGTGGTCATGTGCTGCCGGAAACTCCTCAGTATGTCGATATCAAAGCTCCATCCGCAGGACTCAGCACTTAGAGAATTACACCCACGAAGGGACACTCTGCCCAGCTCACCACCGCCGAAACGGGGGAGGGGAATTAACCCAGCTCATCCCCACACAAGTGGGGGAGGGGAATCCGTCCAGCTCATCCCCGCGGAGCGGGGGAGGGACACCACACCCGCCGATGCGGGGGGATCTGGCTTATCCTGCAACCGCAACCGCGGGAGGAGCTGACTGACCCTAACACCGCCGAAGCGGGAGGGGTACAAAACTGCCCTACAGCCGCACGAAGCGGGAGGGAGTGTCGGCAGAATTTTAAGCCTCAATCCAGCCCCGTAAAACAGAGGGGAGAGGAATGCAGCAGCTCACTGTAACACAAACTCGTCTTAACTCTTGAAGAATCCAAGTGAAAAAACTTGAACACGAAGTCTTTCTGAAGTACTGAAGACTAAACTTGAACCTGAAATGCAACCAGAATAAAAACAATACAGATATCTGGGAGGGGCTATGGATTGATCAGCTATGATTAATGGAAAGAAAATTATCAGGTATGATTATACATAATTTTACCTTCCATATCATCAAGCTGATCAATCCATAGACTGGTGGGATGTACCGAAGCAGTACTCACCCAGGGCGGGACATAGAAATCCCTGACCGCAACACTGAAGCTCCAAACCGGGCCTCCGCCCGAGCAGCCACAGTCAAGCGGTAATGCTTGGAGAATGTATGGGCCGAAGCCCAAGTTGCCGCCTTGCATATCTCTTCCAAGGAGACGGAAGAGGCCTCTGCCATCGAGGCCGCCTGAGCTCTTGTAGAGTGAGCCTTCAGCTGGATAGGCGGCACCTTCCCCGCGGCCACATAAGCCGCTGCAATGGCTTCCTTGACCCATCTTGCCACTGTAGGCTTAGCAGCCTGCAGACCCCTACGAGGACCTGTATACAGGACAAACAGATGATCCGATTTCCGGAAATCATTGGTCACTTCCAAGTATCTGATGATGACTCGTCTCACATCCAGATATTTAAGAGCAGAGTACTCCTCTGGGTAGTCCTCCCTACGAAAGGAAGGGAGACATAGCTGCTGATTCACATGGAAGCGAGAGACAATCTTGGGCAGGAAGGAAGGCACTGTGCGAATAGTCACTCCTGCCTCAGTGAACTGTAGAAAAGGCTCTCGACATGAGAGCGCCTGGAGCTCGGAAACTCTTCTGGCTGAAGTGATAGCCACCAAAAAGACTGCTTTCAACGTCAGGTCTTTCAGAGATGCCCTTGACAAGGGTTCAAACGGCGGCTTCTGCAATGCTCTTAGCACCAGGTTGAGATTCCACGCAGGCACCACTGAGTGCAGAGGAGGGCGCAGGTGATTAACCCCCTTGAGAAAGCGCACCACATCTGGCTGCGAAGCCAGGGAAGCACCCTTCAGGCGGCCCCTGAAGCAAGCCAGAGCCGCTACCTGGACCTTAAGGGAACTGAGCGACAGGCCTTTGTCCAGACCTTCTTGCAGGAACGCCAACACTGAAGAAATTGGAGCAGTGAAAGGAGAAAGAGAGCCTGCTTCACACCACGCTGCAAAGATACGCCAAACCCTGGCGTAAGCAGTAGAAGTAGAGCGTTTCCTCGCTCTCAGCATAGTGGCGATGACCTTGTCTGAGAAGCCCTTCTTCCTCAGACGCTGCCGCTCAATAGCCAGGCCGTAAGACCAAAGGGGGAGGGATCCTCCATCACCACGGGACCCTGATGTAACAGGCCCTGCTCCACTGGCAGCCGCAGAGGATCGTCGACTGAGAGCCTGATCAAGTCCGCATACCAGGGACGCCTGGGCCAATCCGGACCCACCAGGATTATCCTGCCGGGATGCTTTGCCACCCGGTCTAGTACCCTGCCCAACATGGGCCAGGGCGGGAACACATAGAGAAGCTCTTGTGTCGGCCATTGTTGGAGAAGAGCATCTACTCCCAGGGATCGAGGGTCCCGTCCTCTGCTGAAGAAGCGCGGCACTTGGCAATTGGCCGATGACGCCATCAGATCTAGGCTCGGCTGGCCCCAGCGCTTCGTGATGTCCAAGAACGCCTGAGCAGATAGCTGCCACTCTCCGGGCTCCAAGGTATGGCGACTGAGAAAGTCCGCCTTGACATTCATGACTCCGGCAATGTGGGCCGCTGACAGCTGTTCCAGGTTCGCTTCCGCCCACTGGCATAGACTCATAGCTTCCTTGGCTAGAGGGGCGCTCTTGGTACCTCCCTGGCGGTTGACATAGGCCACAGCCGTGGCATTGTCCGACAGGACCCGTACAGGCTTCAACACCAGTACCGGGATGAACTCCAAAAGCGCCAACCGAATAGCTCTGAGTTCCAGGAGGTTGATAGACCACTTTGCCTCTGCAGGAGACCAGAGCCCCTGCGCTGTCCTTCCCAAGCAGTGGGCTCCCCAGCCCGATAACGAGGCGTCCGTCGTGACGACAATCCACTCTGGGGACACCAGAGGCATTCCCGCAGACAACTTGTCTGTCTGCATCCACCAGCTCAGCGCCTTGCGCACTGCTGGATCCAAGGGAAGACGCACCGCATAATCCTCCGACATCGGAGTCCAGCGCTGCAGCAGAGAGTGTTGTAGTGGTCTCATATGAGCCCTGGCCCAGGGCACTACTTCCATCGTGGCCGTCATAGAGCCCAACAGCTGCACATAGTCCCAAGCCCGAAGAGGAGAGGCTACTAGGAACTGGTCCACCTGAGCCTGAAGCTTGACAATCCGATTGTCTGGCAGGAACACTCTGCCCATTTGGGTGTCGAATCGAACTCCCAGATACTCCAGGGACTGAGTCGGGCGCAGCTGGCTCTTCTCCCAGTTGATGATCCATCCCAGGGAGCTCAAAAGAGCAACTACCCGGTCCACAGCTTTGCCGCACTCTGCATAAGAGGGGGCTCGGATCAACCAGTCGTCCAGATAAGGATGGACTTGTACTCCTTCCTTTCGCAGGAAGGCCGCTATGACCACCATTACCTTGGAAAAGGTCCGCGGAGCAGTAGCCAACCTGAACGGGAGGGCTCTGAACTGGAAGTGTCGGCCCAGGACTGCAAAACGCAGAAAGCGTTGATGAGGAGGCCAGATGGGAATATGCAGGTACGCTTCCTTGATGTCCAAGGATGCCAGGTACTCCCCTGCCTTCACTGCCGCTATAACAGAGCGGAGAGTCTCCATGCGAAAGTGCCGCACTTTCAAGGCCCGATTGACCCCTTTGAGGTCGAGGATAGGCCGGACAGAACCTCCTTTCTTTGGTACCACAAAGTAAATGGAGTAACGCCCCTTGCCAAGCTGACTTTCTGGCACCGGAACGACCGCACCCAGGCGGATCAGATTGTCCAAAGACTGCTGCACTGCCACAGCTTTGACCGGAGACTTGCAGGGAGAGAGTACAAACCCGTCTCTTAAGGGTCGGCAGAACTCTAGCTTGTAGCCGTCTCTGATGACTTCCAGCACCCAAGCGTCTGAAGTTATTGTGGTCCACTCGCCCAGAAACGAGGACAGCCGTCCTCCAATCTGCACTGGGGCGTGGACCAATACCCCGTCATTGGGTACGAGACCCTGGGGGAGGACCGGAGGGAGCACCTCCGGGACGGCGGTCTCTGCGAAAGGAATGCTGCTTGGGGGAGAAATTCCTCTTAAAGGAAGAGGGGGCAGAAGCACCCGACCTGCCCGGGCGGTACCAACGGGCTTCCTGAAACCGTCCTCTGGAGGTACCGGGACGAGCACTAGCCCGAGCCCTGACCTCCGGTAACTTCTTGCCCTTAGACGTGCCGAGATCAGTCACGATTTTGTCCAGCTCGACCCCAAAGAGCAGCTTGCCTTTAAAAGGCAATCTAGCCAGGCGGGATTTTGAGGCGTGGTCAGCAGACCAATGTTTCAGCCAAAGCCACCGCCGCGCAGAGACAGTCTGAGCCATGCCTTTAGCTGAGGCTCTCAAGACATCATACAGCAAGTCTGCCAAATAGGCTAGGCCCGATTCCAGGGCTGGCCAATCATCCCTCAAGGAATGATCCGAGGGGGAAGCCCGCTGCACCATAGTCAGGCACGCCCTGGCCACATAGGAGCCGCAAACTGAGGCCTGCAAACTTAAAGCAGCCGCCTCAAAGGACGACCTTAAGGCCGCCTCCAATCTCCTGTCTTGGGCGTCCTTTAGGGCCGTGCCACCTTCCACCGGCAATGCCGTTTTCTTAGTCACCGCAGTGATTAAAGAATCCACGGTAGGCCACAGATAGGCCTCACGTTCACTCACAGCCAAAGGATAGAGGCGGGACATAGCCCTAGCCACTTTAAGGCTCGCTTCTGGGACATCCCATTGAGCCGAAATTAAGGTGTGCATGGCATCATGCACGTGGAAGGTTCTAGGCGGGCGCTTCGTCCCCAGCATAATGGCAGAGCCAACAGGGGCTGAGGGAAAGACGTCCTCCGGAGAGGATATCTTCAAAGTGTCCATGGCCTGTAACAACAGGTTGGGCAAATCCTCCGGGCGAAAAAGCCGCGCTGCAGAGGGGTCATCCGCTCCATCCGAGCGGGGATCCGTCTCCTCCAAGGAATCCGCAAAGGACCGTTGGGAGACCTCAGACACGCTGCCCTCATCTACATCGGAGGAGACAAATTCCTCCAAGGCCTGGGAATCAACCCGAGGGCGTTTACCTCTGGGAACCTCAACCTCTTTACCAGAGGAGGGAGCGGGGGCAGCGTTGTGCATGAGGAAGGCCCGATGCAGCAGCAAAACAAACTCGGGGGAGAAACCCCCCAGACTGTGCACTTCCGCAGCCTGGGCAACAGCCCTAGGCGCGCTCTCAACCGGCGCTCGCAACAGCGGGGGAGAGACATGCTGCGCATCCAAAATGGCGTCCGGCGCGAGACTCCGCGAAGGAGCCGCGCGGGAAGAACGGCTCTTAACTTTAGCCGCTTCTGTGCCGTCGCCCAAATTAAGGGCGTTCATGGCATTAATGTCTCCAACCTCAAGGGCGGCCCAAGAAGAAGCCGTCCGAGCCGCGTGGCCGGCCAAGATGGCGGAGGCGAGGAGCGGGGGATGGGCGTTTATGGCGGGAAAAACCGCCACGCCGGAGGAAGGACCGGGACATGCATCGGTCGCGAAACTGTCACCCACCAAGGGCGAATCCGGCTTGAAGACCCCCGCATCCCCTCTAGAAGCGCTCCAGCGACCCGGGGAGCGACCCTTTGCGCCCTCGCCCTCCGACGCCATGTGCCACGAGGAGAAGAATCGGGGAACCCCCGCCCGCTATAAAAAGGTAAAATTACCTGCTGTCCGCTCCGAGTCGTAACGACCTGGTGTCTCAGTGAGTAGCTGCAATAGACGCTTAAATAAACGTCGAAATAAACGCCTTTAAGGCCGTTCAAAATTTTTTTTTTTTTTTTTTTTAACGGAGCCAGCGGGAGGGGGGAGAAAAGGAGGGACCTGGCACCACCAGGTTTGCACTTGCTCAAAAGAGCCCTCAACCCCAGGCCTCAACAAAACCTAAGGATTAGGCTTGGAGGCCTAGCCAGAGCTGCTGCTGTGTGTGACCACCACCTGCTGAGATAGAGAACATACTGAGGAGTTTCCGGCAGCACATGACCACATATAGGGAGGCAAAAGTTTGCTCTCTATCTCCACCTGCTGGTAGATGGACACAACCCACCAGTCTATGGATTGATCAGCTTGATGATATGGAAGGATCCAATTTCTCCTTCCTGGGCAGCCGTCTATGGAACGCTCTCCCTAGACCTATCCGAGCAATCCATGACCACCTACCATTCAGAAAAGCACTAAAAACCCATCTATTCAAACAAGCCTACCCAAAAGACCCAGATTAATCTCGTGAACCCACCTTACATATACTGAAGAGAAAACGACATTGACCCAGAATCTATCTCCCACCTTACCTCCCCTCTCTATCACCTGTCTCTACCTACCTACCCATCCATTTACTACCCATCCATCCTTCTGTTATGTTATACTTAATTTCCTACTTTACATAACAAAATTCTGTGTTACCTATTACTATGTAAGCCGCATTGAGCCTGCTTTTAGTGGGAAAGTGCGGGATACAAATATAATAAATAACTAAATAACAATAAAAACCGTTTAAACATAAAATCCTTGCCCCATTTTGCCACAGATTATCTTAATTACTGGAGATCTAGGGACAGGGGAGGGGTAAGGAAGAGATTCTACCAAAGTCTTTCCCTTTGTTTCTTAGTGAAACTGTTAAGAAACAAATAAAACAAATGATACAAAATACAGCAAGAGAGGGCAGACACTATACGTAGAGATGGGTTCAATTCCTGGCTCTGCTAATGATATAGAGGCAGTCTCAGCTATTGCTCAATGGTGACACCTAGCAGCCAGTCTGTGGCCCCTAGATCAGGGATGTCAGTGAAAGTAGGGGAAACCCCCCCCCCCCCCCACCCCCCTGGATAGTTGCCTGTCTCTGGAGGCTGCTTTTGTTCACAAATGTCATCTCTGGAAATCCTGCTAGCGAGGGAGCTTTAAATATCAAGGGATTAAGCTCCACTACAGCTGCCCAGAAATTTCAGCAGAAAACAAATTTCAATTTCTTTGTGTTTTAAGATGCCAAGTCAGCATCAAGACCTGGCTCTATGACATGGAGCTGGAGAAGGGGGGTCAGTCTTTCCCTCCCACTCATACCCGGCTAATACGCATTTCCACGTGAGTAGTGTCCTCATGTTCTCACTTACTGTGTATTTCTCATATCCAGCTGATATATATTGCCATCTTGGGCACCTGCCAGGATGTGGACACTTGAGAGAAATGCACAACAGTTAAAGGCATCAGACCCACTGAACAGGATGACCTGAGAGACGGGGGAGAAGAGAACAATTAACAGGTTCACGCAGGCTTAGCGATTTCCAAAAGGCTCCTCCAGACACATTGGACTAGCAGCAGCAGGGTGAATTCTGTTACTCAAAGATGGGATAGGATTTGTTAAAGCTTTCCTACCACTCTCTGCCCAGGAGGAAAGCAGCTTTCAAAACCCAGTTATATGTAATGGATACCCACTGTTTCCATAGAGTTCATGTGCTGGTATAATTTATAACTAACAGCAAAGGTTCAAATGTGGAGAGGAGGAGTGGCCTAGTGGTTAGAGCACCGGTCTTGCAATCCAGAGGTGGCTGGTTCAAATCCCACTGCTGCTCCTTGTGATCTTGGGCAAGTCACTTAACCCTCCATTGCCTCAGGTACAAACTTAGATTGTGAGCCCTCCAGGGACAGAGAAATACCCAGTGTATCTGAATGCAACTCACCTTGAGCTACTACTGAAAAAAGTGTGAGCAAAATCCAAATAAATAAATATATGGAATGTTGCCACTTTTTGAGATTTTGGAATGTTGCTACTATTGGACATTCTAGATGGAATGTTGCTACTATTGAGATTTTGGAATGTTGCTACTATTGGACATTCTAGATGGAATGTTGCTACTATTGAGATTCTGTTGCTACTATTTCAGATTCTACATGGAATGTTGCTATTCCACTAGCAACATTCCATGTAGAAGCCTGCCCTTGCAGATCAGCAACACGGCTGCGCAGGCTTCTGTTTTTGTGAGTCTGACGTCCTGCACGTACGTGCAGGACGTCAGACTCACAAAAACAGAAGCCTGCGCAGCCGTGTTGCTGATCTGCAAGGGCAGATTCTACATGGAATGTTGCTAGTGGAGGAGTAGCCTAGTGGTTAGTGCAGTGGAACATGGAATGTTGCTACTATTTGAGATTCTACATGGAATGCTGCTATTATTGGTGATTCTACATGGAATGTTGAGATTCTGTTACTACTATTTGAGATTCTACATGGAATGCTGCTGAATGGAGGAGTGGCCTAGTGGTTAGAGCACTGGTCTTGCAACCCAGAGGTGACCGGTTCAAATCCCACTGCTGCTCCTTGTGATCTTGGGCAAGTCACTTAACCCTCCATTGCCTCAGGTACAAACTTAGATTGTGAGCCCTCCTGGGACAGAGAAATATCCAGAGTACCTAAATGTAACTCACCTTGAGCTACTACTGAAAAAGGTGTGAGCAAAATCTAAATAAATAATGTGCACTGTCACAGATCCTGGGAACGCCGCACTAAAAGCTAGCTGGAGTAGGGGTGGCTGATTTAAAAAATAAAAAAAAGAGGGTGGGATATGGAAGGGAGATTGGAGGGGGAAGAATGAGTTCAAAGACTGGGGGGGGGGAGGGAGAGAGAGAGAGAACGAACAAACAAGAGTGGGTGGTGAGGGGGCTACTGGCTCTGGATTTCTGCCAGTGGACTACACTGAAGTCCTGATTTACTATGCTCTCTCCCAGAGAAGCTGCAATAGATCTCAGCCCCCCCCCCCCTGCAGTGGAAACAACGGAGGTTTGGGGGCTCAGCTGCCAGTTCCTAAATTGAAAAAAAAAAAATAGACGTCTGCTCTAATGTATGATGAAACCACACTATGAAAAGATACAAATGTCAACTAAAAATAAGCACATCATTTTAAAGAGGGTGAATTTTTTTTGCCACATACAACAGAAATGCTCAAATGTCAGCAGATTTCATCAGGCCCCCAAAGAAGAGTCACTAAGCAACAGTTCCAGGCAGGTCACAGATTCAGCCTGTCCTTACCACAGGATCCTTCTTGCTCAGTACTCAGTAAGGGCAGCCTGATGTGAGAACAGGGTCACTACAGACTGGGGGGACTGTGATCACGTGGCTCTGTGCTTGGTTGTTTTCTGAAGAGTGACATGTTTGCAGGTCCTCACCGGTTGCCGGCTGTGCAGACTCACACCCTGCAGCTTTTTATCTTCTCGGGCCAGAAGCAGCAGCTTCCCTTCCGTCCCGATCTCCCGGTTACCTAAGGGAACGAGGATCCCACGTTATTTCCTTGTATAAAAGTGCAAGATAATAATACGCTCTCACTTCAGGATCACAGCAGTGGACACCAGGGGACACAAATACATTAGAAATAAACTGAGAGATAAGCAAGATATAGTGGAATTAGAAAAGGTACAGAGAAGGGGGACAAAAATGATAAAGGGGATGGGACGACTTCCCTATGAGGAAAGGCTGAAGCGGCTAGGGCTCTTCAGCTTGGAGAGATGACGGCTGAGTGAAGATATGATAGAGGTCTATAAAATAATGAGTGGAGTGGAACAGGTAGACGCGAATCATAAGTACATAAGTAATGCCATACTGGGAAAAGACCAAGGGTCCATTGAGCCCAGCATCCTGTCCACGACAGCGGCCAATCCAGGCCAAGGGCACCTGGCAAGCTTCCCAAACGTACAAACATTCTATACATGTTATTCCTGGAATTGTGGATTTTTCCCAAGTCCATTTAGTAGCGGTTTATGGACTTGTCCTTTAGGAAACCGTCCAACCCCTTTTTAAACTCTGCTAAGCTAACCGCCTTCACCACTTTCTCCGGCAACGAATTCCAGAGTTTAATTACACGTTGGGTGAAGAAAAATTTTCTCCGATTTGTTTTAAATTTACTACACTGTAGTTTCATCGCATGCCCCCTAGTCCTAGTATTTTTGGAAAGCGTGAACAGAAGCTTCACATCCACCTGTTCCATTCCACTCATTATTTTATATACCTCTATCATGTCTCCCCTCAGCCGTCTCTTCTCCAAGCTGTATAGCCCTAGCCTCCTTAGTCTTTCTTCATAGGGAAGTCGTCCCATCCCCGCTATCATTTTAGTCGCCCTTCGCTGCACCTTTTCCAATTCTACTATATCTTTCTTGAGATGCGGCGACCAGAATTGAACACAATACTCAAGGTGCGGTCGCACCATGGAGCGATACAACGGCATTATAACATCCTCACACCTGTTTTCCATACCTTTCCTAATAATACCCAACATTCTATTCGCTTTCTTAGCCGCAGCAGCACACTGAGCAGAAGGTTTCAGTGTGTTATCAACGACGACACCCAGATCCCTTTCTTGGTCCGTAACTCCTAACGTGGAACCTTGCATGACGTAGCTATAATTCGGGTTCTTTTTTCCCACATGCATCACCTTGCACTTGCTCACATTAAACATCATCTGCCATTTAGCCGCCCAGTCTCCCAAGGTCCTCTTGTAATTTTTCACAATCCTGTCGCGATTTAACGACTTTGAATAACTTTGTGTCATCAGCAAATTTAATTACCTCGCTAGTTACTCCCATCTCTAAATCATTTATAAATATATTAAAAAGCAGCGGTCCTAGCACGGACCCCTGAGGAACCCCACTAACTACCCTTCTCCATTGTGAATACTGCCCATTTAACCCCACTCTCTGTTTCCTATCCTTCAACCAGTTTTTAATCCGCAATAGGACATTTCCTCCTATCCCATGACCCTCCAATTTCCTCTGTAGCCTTTCATGAGGTACCTTGTCAAACGCCTTTTGAAAATCCAGATACACAATATCAACCGACTCCCCTTTGTCCACATGTTTGTTCACTCCTTCAAAGAATTGAAGTAAATTGGTCAGGCAAGATTTCCCCACACAAAAGCCATGCTGACTTGGTCTCAGTAATCCATGTCCTCGGATGTGCTCTGTAATTTTGTTTTTAATAATAGCCTCTACCATTTTCCCAGGCACCGACGTCAGACTCACCGGTCTATAATTTCCCGGATCTCCCCTGGAGCCTTTTTTAAAAATGGGCGTTACATTGGCCACCCTCCAATCTTCCGGTACCACGCTCGATTTTAAGGATAAGTTGCATATCACTAGCAGTAGCTCCGCAAGCTCGTTTTTCAGTTCTATCAGTACTCTAGGATGAATACCATCCGGTCCAGGAGATTTGCTACTCTTCAGTTTGCCGAACTGCCCCATTACGTCCTCCAGGTTTACCGTGAAGTCAGTAAGTTTCTCCGACTCGTCCGCTTGAAATACCATTTCTGACACCGGTAACCCACCCAAATCTTCCTCGGTGAAGACCGAAGCAAAGAATTCATTCAGTCTCTCCGCTACGTCTTTGTCTTCCTTGATCGCCCCTTTTACCCCCTCGGTCATCCAGTGGCCCAACCGATTCTTTTGCCGGCTTCCTGCTTTTAATATACCGAAAAAATTTTTTACTATGTTTTTTTGCCTCTAATGCTATCTTTTTTTCATACTCCCTCTTGGCCTTCTTAATCTGCGCCTTGCATTTGCTTTGACATTCCTTATGCTGTTTCTTGTTATTTTCAGACGGTTCCTTCTTCCATTTTCTGAAGGCGTTTCTTTTAGCCCTAATAGCTTCCTTCACCTCACTTTTCAACCAGGCCGGGTGTCTTTTGGACTTCCGTCTTTCTTTTCTAATTTGCGGAATATGTATGGCCTGGGCCTCCAGGATGGTATTTTTGAACAGCGTCCACGCATGTTGTACAGTTTTTACTCTCTCAGTTGCCCCCCTTAGTTTTTTTTTTACCGTTCTTCTCATTTTATCATAGTCTCCTTTTTTAAAGTTAAACGCTAACGTATTTGACTTTCTGTGTACAGTTACTTCAAGGTCGATGTCAAAACTGATCATATTATGGTCACTGTTATCAAGCGGCCCCAGTACCATAACGTCCCTCACCAGATCATGCGCTCATTTGTCTACTCTTTCAAAAAAAATACTAGGACTAGGGGGCACGGAATGAAGCTACAAAGAAGTAAATTTAAAACAAATCGGAGAAAATATTTCTTCACTCAATGTGTAATTAAACTCTGGAATTTGTTGCCAGAGAATGTAGTAAAGGCGGTTAGCTTAGCAGGGTTTTAAAAAAGAGCCTGGACGACTTCCTAAAGGAAAAGTCCATAGACCATTATTAAAATGACTCGGGAAAATCTACTGCTTATTTCTGGGATACAAAATAACAAAAAATATACACAGAGTGTATGGATGCAAATATAATACTCCTAAGGGCTAAATTTAACTGAGGTGAGGAAGAGTCTCATATGTAATACATGATAATATTTCTTTCACTCAACAGGTGAATCGATTGTTCGTGTTCATATCTTAATCACTAACAGCCTCCACCGTCCTAATTGTACTAACAAAGAAGTGACTTGCACAAAATTCTCAATATATTAATTAATGCACACTGCACTTATCTTAGGCAGGTGTAAGAGCGCACCAACCTGCCTAAGATAAGTGCAGTGTGCATTAATTAATATATTGAGAATTTTGTGCAAGTCACTTCTTTGTTAGTACAATTAGGACGGTGGAGGCTGAGTCAGTGATTAAGATATGAACACGAACAATCGATTCACCTGTGAAGTGAAAGAAATATTATCGTGTATTACATATGAGACTCTTCCTC
The DNA here is from genome assembly GCF_901765095.1 of Microcaecilia unicolor. Taxonomy (NCBI): domain Eukaryota; kingdom Metazoa; phylum Chordata; class Amphibia; order Gymnophiona; family Siphonopidae; genus Microcaecilia; species Microcaecilia unicolor. The sequence continues at coordinate 20,453,197 of NC_044034.1, forward strand.
ACCTCAGTTAAATAGCCCTTAGGAGTATTATATTTGCATCCATACACTCTGTGTATATTTTTTGTTATTTTGTATCACGGGACAGAGTGACGGTCTACAATTATTTCTGGGATAAGCAGCATAAAATGTATTGAACTTTTTCAGGATCTTGCCAGGTATTTGTGACCTGGATTGGCCACGGTTGGAAACAGGATGCTGGGCTTGAGGGAACTTTGGTCTGTCCTAATGTGGCAATACTTATGTAAAGTAGAAGACAGCAGGAATGAACAAAAAAGGCACGCCCTGCCCTATTATTTAATTTAATAGTTATTAGAGATTAGCACCCAAATAATTTTCTTTATTTTTATTTTATTTATTGTTGTCAAGAGTGTGCACTATGCGCATACAGGGCTAGAATAAATACACACCGAGTGCTATTCTATAAACTGCAGTCTAAGCTGGGCACCATTTATAGAATAGTGTGTAGCACCGGGATCGACGGCCAATGATTTACACCAACTGAAACCTGGTATAAATCCTTGTGTGTAAATTAAGCATGAATCCCTCCCAATTCTAATACTATGTGTATCTTTAGTGAACATCCCTGGCCACGCCCCATTTTCAATTGCATGCTAAAAGCAAAGAGCAATGTGGAACAAAATCTCGCTTCCACTAGGCTGAGCAAACATTCAACGATCTGTCGGACTTTCAGCTTGGTCCTACTGTATATCTAATGCATTTCCCCCATTTAGTCAGCCACACGAAGGTGGGGGGGGGGGGGACGTCAATTTTGTTTCATAAGATACGGAATGTGAACAGAACATGGAGGGATCAAATACCGGATGGAAGAGTCCTATAGATTCATTAATGGACAGGACAGGTTACTTTATGGTGATCATCTGAAATGCTTGTATGTTCAATAGTTTTCTGGGTGGGAAGGTGATGGGAGGTTTGTACTGTACACTGCAAGGTTGTTTTGCTTGTTGAGTACTTAGAATAAATAATTGAAAAAAAAATGTTTAAGTTGTATGTGCGCTTGATGCAAAGACATAGAAAATGAGAAGTGAAGGCTAATATAAATATTATAAATCATCAAATTTATTATTATTTAACTAAGGGGGTCTTTTACTAAAGATTAGCTCGAGTTATCTGCAACAGGGCCCACAGGAATAAAATGGGACCTGCTGCAGATAACTGAAGCTAACCTTTAATAAAAGACCTCCTTACTTACTAACCAACCAACCAATCAATCCGAGATACAGCCCTCCCCTTGTCCCTTCCTACCTTCTCACTCATTACTTCCCTCACCCGTAACTGTCTTGTTTGTCTGTATTACTTAGATTGTAAGCACTTTTGAGCAGGGACTGTCTCTTTGTGTCAGGTGTTCAGCGCTGCGTGCGTCTGGTAGCGCCATACAAATGCTAATAATAAGTTACCATAGTTTGGCATTCAAGATGATCTTACAGCAGCGCACTGAAATATACGTATCACATTTCATGCAAAAATTGCACAAACACTTTTGCTTTCAGGCGATGAAAAACTTTTAGTGCAACAATTGTATTCAGATCTGTTCATTTTACATTAACTTAAATGATGTAATACAGATTGGATTTGTAAAGCATAGCGTGTAGGAGTAAACCCAGCTGCTATGCAAAGGTTTTTACCCAGAGTTGTATCAGGGGCGTAGCCAGACTACAGATTTTGGGTGGGCCTAGGCAAGAAATAGGTGGGCACCAAGTGCTCCCCCGCCCCCCCACCAGCACCCAAAAAAAATATCTCAGCAGGTGAGAAAACGCTAATTTCTACCTTTTCAGTCTGCAGCAGGCATGTGCAGAAAACGGAACATGAGCAGGTGCCGGTATCGTGGACAGCACTGTTTTTGTTACCATCAAGGGGAAGTCTTCAGCTGGCTGAGCTTGGGATCCCCACCAGCTACCACCACCACTGTTGGGTGGGCCTGAGCCCTAAGTGGCCCACCCAGGCCCACCTGTGGCTACGCCACTGAGTTGTATAATCCCTACACAAAAGGATCAGAGCAGCACAGAAAGGACTCACTGGGTGTGTCTTCGGGAGAGCCGAGTTCCACTGAGCTGTCAGCAACGTCCAAGGCAATGCCGTTAATGGGAGAGCCGCAGTCTGCAACCACGCCCAGGCATGCGGACTTCCCACAATCCCACAGCCGAGCCGTGCCATCTCTGGAACTCGAAACCACGTTCCTGCCACGCTCAACGATGGCCACATCCAGGATACCTGTTCCACCAAGACAAATACCTTCAGTGCTAGGTGATAACAGAGACACAAGCTCCGGAGCCCCGTAAGAGTGGATGTCACACCAGGTGTACAATGTAAGGCTTATTTTTTTTGCCAAAATTGCAGCATCCCTGACTGGTGCCCAAACAAAAGGAACACCAGATGCTAAGTACTCCTCCTAGAGATAGGTTATTTGAAAACCGTCTAGGTTTTAGGCAGGGTATATATTTTAAAATAAATAAATACATTATAATAAAATGTATGAATATGGTAATGAATGAATTCTTCATATGAATGCTTAAGGCTTTCTTCTTTTATGTTACATGTTTATTTGTGTGTTATGTTTGTAAACCACTTTGTTTTGTAATAGTTAAGCAGTATATTAAGTTTTAATAAACAAACATTGCTCTTGGAACAACTTGGGATGGTACAAACTATGGGAGTCAGAGATACGAACGCACCCATGCTTCCCTCCCCCCCCCCCCCCCAACTCCGCTATTGATTGGATCTGATTGTTACAATGGAAAAGTGATGCAGGGCTGACTGGAGAGCCAACAAAGATGTAAAAGCCCAAAGTTGACGGACCAAGTGCATCACTATACTCAAGACGGTCATGACATCAACTTGAGAGGCAAGAATGTTACACTAGCATATGACAAAGTTTAGACAAGATCTGTTTCAATTTTCTCTATTTTAGATTTACCGCCGTTTTGAAGAAATTCCCCCAAGTCAGTGTACAGTCAGTACAACCCAGGCATAGGCAATGAACAATTACATCAGCAAAATATTCAAACAGTATACATCACAGTATAGTGTGTTACTTACAATAGTAAGTGAGCCCTTATGCCAAGCCCCCTCCCTGCCCGTCTTCAAGTCTTTGCTTAAAGCCCACCTCTTCAATGCTGCGTTCGGCAGCAAAGCCTTACCGTTCAGTGAATCCAGACTGCCCCAATTTGACTGCCCCTATCGGACCAACCGTTCACTTGTCTATTAGATTGTAAGCTCTTTGAGCAGGGACTGTCTCTCTTTGTTAAATTGTACAGCGCTGCGTAACCCTAGTAGCACTCTAGAAATGTTAAGTAGTAGTAGTAGTAGTAGTTACAATAGCCGTGATCCAGTCGGGTTTTCAGGATTTCCCCAATAAATATGCATGAGATTTATTTGCACGCACTGCCTTCATTGTACGGAAATAGATCTCGTGCAAATCCTGAAAACCTGACCAGGTGAAGGCCGAGGTTGGACAACCCTGGTCTAGACTGGCATCACACTTGGTTCTCTCTTCACTGATAACAGTATTAACAGTATGCATTTGTTCTAAAGTAGAGAGTTGCCCGTCCCCGCTCATCCCCAACAGAATCTAACCCGTCCCCACCCGTCCTCATGACTGATCTCCTCCATCCCCGCCCGTCCCCATAAAAATAAGGAAGTATGTATTTCTGAATTTTAAAGACTCACTACATACAACTTGAGCAAATCTCCTGCACGTGTTGAACTTAGTTGAGACAGAGAGAGACCTGGGTGAAAACGTGCAAGTGCTCGTCAGGGACGTCCTTTTTTTTTTTTTTTTTTAAGATTATGGATGAAGGACGTCTAAGCGTTAGGCGCTCAAGTCCCACCTTCGCTATGCCTCCAACACCCCCCTGAAATTTGGCCGTCCCTGGCGCAATGGAGCAGTTAAGGACGCCCAAAATGGACATTTCTTGGAGCACACCCCCCCCTGAAATCTGGCTGTCCCTGGCGCAACGGGGCAGTTGAGGGCATCCTTCTTTTCCCACTGGAGGAGAGCTTGGTGTCTCCGCCCACTAAAAGAAGGAGGGGCGATTGGCGAACCAGCAGCATGATTGATGCGATAGGGGCACAGATAAGCAGAAAAGCAGCGACCTCTCAAACAAAAGGTATGTGCGCGCGTTCCCACGGGAATCCCGCCAGAGCATCCTCCATCCCCACGGGAATCCCGCATGTTTATTTCCGTCCCCACGGCATTCCCGCTGACCCGGAGGGGATTCCTGCGGACTCTGCGGGATCCCTGCAAACCTCATTCCCATGCAGACCTCTATTCTAAAGTAAGGGAATACTGGTGCAGCTTCAATTCAATATTAATACATTCTGTAACAAAGCAGACACTCCTACTGGCATCACCATGTCTATATGTCCATCTGTGCACCCAATTTCTGCTATATGGTTAATAAGGGATGAGGAAGTTCATGTGCCTTCAAAAATTTGGTGCATGCACAAATACATACACAAAGTTGATTTACACATTTTAAAATTTGTATTAACAAATATGTGAAACAAACCAAAAAAATCTGAGAAAAAAAAACCCTGAGAAGAGGCCAAGAATCCAAAAATTGAACTAAAAATCTTAACTGCTGCCTATCCCTCGTGGCTAAGCATACATGAACTTGCTTGCACGTCTGGGGAGGGAGGAAATACCCACAGAATGTATTCTCCATTAAACTCTGAAGCAGTTCTGAGAAAGAGAGGATGTGCTCCCTGTTATGTCAGCTCATTGCTGACACCCTTTACCACCCTCCCCCACACTATAAGAACCAGCTGCAGAACAGCTAGCCAGCCCACTTCAACCAACCAGAGCACCTGTAGCTTTTGATCTGATCAGAAAACAGAGAAGCATTGCTGGGGAGGGGGAGGGGGGCGGCAGCACATCCAGTGACAGGAGCCTGTACGCTGCAAGCTCACTGGGGAAAGAACAAGTGCATTGCTTTCTGGTCTGAACAGAATTCGGTAGAAGCCACAGCTCAGCTTCTCCATCCAGAATCTCCTCCCTAAGGGGTCCTTTTACTAAGGTGCGCCGAAAAATGACTTGTGCTGTCGTAGGCGCGTGTATTGGACGCACGCAGGTGCAATTTTCAGCGTGCCTGAAAAAAGGGCCTTTTTTTTTGGCCGAAAATGGACATGCGGCAAAATAAAAATTGGCGCGTGTCCATTTTGGGCCCGAGACCTTACTGCCACCCATTGACTTAGCGGTAAAGTCTCGCACGTTAACCGGGCGGTAATCGTCAGCACACATACACTGCCAATTAGAGCCACGCAGTAGAAAATAAATATTTTCTGCCACGCGTAGCGGACGAGCGTAAAAAAAATGTAATCACCACCCGGGGCATGCATTCCAAATTGACGCATGTAGGCGCCTACGCACCTTAGTAAAAAGGACCTCTAAATTGCTTTCTACCTCACAGGTGAGCTAGGTAGCTACACCTTTCCTTTTTCTTTCATGTTCCTCTCCCAAAATATCTCAATTTTTTAAAAACTTTTATTTTATTGTTTATAAGGAGAAGAAAAACATACAGCTATAGAAAAAAAGAAAAAAAAGCAGAATACAAATGAAACCCCAACCTTCCCTCTCCACTAATCCCCCTCCCAAGTCACAGTTGTGCTCTCACAAAAGTTCCTTTAGTTTTTTTTTTTAACTCATCAAGCTAAATACAAAACTGCTCAGCAGATCAAAACACAATAATCATAGAACAGATACCCACATCTCCCGCCACCACCCTCTTCCTTCACTCACACAAAAAATCCTCTTTCCCCCCCCCCAACCCCCACTATATCACAGGCCCCCGAGGTGTCAATGTCAACAGTTCCTTTATTTATTAAATTTACTAGGAAAAAATGCCCGTTTCTGAGCGGAATGAAACGGGCGCTAGCAAGGGGCCCCCTCCCTCCGTCCCTCGAAGCTACTTGCCTTGTTCGCCCTCCCTCCGTCCCTCGAAGCTACTTGCCTTGTTCGCCCTCCCTCCTTCCCTCGAAGCTACTTGCTGCCTTGTTCGCTGTGGGCCGTTTCGGCTGTCGAGTGTCAATAGCTCTGCCCTCGACGTCATGACGTTTTGACGCGAGGGCGGTGCAGACACTGCAGGGCACACCGGATATCTCGGGCGCCTCAACTTCCGTGGAGGCTTCAGAACATTGGGGTTGCCTTTTATATATATAGATATATTACTTTTTTTTTCTCTCTCTCTCTCTTCAGAAAATGGGTAGTGATGGTGGTGGGGACAATCTACTCTCTTGAGATCCGCCCGATGTGGGGAGGAACCCAATATGGGGAGCTCCTGGCAGTGCCCTGTATAAACCTCCTACCAGCTAAACTCAACTGATAACCAGTTCTATAATGGAAGAAAACAAGCAAATTTACATTAAACATATTCACTGTGGATATCCTGAAACCTCAACTGTCTGTGGAGTTAAGACAAATTTGGGAAGCCCTGATTTAGATATACTGGGGGGTGGGGGGGGGGGGGGGGAGTAGAAGACTGCTGAAGGAAGGCCTTTAATTTTGTCTGCTGTTCTCCTGCCAGCCCAGAGAAACCAGAGCTACCTTTGCCCCCCTCGTCTTAGGAGCCTGTAAGAATGGCATTTACAATATGCAACAACATTGGGAACAGGCCATCCTAAATGCAGAGCTCACATTTAGAATTACAAGACGGACGTACATCAGCCCCTACTGCAGGGGTCCTCAAATCCCAGTTCAAGATCCACAGCCCAGTCTGGTTTTCAGGATTTCCACAAAGAATATTTGCATACAATGGAAGCAGTAAATGCAAGTAGATCATACATATTCACTGTGGAAATCCTGAAAACCAGGCTGGGTTGTGGATCTCAAAGACTGGATTTGAGGACCCCTGCCCTACTGCCTCTGGGTATCTCTGGAATGGGAGAGAGAGATTTTTTTTTTTTTTTTTTACCTCCTTTGTGACCTTTCAAAGTTACAGGGCAGCTGGCGTCTTCTGCTGACCAGATCTTCACCTGGGAATCCATTCCCCCACTCAGAACCACAAGTCCAGAGGGGAAAAACTTGCAGCAGTTCACATCATAGATGTGGCCTTCCAGTATTCTCTTGAGAGAAGAGAAACAGAGCATATAGTAATCCCATCTTTACCACAGTTCTACCTTTTCCCAAAGTGTGACAGATACCCAGATGCCATGTGAAGCTCAAAAATGCTATAGGTGCCTCTTACACCACCACAACCAGGGGTGGGGAAAAAACATGTGCCTAAAATTAGGTGGAAATAAATTCAGGTGCCTAAAATCAGGCACTTGGTGCTTTGTCACTGTTCCACAGTGGGAGGTACTGCAGCTGAGGCTGCTCCCTGCCACATAGAAGAGGAGAAGCTGGAGGGAGGAAAGCATGGAAGGAAGAAAATGGGACTTGATATACTGCCTTTCTGTGGTATTTTGCAACTACATTCAAAGCGGTTTACATATATTCAGGTACTTATTTTGTACCAGGGGCAATGGAGGGTTAAGTGACTTGCCCAGAGTCACAAGGAGCTGCAGTGGGAATCGAACTCAGTTCCCCAGGATCTAAGTCCGCTGCACTAACCACTAGGCTACTCCTCCACTCCATGGAGAAGAGCAGGGAAGACAAATGGGATGGGAGAAGCTGGAAGTAGGTAGAGAATGACACGGGAAAAAAAGTTTGTCCCCGTCCCCGCGGGTTCTGTCTCCGTCCCATCCTCATGGGCTCTATCCTCATCTGCAGAAGCCTCAAACATTTATGATTTTATACAGTATAAAAAGGAACAACGTGCTCTGCAACTATTGTGTATAAATTACAAATAGAAAATAATAATAACAGCAAGCAGCTATAATAACCCTCCTCACCACCACCCTGCCAAACCCAACAATAGCTGATTTCTACTACCCCAAGGAATCTTAATCCACCCTGTTAAAATGTCCAGGGCTACAAAATACAATCCATTCTGTATGCCCTAGAGGGGAGAAATATGCCCTACGAAGCACTATTATGATTTTTTAAATCTGTGGATGAATAAGTAGTCATCCACAATCTCAGGATTCAGTCTAGCTCTCCTGTCTTCCACAGTCCCTCCTGCAATAGAAGATGTCTTCTTAGAAGATATGCTGGTAGTGGGCTTTACAGGATCCCCCATGCAAAGTTTGCTACTCGTGGCCAGCATGTTTGCTTGTTTCTCCAAAAAAATCCAAATATCGTCTGCATCACTCAAACATAAACAACAGTCCAGTTCATTAACAGGCAAAGTAGAAAATGACACGGGGACAAAGTTGGTCCCCATCCCCATGGGCTCTGACCCACGGTTACTGCAGGTCCCTATCCCTCTCTCTAGATGGAGGGTAAAGCAAAGCACACACAAAAATAGCAGAAAGTTGAGACAAAAAAATTAGTCTTCCTGGTTCCCTACATAAATGTGTCTTCAACCCCTTTTCGAAAAATTCACTCTTCCTCCCCCCACCCCCGCGGTTCATCTACATTGATGAAAACAAACTCTCAGGGAAGATCACACTTGCCCCCTTCCTCTGCTCCACAGTTCCACTTCCAATTTGTCTACAAATCAAGCTCTGCCAAATCCTAAAAGTACATATCCAAGAGTACCACCACACTAGCCCAACCCTCGGAAAGGGGACAGATAATACTGCAGAGGCACAGAAAGAGTCTGCTATCCAGACAAAACCATATTTTTTAAACTACCGAACACCCAGTTCTCAAAGTGTCGATCAACCTTTTCCTGTCGGGGGCCACATTTTATACGTCTATTTAGAGGAAAGACCAGTGTGTGTTTTCTAGCAAAAAAGGTGCCGGTACTCAAATGCCAGGCTACTCTTCAGGGGTGGGGTGATCACTGAGGGACTCACCCCACAATAGCCAGCCCCCCCCTGCAACCAGTCACAGAATCTATGACAAGGCAGAATTGGTGTGTAGAGCCTGAGCTCTTTCATTAAAACTTGGGATCCATGGGTCAATTTTTGCAGACAATGGAAAAGGTGCCGGTACTCAGTACCCCCAAGTACCCCCTCAAAAAAAGCCCTGGGAAAGACTGAATTAAAAAGAACAGTGTTGGATATACAAATTGAATTCAGTGGAAGTGCAAGGGTTAAACAAAGAAACAGAATGGATCATGTTGGTATGACCGAGAACCAGGATTGGTAGTTGCTTTAGATCACATGTCCCTTGGTTATTTTTTTTAAAGAGCATAAAAAAAAAAAACACCGCAGTCATTTTCATACACACAACAAGACGTTAAGTCAGCATTAAAAGATTTAAGGTACGTGGACACTGGAGGGAGTAAAACTTTGATGTAGTTCTGAAAAAAGTTTGGATAAAATTAAACAAATGGATATTCTGTTCTAAGGACTGCAGTATAAACACAGTCTCGCATGTCAGGCTGTCCTCTCTCTCCCCCTCCCTCCAAGCAGGCTTCATATGACTCGGACAGAAGACTGGTATAAGAATATCCCTTTTAACTTTTATATCATAGCCCTTACCCGAGTTTCTCCATTGGTGGTCTGCCAGATTTTCATTGTTCCGTCGGTGCTTGTAGACACTCCAAGCCCTCCCCCACTGGAAATATCCAAACATGTGATCTGGTTTTAGTTTAAAAGAAAAAAAAAAAAAAAAAAAAAAGAAGGTAACACTTAAGGAACAAAGTTTGAGATATGTGAATAGTCTGCTTGTAAGACACAGTGTGCTGTATACCCTTCGCTCCCTTTGATACAGGAACTCTAAACCTTAAGATCTCAATCAATTTTTACATTATTATGGATACTGCTCCTCCTTTGGAAGCCAATATGTAGTACAAGAGCTGGAAACAGCTCCAGAGGGTTTATAAAACCAAACACAGAGCTGGTACAAAAGGGAAAGTGTTTCATATGTATTCATAGGACTGGTGTACAGGTCTGTATATATGAGTGGGCATTAGGATATATATATATACAGGATTATTATACTAATGAATTCAAATAACAAGCCCAGCTCCTATGAATATTTCTTTTTTGAATTTAAGATTGTTTTTATTCAACATTTTAATAAAGAAAATCATACAATACACTTAACTGCAGCCACAAGGCTACCAACTCTCCAAAATTCCTCAAACTCATCTGTAATGCATAATCAACATTGTATTTTTTCCCCCTACCCAACCCTTCCACCCCCCTCCTACCTCTCCTCCTCCCGTTCATGGCTGCCCCCCCCCCCCCCCGCAGTGTACCAATAGCAGTGTTCCATATTCTTTCTAAGTTTGTCCATTCTTGCGCATCATGTCTGTATCTGCCAGCTCTTCGATCTGTCAATTTCTCAAGATCCGTTATGACCCGGAGTCTTAATTTCCAGTCTAAGATAGTGGGCCCTACTCGTTGCTTCCAATGGGCCGCAATTTCCAACTTAGCTGCTGCCAGACAAAATCTCTTAATCCGCCTCTGCCATTTCTGGCCTCTTTTATTTCCCCATCCCAGCAGGCACCACCTCGGTTCTGTCGGAAACTGTGTGTCCAAAGTTCGTGTCAGTTGTGCAACAACCCCCGCCCAGAAAGTCTGGATGAGAGAGAAGGTCCACCACACGTGCAGAAAAGTGCCGGTCTCTTCTTCGCATCTCCAGCACCGGTCAGATGCTGTCGGGTACATACCCTATGAATATTTCTTATCGACAAACACTTTGACTTACAATTATAGACTTACTATTGGATCCATCAGATACGCCTGCTTCAACCACTAGGCTAATTTCTTTTTAGCCTGGCATAAATAAGGGTGAGCACCTTAGGTGGATTGATGACGATTACGTGCTCACCCTTATTTATGCCAGGCTAAAAAGAAATTAGCCTAGTGGTTGAAGCATGCGTATCTGATGGATCCAATAGTAAGTCTATAATTGTAACTCAAAGTGTTTGTCGATAAATATTCGTAGGAGCTGGGTTTGTTATTTTTGTGGAACATTTTGCCTTCTCCTTTACAAATACATTTTGGTGCCTGGTCTATTAAGAATGAATTCAACTAGTCATACTCCAATCTGGAAATCACCCTGCTCAAAAGGATTCTGGGTAAAGGATGCTTCAGCACGCTCTAGTCCGAGAAGATACCCTTTGCGGGACTTTGCTTCATTCTGCCCCATCTTTCCACCTCAAAGCGAATTTAAGTTCTACTGTGTGAGTGTTTGTTCAAAGGTGAGGATCCTAGACTTCAGGTATCTACCTAACTTTGTTAAAATGGGAGACTCTCTCAAGGCGTCGTTAGCTGGATGGGAAAACCTTGGAGAAGCAGAGGGAAAAATTGAAAGGAGATATTGTAAAGGGCAACAAATCTTTTTTGTTGGAAAGCAAATAAAGAGATAAGAGAGCCTGTTATGGATTTCTAAAGCAGTAGCAGAAAGGTAAGCGACAGAAGCCCAAGTCATTAGAACAAGATGGCAGACATGACTATGTGGCCTACATTACTTACACTTTTTTCATGAATTCTTGAAAACGTTGTGTATGGAGCCAAAAACTTAGAAGTAACATTTTCCTCAGGGCACGAAATAAGAATGCTTTTCTGTGGGGGGAAAACAAACAAAACAGAAATATTAAACCTTTTCAATCTACTTAAACTCAGGAAGCGTACCGTATCACTACATCTCTCACTTTGAGTACCTCGATAGCAAAGAGAGTTGCACATTTTTGTAATAAAATAACGTTTTGTTGTTAACTGGACAAATGCAGAATTCAGGTAAAAGGATAATATTTCTTATTTAATGTTTCAGCCACCTTCAACAGTTTATTATCATGGGCTACTTATCCATGCTATGATGGGTATGGGCGCCATAGTGTTGGCTTGGTTTCATTCTTATTTAGAGCGTGTGCAAAGGATCAAAGCTTGGGTGATGAACTGTCAGACTGCTATATTCTGCCATAGGAATCTTCACTTTTTTCCCCATCATTTTTAATATATATCTGAAATCCCGACAGACTAACCCCTGTTTACAAGGCTGCGCTAGCAGCTGCTGTGTGGCATTGCCAACATAGCCCATTCAAAGTGAATGGGCTGTGTCAGCAATACTCAACCGCCAGCCGCTAGTGTGGCTTTGTAAACAGGAGCTTTAATGCCTCTGAATGAACTGTGTTGGCAGTACCACACCGCCAGCATGGCTTTGTAAAAAGGGGTCTTAATGCCTCAGTATTTATGCAGATATGATGACGACCTTTTCTTTTTCGTGTCATTCCTGCCCCCAGTGGTAGAAGCCTCAAACTGAATTCAGCACATCTTCATTTAATCATGAGGTATTGTTTTGAATGTTAGGAAGACCGAAGGTTTGATTGCAACTCGCATGTCCTTTTCAGTGTGGCCATCACAGATTTCGCTTGATAATATCTGTATTGGTATTTTATCACAAGTATATTATCTTGGGGTGATAACTGAGCAAGGTTTTGTGTTTCCACAAATCAAATGTGTGAAAGTCAGTCTTTTTTCAGTTTAATTTATGGTCCTACTTAGAACTTTCAAGCCATCCTTCAATCATTTGTATCACTTTGCCTAAGGCATTCATAAAGGCCTTGCAGATTAATCCAAAATATGTCAGCAAGCCTTATAACTGGTGTAACATGTTCCAAGTGTGAACATCCTGTCTGGCTCATTTGCACTGGCTTCTTATTGAGAAGCATATGCACTTTAAACTGTTTAAGGCTTCGTATGGGGAAGCTCCTCAATATCCCAAGATCTTTTTGGTTGGTTATCATCCATCACAAGATTTGTGTCTTAAACCAGTTTGACCGAGGGGACTGTTGACAACTCAAGACTTTGGCATCATACTTGTTCTATTGCTTGTCCTACATTATGGAAGTCTCTTCATTCTAATCTTCGTTCAGAGACTCTAAGTCTCATCTTCAAAGAATGGAAAAAGGATCCGAATGAAGAAAATAAGAAGCAACATAAGCACTGGCAAGCTAGAATCAAAGCACTGGTAAAGAAAGATAACAGAGAATATGAAGAAAAGATTGCCATGGAGACAAAAACTCGTAGTAACAGATTTTTCAGGTATATCAGAAGCAGAAAGCCTGTGAGGAAATCTGTGGAACTGTTAGATCATAAAGGAGCAAAAGGGACAATCAGGGAGAACAAGGCCATAGCGGAGAGAGAGTGAATGAAGTCTTTGCTTTGGTCTTTACAGAAGATGTAAGAGATCTACCTGTACTGGAAATAGTTTTCAAAGGTGATGGAGGAACTGAAAAAAATCTTGAAGAACCTGGAAGACGTACGTACTGAACCAAGTCGAGGTCTGGCTACGTCCCTGGGATGAACCACACCGAATCTAATTAACTGTACTCCTACACTTTTTATTTGTTCACACCGGAGTCTGTAACCTTCTCTCTGGAACTATGTAAGCCACTTTGAGCCTACTAATAGGTGGGAAAAGGTGGGATACAAATGTAACAAAATAAAAATAAATTAAAGAGTGAAATCACCTGGACCGGATGGTATATATCCCAGGGTACTGAAAGAACTCAAACATGAAACTGCTGATCTGCTGTTAGTTATCTGTAACCTGTTAAAGTTGTACATAGTAACTGAAGATTGGAGGAGTGGCCAACATGACAGCGATTTTTAAAAAGGGATCCAGGAAGTTACAGACTTGTAAGCCTGATGTCCGTGCTGGGCAAGATAATGGAAACTATTATAAACATATAAAGAATAAAATTACGGAACACAAATAAACATGATTTAATGGGACAGAGTCAGCATGGGTTCAGCCAAGGAAAGTCTTGCCTCACCAATCTGCTTCATTTCTTTGAAGGTGTAAATAAACGTGGATAAAGGTGAGCCGGTTGATGCAGTGTATCTAAACTTTCAGAAAGCTTTTGACAAAGTTCCTCATGAGAGGCTCCTAAGAAAATTAAAAAGTCATGGGATAGTAGGCAATGTACGTCTGTGAATTGGGAATTGGTTACTGGACAGACAAAAAGAGGGTAGGCTTAAACGGTCATTTTTCTCAAAGGAGGAGGGTGAATAGTGGAGTGCCACAGGGATCCGTACTGGGACCGGTGCTATTCAACATATTTATAAATGATCTGGAAATAGGAATGACAAATTATTAAATTTGCAGGTGACACAAAACTATTCAAAGTTGTCAAAACACATGCGGATTATGAAAAATTACAGGAAGAGCTTAGGAAACTGGAAGACTAGTCATCCAAATTGCACTCAAGAAAAAGATCTAGGTGTCACTATAAACAATACACTGACATCTTCTGCCCAGTGTGTGGCAGCAGCAACCAAAAAAAAAAGCAAACAGGATGCTAGGAATTATTAGGAAAGGGATGGTAAATAAGACCAAAATTGTTATAATGTCTTTGTATTGCTCCATGGTGCGACCTCACCTTGAGTATTGTATTCAATTTTGATCGCTGTATCTGAAAAGAAATATAGCGGAATTAGAAAAGGTTCAAAGACGAGCGACTAAAATGATAAAGGAAAAGGAACTCCTCTCATATGAGGAAAGGCTGAAGAGGTTAAGGCTCATTAGCCTGGAAAAGAGACGGATGAGGGAGGATATGATTGAGGTCTATAAACTCCTGAGTGGAACAGATAGAAGTGAATCAATTTTTCACTCTTTCAAGTACAAAGACCAGGGGACACTCGAGGAAACTACATGGAAACACTTTTAAAACAAACAGGAGGAAATATTTTTTTTCACTCAAAGTACAGTTAAGCTCTATAATTTGCTGCCGGAGGATGTGGTAACATCGATTAGTGTATCTGGGTTTAAAAAAGGTTTGGACAAGTTCCTGGAAGGAATGTCCATAGTCTGTTATTGAGATGGACATGGGGGAAGCCAATGCTTGCCCTGGGATTGGTACTATTTGAGTTTTTGCCAGGTACTTGTGACCTGGATTGGTCACTATTGGAAGCAAGATACTGGACTAGATGGACCATTGTTCTGACCTAATATGGTTAATTTCAGTTTCTTAATATCAAAGATTCTATGGAAGCTAGTCGCGACAGTTGAGAAGTCTTCAAGAAGTGAATCATCTCCAAATAAAACTGAAGGTTTGACGCAGAGTTTAGAAGAGTCCGCGGTTGATTTTACAACTCAGATAACATTTGTTAAGGGAGAGGTTTACAACAAGTTACTACAGATATCGTAAAGGGTAAGGTTCTTTTACATAGAAGAATTGAACAGATTGAGAACTATAATAGAAGATTAAACCTTTGTTTTGTTTTTTACTTTCCAAGTCACCAGGCATCTGCCTGCTGATATATTGAGAAAATATTTCCTCAAAGTTAAAAAAAAGTTTCTTCCAGAAGCTAGTCTCCCTTTAAATAAAGTGTATTATATTCCTTCAGTGAAATTATCAGGGGATGGTACAGAGATTTTGGTTCAAAGAACAAAACAAGGAGATTTTAGAAACATCTTTAAATGAGAATTCTAATATTAAAATTATACATACTTAAGAACACCATTCATTCTAATATTCACAATAATTTCACCACAATATGAACATTCAACTTTCACACTCTCCAACCAATCATGAAACTTCCTTGGGCAATAAATGCGCATGCTCTGGCGTCTTCTTTCAGTTGAGTCCGATCTGCAGCGCTTTCATACAGCCTTGGAGCCTTGAAGTGTTTCCAGCCAACACACAACTGAAAGTAATTTTAAGAGCTGTTTTAAAGGTAAACTTGCCATTTATTAAATTTGTGTAATTTTAGGAGCAGTTTCTTTACTATTCTTTAGCACAATGGTTTCCTGTTTTGTTTATAGTCTTGTCCCCTAACAATGCTACACAGCGAAACATGGCTCCATGTCGGGTCAGAGTGGCAAGTTTGATACATTAAATGAGGAGTCGAATTTTTACTGACTTCACATACTCGCTCGCTGTTTGAAGACTTTTGGAGGGAGAGTTATTAAAATACTAGTAAAAGAAGCCCGTTTCAGAGCAAATGAAACGGGCGCTACCAAGGTTTTCGTCGCCAACACCCCCCCTCCCTCCCTGGCCAACCCCTTCGTTGTTCTGCCATTGCTCCGCCCCCACCGTCATGACGTTTGACGCGAGGGCGGGGCCCGGAGCGATTTTCCCCCCCCGTCTCCCTCCCTGCCAACCCCTTCGTTGTTCTGCCATTGCTCCGCCCTCGAGGGCAGGGCCCGGAGGGATTTTGGTGGCTTCACCAATACGAACCTTCGAACCTTTTTGAAGGAAGTCAGGGCTTGGCTTCACTGACGTCAGTGTCCTCAGAACGTTGAGGGTGAGTTTTATTATAGTAGATTGGGCCTTGGCATTTAAAGTTGGAATCATAAAAGAAACTGAAAAATGTGACCTTCTGGTACTTTAAGATAGACAATAACAGCGATTGATCCAATAAATCAGCACAGCATTACGAAGATCTTCCTCAATCTTTGTGGACTATTGGAGTATGCTGATATTGTGGTGAAATTGTGACTATTAGGTGAATGAATGGTGTTCTTAGACACATATAATTTTTAATATTTGGTTTCATAATAAAAGTGAGTTTGAGGTGTATTTTTAAAGCACTTAACCTATGGAACTTTGTAAGTGTAAGTGCTTTAAAAATAGGCCCCATGTTTCATACATGCGATGGTTATTAATGTTTGATGTATGTATAAATTATAACCATATTGAAGTATATTTTACCCAGATTTATGGTACACGAGAATTCAGAGAGCAACATTAATAGTATCTTTTGTTTTTTTTTATTTTTGTTACATTTGTACCCCGCGCTTTCCCACTCATGGCAGGCACAATGCAGCTTACATATTGTATACAGGTACTTATTTGTACCTGGGGCAATGGAGGGTTAATTGACTTGCCCAGAGTCACGAGGAGCTGCCTGTGTCTGAAGTGGGAATTGAACTCAGTTCCTCAGGACCAAAGTCCACCACTCTAACCACTAGGCCACTCCTCCACTGTTGCTACTATTGGAGTTTCCACTAGCAACATTCCATGTAGAAGTCGGTCCTTGCAGATCAATGTGGCCGCGCAGGCTTCTACATGGAATGTTGCTAGTGGAATAGCAACATTCCATGTAGAATCTCCAATAGGAGCAACATTCCATGTAGAATCTCCAATAGTATCTATTTTATTTTTGTTACATTTGTACCCTGCGCTTTCCCACTCATGGCAGGCTCAATGCGGCTTACATGGGGCAATGGAGGGTTAAGTGACTTGCCCAGAGTCACAAGGAGCTGCCTGTGTCTGAAGTGGGAATCGAACTCAGTTCCTCAGTTCCCCAGGACCAAAGTCCACCACCCTAACCACTAGGCCACTCGTCCACTCTTGTTTTTGAACACGCTATTATGAAACTGTATTTTCGTAACCCTCAAGCCCTTTTCCCAGATGTGAGAAAACAGGTGCAAGAATGTAGGAAAACCTTTTTGGTATTAAAGCATGAGGCAGTAACTTTGGGAGCTTTTTTTTTCTATAAGCCTACCCTTGCAAAAGTTTGATAAAATATCTAGGTGTTAAATATATGTATTTTCAACCAGAGCAGCTCAGGGCCTTTTTGGACTTGAAGACTGGGACCGTTTCGCGTAGTTAGATTTGAGAAGATGATGATGTCAATGGGGGTTATTCATGTTAATGGCCATTTTGATATTGTGTTTTCTTTTGTAGACTTCCTTGTCTTTCAGCTACCCGCCCCACACAAACACTTTTAGTCGTCTAAGGAGGATAGGTTTAGTTTCCTAACTGATTTATGGTATTCCATTTTGCTTTATCAAGTGGCTTTTTGATTCTACGACCACTTTATACAGTTCATCCTTTTCTGACTGCACAGACACGTCACATGCTTTATCATGCTTTTGTAACTTCTCGCAGGGACTATTCCAATATTGTCTATGCAGGCTTACCTCAAACACCCATAAAAATAAGACTTCAAACACTTAACACAGCAGCTCACTTTCTTTACAATGCAAAGCACTGTGATGTCACTCCATTGTTTCAGAAATTGTACTGGTTACCATTTTTGTTGAAAATCCAGTTTAAGGTTTTACTTTTGGCTTTTAAGGCATATAGAGAAGGAATTCCGGATTATCTATCCAACTCACGATCTCCTATGTTCCGAGACGGGTACTGCTGTCATTTAACCATTGTTTGATCCTCCCAACAGTGTCATGGGCTCACTGGGCCTTCACTCGCACCAATGCATTCTTTTTTTCCAGCCCCTTCAACGTGGAATAACTTATCTGGGCAGCTTTGGGCTGAACTTTCATATAAAAATGTTTACATCAGTTTGAAAACCCACCTTTTTTCGATAGCTTTTAATACTTGTTGAGAATGAAGGATAATTGCAGTACTCATTGTACCTTTTCTTTTACTTGCATTCCTATTGCTTGTAGATTTAAGAATGTTTGGATTATCTTAGTAAAATGGGAGTTTTCTTTTTCCTTGTATTTTAATTTTAATTGTACATCGCCTAGTCTTGGCTGCTCCAATTGTGGTGATATACAAAGAATTTCGAATAAATGTAACTTGTAATCTATATATATAAAAGGCACTCCAACGTTCCAATTAAGCCTCAAGCCGGAAACTTGAGGCGCCAGAGATAACCGGTTTGGCCTGCAGTCAGCATAGCTCCGCCCTCGCGTCAAAACGTGATGACGTAGAGGGCGGGGAAGGCACAACGCACGAGTTCCACAGATTCTGTGACAGCAGCGGGGAGTCCCACACATTCAGTGACAGCAGCGGGGAGAGCGCTGCGAACTTTAATCACAAACTCGCAACCAAGTGACTGAGGGATGGAGGGAGGGAGAGGGGGGTGTGGAAATCGGAAGGGAGGGATGGAGGGGGGGTCTGGAACTCGGGAGGGAGGGAAGATGGGGGGGGATTACCTTGCTAGCGCCCGTTTCATTTTTATCCGAAACGGGCATTTCTCACTAGTATATAAATAAAGCAGAAAGAAAGGAAATGATGGCCGGTAAAGCAATTAGTTGTAACTACCCCTCCCTGTGCCTCCTCTAACTCTATGCAGTCTGTATCCATTTCATTCACATTACCAATATACAAAACTGGAGGAGGATTTTCTGTTCTGTTTCTTGTTCTACGTAAGACTTATAAAGAGAGCAGAATCCCTCCTTTATGAATGCAGATTGCATTTACTAGGACACTGTCTATCCTCCATGCTTAGTTCACCAGTTCTACTCTTCACACCTCCCCCGCCCCAAATACCCACAGACAGCTAAATTCAATGGTACCTTTTTATGTTGAAAATATTTTTATTAAGTCACAAAATTGAGCATTATACAAAATACCAACAAAATGCAAAATAGATAAAGGTGACAAGATTTTTTTTAGTTTAATCCCCTCTCTGGTGTCCACAAGAACCAATAAACCCCACCCCTACTATACCCATCACTACGTCCACTCCAATTCCTCTGGTCACAAAACACCTTTCCATAAATCCCCAAAATTTTAAGTCAAGATTTACACCTCCAAGTCATTTAACAAAGCAGACTTTAGATTGTAAGCTCTCTTGAGCAGGGACTGTCCTTCCCCATGTTTAAACTTGTACAGCGCTGCGTAACCCTGGTAGCGCTATAGAAATGCTAAGTAGTAGTAGTAGTATGGTACCTTTTTAACTTCATTTACAACAAAACCTTCTGATGCAGTGACTTCCAAAAGCCCATCTGAGCCCACGCCTTGGCATTTCAGGCTGCCGTAGAGGGTAGGTTTCCCTACAACACAAAATCATTTACAAATGGGACAAAGTAGTTCATGACAATACATAAGTACTTAATATGCAAACTCCTGATCTCATACTTTTTAATATAAATAGTAGTGGAACATAGGATTCAACTGAAAAGGGTAAGAATAGCAGAAGATGCAATGGCAATGATGAAACAACATTTCTCCTCAACTTTGGAACTAATTAGGTTGAAGCTTTGCTTTAAATGTGATACTGGATAAATAATTAAGAGTGTGCAAAGACAATACAATGTGATTGGATCTGAATTTATAAAAAAAATAAACAAACTGTCAGCATCTAGGGTAAAATCAAAATTTATTTTCGAACTTCATGTTTATTTCAAAACAAATATAACTTCTTGCAGAACAAGTAATCATCCACATTCAAGAAAAATGACAATTTTTTTAAACTACTTCAATATTTTCAGGTGAATTGATTAGATTTATTCACAAAAGGGGAAAATGCCAAAGTCAGCCTTGGAATCAATCTTCAAGTGCAGAGATTGCCAGGGCCAGGATATTATGTAACACAGTTTGCAGTCTGTGAAGGGGCACCACATTCATAGGTGGAGGTGACATCCAGGCCAATTTGAAGCTTGCTCACTCAGAAGCGATCATGCCCAGATCCATCTTTACTATATCTGACCTAACAGAATCTATCAGAGTCATGGGTTTGAGCCTCTATGCCTCCGAATCCCATTTTTTTTCTCCCACAGCTGCATAACCCAGGTAACTGCGAAGGAGCCATCATAGGAAGAGTGCAAGAGATGCAAGCGCATAAATGAGAGGGTGCAAAGATTGAAGGTGCTGTAAGCCTAGGGAGTCCATCAATTGATGAAAATGGTGACCAGGATCAACTGCAGCATGACAGCTCAAGTTCAGGTTTGTTATTTCATACACCGCCAATTGAGGAAAAGAAACACATCTAAGTGGTTTACAAAACTTTTTAAAAAATAGGAATAAAACAAACACAGTAAAAAGATATAAGAACAAAACATAAGCGTTGCTATACTGGGACAGACAGAAGGTCCATTAAGCCCAGCATCCTGTTTCCACCAGTGGACAATTCAGGCCACAAGTACCTGGCAAGATCCCAAAGTCAAAGAACACATTACCTGTATTATAAAGAAAGAAAAAGAGTTGAAGATATATGAGGTGGACGTGCCGTTGTGACCAAAGTGATTAAGATGATGGAACACAGTGGAGGAGTGGCCTAGTGGTTAGGGTGGTGGACTTTGGTCCTGGGGAACTGAGGAACTGAGCTCGATTCTCACTTCAGGCACAGGCAGCTCCTTGTGACTCTGGGCAAGTCACTTAACCCTCCATTGCCCCATGTAAGCCACATTGAGCCTGCCATGAGTGGGAAAGCGCGGGGTACAAATGTAAAAAAAAATTAAAAAAAAAACTCCTCTCACACCAGGAAAGGCTAAAGAAGTTAGGGCTCTTCAGCTTAGAAAAGAGGTGACTCAGGGAGGATATAATTTAGTAAACATAGTAACATAGTGTTGGTGTACAAAATCCTGAGTGGTATAGAAAAGTAAAAATTAATCCATTTTTTACTCTTTCAAAAAGTACAAAACTAGGGACCACTCAATGAAGTTACACGGTAATACCTTTAAAACGAATAGGTGCAAATAGTTCTTCACTCAGTCAACTTCTGGAACACATTGCTGGAAGATGTGGTTAGAGTGGTTAGCATATCTGGGTTTAAAAAAACAAAAAGGTTTGGACAAGTTCCTGGAGGAAAAGTCGATCCTCAGGAGCTTAGTCAAGATCGGGAGGCGGGGCTGGTGGTTGGGAGGCGGGGATAGTGCTGGGCAGACTTATACGGTCTGTACCAGAGCCGGTGGTGGGAGGCAGGGATAGTGCTGGGCAGACTTATACGGTCTGTGCCACAGCCGGTGGTGGGAGGCGGGGCTGGTGGTTGGGAGGCAGGGATAGTGCTGTGCAGACTTATACGGTCTGTGCCAGAGCCGGTGGTGGGAGGCGGGGCTGGTGGTTGGGAGGCAGGGATAGTGCTGTGCAGACTTATACGGTCTGTGCCAGAGCCGGTGGTTGGGAGGAGGGGCTGGTGGTTGGGAGGCAGGGATAGTGCTGGGCAGACTTCTACGGTCTGTGCCCTGAAGAGGACAGGTACAAATCAAAGTAGGGTATACACAAAAAGTAGCACATATGAGTTTATCTTGTTGGGCAGACTGGATGGAGCGTGCAGGTCTTTTTCTGCCATCATCTACTATGCTACTATGAGGCATATTTTCAAAGCACTTAGCCTCCCAAAGTTCCATAGAAACCTATGGCACTTAGCCTCCCAAAGTGCTTTGAAAATATGCCTCTATCTGAGACAAACATAAGGGGAAGCCACTGTTTGACCCAGGATGGGTAGCACTGAATCTTGCTGCTGTTTGGGATTCTGCCAGGTAGTAGCCTGCATCAAACCTCTTGCTGCCATCATTGCTCAGACGGTCAGACCCAGCAGGTCTACCTCCCCTTCCATTGCCCCTTACCTGGGATTTTACATGCCACCCAAACTTCTCCTTCCACCTTCCTGCGGCAAAAAAAAAACAACACACAAATTAGCGAGTTAACGCGGCCCAGAACTATAAACCCGCGCGTTAATTTCAGCTAAAACGCAGCGCCCGCACCTCACTGCTGCCTCTCACCTCAACACCTGCGGCCAATCACTCTGTAGCAACAGCCGAGCGGCCATATTGGTAGCTGGCCGGCGCCGGACGTGACCTTCTGTTAACCCGGAAAGGCTTGTAAAAGCCGACCAATCAGGTCCTCGTGCTCGCCCCTTAAAGAGGTAGCGCTTTAAATTGCCCGGCAGAGAAGGAAGGAATTCGTGTGTTGGGTAACTTCCAGCTCAGTGGGGATAGTGATCAGGTAACCCCAGTGAGAAGGAAACAGGGGTTTCATTGCTTATCTCGTGTCTTCTTCCTGCTTCATCCCTGGGCGCCTTCAAATCCAGGCTAAAGGTTTACCTGTTTGATGCTGTTTTTAATTCCTAACCTGTCACCTGCTCTTAACCTTTATCTTGTTTTCCTCTCTTTCCCTATGTGTCCTATCTGTCTGTCCTGTCTATCCTGATTTAGATTGTAAGCTCTTCGGAGCAGGGACTGTCTTTTCTTCATGGTCAACTGTGAAGCGCTGCGTACGACTGGTAGCGCTATAGAAATGATTTGTAGTAGTATTTATAAAGTGCTACCAGGGTTACGCAGCACTGTACAATTAAACACAGAGGACAGTCCCTGCTCGAAGGAGCTTACAATCTAAAGGTAGTGCATGCTTTCCTTTTATGTTTCTCCTGTGAGGCCCATCTTACCACCCCCCCCCCCCCTAAATTTTCTGTTAAATGTTTTTATATTTCCCTGGTCGATAAACCGACAACATCTGGCCTAACCTCTCTGGAGGAGGAGATGGAACAGGTTTGAACTCTTTGAAAAAGTACAAAGACCAGGGGACACTCAGTGACATTATGAAAATACTTTTAAAACAAATATGAGGAAATATTTTTGTACTCAAAGAATAGTTACGCTCGGGAACTCGCTGCCAGAGGACGTGGTGTGTATCTAGGTTTTGAAAAAAAAAAAAGGTTTGGACAAGTTCCTGGAGGAAAAGTCTATAGTCTGTTATTGAGATAAGATGTGGGGAAGTCACTGCTTGCCCTGGGATTGATAATAATTGGGTTTTTTGCCAGGTACTTGTGACCTTGATTGGCCACTGTTGGAAGCAGGATACTGGGCTAGATTGGCTATTGGTCTGACCCAGTATGGAAATTCTTATGTTATGATGGCAGCAATATTAAGCAACCATGTAATGGAAGAATAGTCTAATGGTTACTGTAATGGCTTGTGAACCAGCGGTACCAGGTTTGATTCCCACTGCCGGTCTTTGTGTCCCTGTGCAAGTCACCTAACCCTCCCTTTACCTCGGTTACAAAAATCTAGATTGTAAGCCACTAGGGACAAATATATTACCTGTATATAAATATAATGAAAAATCCCATCAATGGGGGCTGATGTAGACCTTTGCACTAACATTTATCACATGGCTTCCTAACACAAGAGTAATGCCAAAGTTTTGCTCCTCAGTGCAATAAACAAATATGCAAATTAGCCTGCATGAAAAACCTGTGCTAATATGGGAGAGTATACCAGGCACACATGGATCTGTATTAGTGGCCACAATATCTTGGAATGCCACTAAGGCCTGCCATTTTCATGGTATAATGGCATCATGCTGACTTGCACTCGTATTCTGTAGCAGAATGATACCATTACAGAATTGGCACGGAGCACATGGCATTGGGGCACCCAAACTGAACCCCCAATTTATAGAATCATTCTGATGTTCTAAATGTTTTAATGTTCTTTGATTTCATGTCTATTGCTTTGAACACAGGACATTTCTGTACCACAAGAAATAAGTACATAAGCACCCCATACTGGGAAAAGACCAAGGGTCCATCAAGCCCAACATCTCTGTAGTGTATGGGCAAGCAAGGTTTGTAGGTGGGAAGATCAATTGACTTCCAGAACAAGGCCAAATTAAGCTTGGCAGCATTTAAATCTTTTGAAACAGAAAAAAATTGCAAACTACTGAGGTATGTTTTTATTAATCGCCCTCCCTATTCCAAATTGTATAGCCTTCCAAGATGCATGGGCTTTAGGGAATATGGGTTATGGTCCCCCTCTCATCCAGTCTCTAACAACCCTCTGATACTCTTGGAAAAAACCTGGCCAGTCCAGATGGAGTTAGATCAAGGAGATTTGATAACAGGAGATGGCATGAGCCTATCTAGCCTGAAGCCAGTAGGTGGAGCTTGTTGCTCTATCAATTTAATTGTTTGGGTGTGGCCAAGATGGCGGCAGCTGCATGGGGAGAATTAAAACTTCCTTGAGTGGAGACTACCTTCAGCCTTGTGACATCATACCAATATCCTGTTATCAAACTTTCTTGAGTTAGATACCTTCCTATGTAAAACTGAGCAAGTCAGTTAACCCTCCATTGCCCCAGGTACAACAGTAGTACAATGTGCTACTTAGACTATGAGCCCACCTGTAAAATTAAACTGTAAAAACCGCTTAGGTCTAAGCGGTATATAAAAATGAAATGAAAAATGAAATAATTATTTTCCTGAACATGGACAACAAATGGAGTGTGTGAGATGTCACTCTGCATCTGTGCTCCTTTATGCTTATCCCACGCATGTTTGAATTCCGTTACCGTTTTCATTTCCACCACCTCCCGCGGGAGGGCATTCCAAGCATCCACTACTAGCCGGTGGTTGGGAGGCAGGGCTGGTGGTTGGGATGGTGACAGTGAGGATAGTGCTGGGCAGACTTATACGGTCTGTGCCAGAGCCGGTGGTTGGGAGGCGGGGATAGAGCTGGGCAGACTTATACGGTCTGTGCCAGAGCCAGTGGTTGGGAGGCAGGGATAGTGCTGGACAGACTTGTACGGTCTGTGCCAGAGCCGGTGGTTGGGAGGCAGGGCTGGTGGTTGGGAGGTGAGGATAGTGCTGGGCAGACTTATACGGTCTGTGCCCTGAAGAGCACAGGTACAAATCAAAGTAGGGTATACACAAAAAGCAGCAAATATGAGTTATCTTGTTGGGCAGACTGGATGGACCGTGCAGGTCTTTTCTGCTGTCATCTACTATGTTACTATGCATCTGTGCTCAATAATCCTCCTCTTGCCATTGGGCCCTGTGAACTACAGGGGAAGGACCACACATGGATCTGTTTATACCAGATAACTACAAGGCCCTTGGTAGAAGACAATGCTCCACAAAGCCCAATTAGCTCAGATTCAATTTGGTTAAGCTTCTCCGTCACCTGGCTCCTTACAAAATGTGGCAATTGCATATATTTATAGTAATGGAAAGGAGAAAGCCGGTATTCCCACTATAAAGTTGCAGAAGGAATCAGTTATCCGTTATCATAGACTTGACCCAGGGCTGCCTGCACTTTTTAGTCATTTTGTTCCCTTTTAATAATGGAAAAAATTGAGGCTCAGGAAGTGGCTGCAACTTAGTTTTGTGGTGGAACTTTCTGTATTGTAGTGGTTTAACACGTAACTGCTATGTTTATTTACTTCCTCTACCCTTTACAAACAGAACCTGAGGAAGATGTCTGCTCCTAACCCACCAGGTCACACCTGGAGTAGGAAGTGGAAAGAGAGGAAGAGGAGGAGGAGGATCCCTTAGATCAGATGATCTCCCGCTCTGGCTGTGCCGCCTTTCATTATGCGCTGCAGGAGTGCATGTCCGAGCAACGGGACTGGAGAAGTGTCAGCAGCAGGTGCAGCTCTTCAAGGACTGCATGCAGGAACAACAGCAAAGCGCATGCAAGAACTGCAGAAGAGGCAAAAATAGACAGCAGAGAGCCCAGGAGCAGACCCCAGGCCCAAGCCCACTCCAGTGGAAGGCGGCTATAGCCCTCTAGCTGTGTTCTGAAGATGGCCTCGGGGAGAAGGGAGGGAGAGGTGTTGGGGCATTTGTGCCTGGTTCATAAATGCAGAAGCTAAGACTTCAAATCTAGGTTTTGCTTAAAAAAAATTGCTGTGGATTTCTCAAATGTTATGCCAAAAACTTTAAATCCATTTGCATTTTCGATTTACAAAATCTGCATGAACAATAAATCAAAATTAACATGTGCTGTACTGAGGTGGCCAAGCGGAGGATACAGCAATACGTACATTCTGCCCACCCAACCTCCAGCAGGTTGCAGGAAGGCAACATACTGCTTTAGACACCAACATAAGCTGTCTGGGCGTAGGTGGGAGTGTGAGTAAGCACTCAAGGATTAGGTGGGAGGATAGTGGGGCTAAGAAATTGAGTAGAGATCAGGAGGACAATGAGAACTAAGTGACAGGGTGAGGGTTATGAGTAGAGCTCTGAGACTGAGTTCAGAAAAATGGGGAGGATGCCACTGCTCATGGAGACTGGTTTGTTAGGGTTTAATTTCAAGTCTTATTCTTTGTGATGGTCTTCTTTTACCATATAGGATTGGTGTAGAAATCCAGCTTGTTTCTATTTCCAGTTTGGAAAAGAAACGTGAAGTTAGATAAAGACCATATAGCCTCTCCAGTCTGCCCATCCTACTACTACTACTACTACTATTTAGCATTTCTATAGCGCTACAAGGCGTACGCAGCGCTGCACAAACATAGAAGAAAGACAGTCCCTGCTCAAAGAGCTTACAATCTAATGCTATCTACTCTCCCTTCCACATCCTCTACTTGTCACAAGCTTTATTGAATTCAGATACAGTCCTTCATCTCCACCACCTCCACTAGACCAGTTGCAGAGCTGACTCTTCAAAGGTAGATGTGCTGCTGTGTAGGGTAGGGTAAGCTTTCAGACGCTGCTGGGTTTGGTGTTTTTACTTCACACAGTGTCTGGCAGTGGAGGGGGTTGGTGTTGCTGTTACTGATGTGATACCAGACTTTAAAGAGAATTATTCTCATGTTGAGTGGTAGAGTGAAACACCACACTTTGGTTCTGCTCCTTTTGTTGATGGTACTGGGAGTTCTGTTGGTGGGATGGGAATGTCCTATGTGCATGAATACGCTATACGAGTTAAACAATGACATTATAGGGTGATTTTTTAAAAAATTTATAGACGTCTTTATTATGCATTGTTAATACAGAACAAAGCAATACTCAACTCTACCACATCGCATAAGTGGAACAGTATTCTTAATGTAAACACAAAAGTATGTAACGTAGAAAGCACAAATACAAGTAATCATGCTATTAAACAAACTATACTTCAAGATTTTTCAATTTTGTTGATGATAGATACCCCTTTCCCCTAACTACCCACCTCCCCCAACCCACCCAATAAATTCCCCTTCTAAAGCCTCTAACACCCCCCTCTACCCCATCCTTTCATCCAAACCAATCACCTTTTAATCAGAACACACATTCAAGAAGGGTCTCCAAACCCTTTCCCATTTAGGCAAGGTTTTCCTTTTCACTGCTGTCAAACTCTCCATCTCACATATATAACGCACCTTAGAAATCCAGCCTACCAATGAGGGGAACAATGGAGACTTCCGACTCTTTGCCAAGTTTATTCGAGCCGCATGCAAGGCTCCCCTCACCAATAAACACTGACTCAATGTAAGTCCCTCCGGCCTCTGCCCAAGTAAAAAGACCGCAGGATGCCACTGTACAGACCTACCCACCCGAACCTGAAGACAAGACTGCACACCTTTCCAGTAGGCCTTTGCCTTGGAACAAGACCAGCAAATATGCCCCATGGTCCCAATCCCCCACATTCTCCTCCAGCAACCATCCAACACCGTAGCAAACATATGATGCAACGTGCCGGAGTAAGGTACCACCTATAAAACATTCTAGGTGATTTTAAAGCATTTTCCCCAGGTAAAGATGGTTTTACACACATGCATGCATTAAAAGTATGGATAGGAAAAACGTGTTTACTTTTCACTTTACGTCTGCATAGGCATTCCCAGGGCTGTAGTTGGGTGGAGCAGAGGTCGAGATGTATATATACACAGATTATGTATTCTCACATATTTACACTTTTCTTCAGACGGTGCAAATCTGCTGCACCAATGTGTCTGGGATCCAGGAGCCTATTTTATTAAAGAACAATATGCCAATGTTGCCTTTATAAAAACCTCACACTGACTATTCAACAAGTCCCCCAATAAGCTCTCTTATCGGGTAAAGAGTAACTTGGCTACTCTACGCACATGCCTTGAGGCTGTCATGCTTAGGCCGTTGTAACTCTCTCCTTATAAGTCATCCCAAGATTTATTGGCACCTTGGTGGATTGCTGGAATGGTTGGTTAAAAGATTCAACACCATCTATTAAATATGGAGTTATCAAATTATGGGGAAAAATATTGGATCTTTAGTGTACATCTGTTCAATCAGGGGCTTTAAATGAGGAACGGGATTGAATTAGTTTTGTTGTAATCATATGATCTGTGCCAAAAGACCACACTGACACCATTTGGGAGGTATGAACATTACATAAAACCAACTACCTGATTAACATAAAAATAAGAGTGGAGATTATCATCTCAGAGGTAGCAGCTATTATCCTATCACTGTTTTTCCTACCTCCTATCATAATAATCATTGTCCTTGTAATTAAAAACAAAAAGTATGGATTTGCAATACAAGACGTATGAAGAGAGACTTGCTGAACTAAACATGTATACTCTGGAGGAAAGGAGAACAGGGGTGATATGATACAGACGTTCAAATATTTGAAAGGTATTAATCCGCAAACGAACCTTTTCCGGAGATGGGAAGGTGGTAGAACGAGAGGACATGAAATGAGATTGAAGGGGGGCGACTCAAGAAAAATGTCAGGAAGTATTTCCATATCATCAAGCTGATCAATCCATAGACTGGTGGGTTGTGTCCATCTACCAGCAGGTGGAGATAGAGAGCAAACTTTTGCCTCCCTATATGTGGTCATGTGCTGCCGGAAACTCCTCAGTATGTTCTCTATCTCAGCAGGTGGTGGTCACACACAGCAGCAGCTCTGGCTAGGCCTCCAAGCCTAATCCTTAGGTTTTGTTGAGGCCTGGGGTTGAGGGCTCTTTTGAGCAAGTGCAAACCTGGTGGTGCCAGGTCCCTCCTTTTCTCCCCCCCCCCGCTGGCTCCGTTTAAAAAAAAAAAAAAAAAATTTTAAACGTCTTTAAAGGCGTTTAATTCGACGTTTCTTTAAACGTTCATTGCAGCTACTCACTGGGACACCAGTTCGTTACAGCTCGGAGCGGCAAGCAGGTAATTTTACCTTTTTATAGCGGGCAGGGGGTTCCCCGATTCTTCTCCTCGTGGCATATGGCGTCGGAGGGCGAGGGCGCAAAGGGTCGCTCCCCGGATCGCTGGAGCGCTTCTAGAGGGGATGCGGGGGTTTTACAACCTGATTCGCCCTTGATGGGTGACAGTTTAGTGACCGATGAATGTCCCGGTCGTTCCTCCGGCGTGGCGGTTTTTTCCCGCCATAAACGCCCATCCCCCGCTCCTCGCCTCCGCCATCTTGGCCGGCCACGCGCGCTCGGACGGCTCCTTCGTGGGCCGCCCTTGAGGTTGGAGACATTAATGCCATGAACGCCCTTAATTTGGGCGACGGCACAAGCGGCTAAAGTTAAGCGCCGTTCTTCCCGCGCGGCTCCTTCGCGGAGTTTCGCGCCGGACGCCATTTTGGATGCGCAGCATGTCTCTCCCCGCTATTGCAAGCGCCGGTTGAGAGTGCGTCTAGGGCTGTTGCCCAGGCTGCGGAAGTGCACAGTCTGGGGGGTTTCTCCCCCGAGTTTGTTTTGCTGCTGCATCAGGCTTTCCTCATGCAAAACGCTGCCCCTGCTCCCTCTTCTGATAAAGAGGTTGAGGTTCCCAGAGGTAAACGCCCTCGGGTTGATTTCCAGGCCTTGGAGGACTTTGTCTCCTCCGATGTAGATGAGGGCAGCGTGTCTGAGGTCTCCCAACGGTCCTTTGCGGATTCCTTGGAGGAGATAGATCCCCGCTCGGATGGAGCGGATGACCCCTCTGCAGCGCGGCTTTTTAGCCCAGAGGATTTGCCCAACCTGTTTTTACAGGCCATGGACACTTTGAAGATTTCCTCTCCGGAGGACGTCTCTCCCTCAGCCCCTGTTGGCTCTGCCATTATGCTGGGGACGAAGCGCCTGCTAGATCCTTCCACGTGCATGATGCCATGCACATTAATTGCGGCTCAATGGGATGTCCCGGAAACGAGCCTTAAAGTGGCTAGGGCTATGTCCCGCCTCTATCCTTTGGCTGTGAGTGAACGTGAGGCCTATCTGTGGCCTACCGTGGATTCTTTAATCACTGCGGTGACTAAGAAAACGGCGTTGCCGGTGGAAGGTGGCACGGCCCTAAAGGACGCCCAAGACAGAAGATTGGAGGCGGTCTTAAGGTCGTCCTTTGAGGCAGCTGCTTTAAGTTTGCAGGCCTCAGTTTGCGGCTCCTATGTGGCCAGGGCGTGCCTGACTATGGTGCAGCGGGCTTCCCCCCGGATCTTTCCTTGAGGGCTGATTGGCCGGCCCTGGAATCGGGCTTAGCCTATTTGGCAGACTTGCTGTATGATGTCTTGAGAGCCTCAGCTAAAGGCATGGCTCAGACAGTCTCTGCGCGGCGGTGGTTGACCACGCCTCTAAATCCCGCCTGGCTAGATTGCCTTTTAAAGGCAAGCTGCTCTTTGGGGTCGAGCTGGACAAAATCGTGACCGATCTCGGCACGTCTAAGGGCAAGAAATTACCAGAGGTCAGGGCTCGGGCTAGTACTCGTCCCGGTACCTCCAGAGGACGGTTGCTGGAAGCCCGTCGGTACCGCCCGGGCAAGTCGGGTTCCTCTGCCCCCTCTTCCTTCAAGAGGAATTTCTCCCCCAAGCAGCATTCCTTTCGCAGAGACCGCCGTCCCGGAGGTGCTCCCCCGTCCTCCCCCAGGGTCTCGTACCCGATGACGGGGCCTTGGTCCACGTCCCAGTGCAGATTGGAGGACGGCTGTCCTCGTTTCTGGGCGAGTGGACCTCTATAACTTCAGACGCGTGGGTGCTGGAAGTCATCAGAGACGGCTACAAGCTAGAGTTCTGCCAACCCTTAAGAGACGGGTTTGTACTCTCTCCCTGCAAGTCTCCGGTCAAGCTGTGGCAGTGCAGCAGACCTTGGACAACTGATCCGCCTGGGTGCGGTCGTTCCGGTGCCAAAAAATCAGATTGGCAAGGGACGTTACTCCATTTACTTTGTGTTCCAAAGAAAGGAGGTTCTGTCCGGCCTATCCTCGACCTCAAAGGGGTCAATCGGGCCTGGAAAGTGAGGCACTTTCGCATGGAGACTCTCCGCTCTGTTATAGCGGCAGTGAAGGCAGGAGAGTTCTTGGCTTCCTTGGACATCAAGGAAGCGTACCTGCATATTCCCATCTGGCCTCCTCTCCAACGCTTTCTGCGTTTTACAGTCCTGAGACGACACTTCCAGTTCAGAGCCCTCCCTTTCGGGTTGGCTACTGCTCCGCGGACCTTTCCAAAGTAATGGGGGTCATAGCGGCCTTCTGCTAAAGGAAGGAGTACAAGTCCATCCTTATCTGGACGACTGGTTGATCCGAGCCCCCTCTTATGCAGAGTGCGGCAAAGCTATGGACCGGGTAGTTGCTCTTGTGAGCTCCCTGGGATGGATCATCAACTGGAAGAAGAGCCAGCTGCGCCCGACTCAGTCCCTGGAGTATCTGGGAGTTCGATTCGACACCCAAGTGGGCAGAGTGTTCCTGCCAGACAATCGGATTGTCAAGCTTCAGGCTCAGGTGGACTAGTTCCTAGTAGCCTCTCCTATTCGGGCTTGGGACTACGTGCAGCTGTTGGGCTCTATGACGGCCACGATGGAAGTAGTGCCCTGGGCCAGGGCTCATATGAGACCACTACAGCTATCTCTGCTGCTGCGCTACTCCGATGTCGGAGGATTATGCTGTGCGCCTTGCGTGGACCCAGCAGTGCGCAAGGCGCTGAGCTGGTGGACGCAGACAGACAAGTTGTCTGCAGGATTGCCTCTGGTGACCCCGGAGTGGATTGTCGTCACGACAGACGCCTCTTTGATGGGCTGGGGAGCCCACTGCTTGGGAAGGACAGCGCAGGGGCTCTAGTCTCCTGCAGAGGCAAGTGGTCTATCAACCTCCTGGAACTCAGAGCCATTCGGTTGGTGTTATTGGAGTTCATCCCGGTACTGGTGTTGTAGCCTGTACGGGTCCTGTCGGACAATGCCACGGCTGTGGCCTATATCAACCGCCAGGGAGGTACCAAGAGCGCCCCTCTAGCCAAGGAGGCTATGAGTCTTTGCCAGTGGGCGGAAGCGAACCTGGAGCAGCTTTCAGCGGCCCACATTGCCGGAGTCATGAATGTCAAGGCGGACTTTCTCAGTCGCCATACCTTGGAGCCCGGAGAGTGGCAACTATCTGCTCAGGCGTTCTTGGACATCACGAAGCGCTGGGGCCAGCCGAGCCTAGATCTGATGGCGTCATCGGCCAATTGCCAAGTGCCGCGCTTTTTCAGCAGAGGACGGGACCCTCGATCCCTGGGAGTAGATGCTCTTCTCCAACAGTGGCCGACACAAGAGCTCCTCTATGTGTTCCCGCCCTGGCCCATGTTGGGCAGGGTGCTAGACCGGGTGGCAAAGCATCCCGGCAGGGTAATCCTGGTGGGTCCGGATTGGCCCAGACGTCCCTGGTATGCGGACTTGATCAGGCTCTCAGTCGACGATCCTCTGCGGCTGTCAGTGGAGCAGGGCCGGTTACATCAGGGTCCCGTGGTGATGGAGGATCCCTCCCTTTGGTCTTACGGCCTGGCTATTGAGCGGCAGCGTCTGAGGAAGAAGGGCTTCTCAGACAAGGTCATCGCCACTATGCTGAGAGCGAGGAAACGCTCTACTTCTACTGCTTACGCCAGGGTTTGGCGTATCTTTGCAGCATGGTGTGAAGCAGGCTCACTTTCTCCCTTCACTGCTCCAATTTCTTCAGTGTTGGCGTTCCTGCAAGAAGGTCTGGAGAAAGGCCTGTCGCTCAGTTCCCTTAAAGTCCAGGTAGCGGCTCTGGCTTGCTTCAGGGGCCGCCTGAAGGGTGCTTCCCTGGCTTCGCAGCCGATGTGGTGCGCTTTCTCAAGGGAGTTAATCACCTGCGCCCTCCTCTGCACTCAGTGGTGCCTGCGTGGAATCTCAACCTGGTGCTAAGAGCATTGCAGAAGCCGCCTTTTGAACCCTTGTCGAGGGCATCTCTGAAAGACCTGACGTTGAAAGCAGTCTTTTTGGTGGCTATCACTTCAGCCAGAAGAGTTTCCGAGCTCCAGGCGCTCTCATGTCGAGAGCCTTTTCTGCAGTTCACTGAGGCAGGAGTGACTATTCGCACAGTGCCTTCCTTCCTGCCCAAGATTGTTTCTCGCTTCCATGTGAATCAGCAGCTCTGTCTCCCTTCCTTTCGTAGGGAGGACTACCCAGAGGAGTACTCTGCTCTTAAATATCTGGATGTGAGACGAGTCATCTTCAGATACTTGGAAGTGACCAATGATTTCCGGAAATCGGATCATCTGTTTGTCCTGTTTGTAGGTCCTCGTAAGGGTCTGCAGGCTGCTAAGCCTACAGTGGCAAGATGGGTCAAGGAAGCCATTGCAGCGGCTTATGTGGCCGCGGGGAAGGTGCCGCCTATCCAGCTGAAGGCTCACTCCACGAGAGCTCAGGCGGCCTCGATGGCAGAGGCCGGATCCGTCTCCTTGGAAGAGATATGCAAGGCGGCAACTTGGGCTTCGGCTCATACATTCTCCAAGCATTACCGTTTGACTGTGGCTGCACGGGCGGAGGCCCGGTTTGGAGCTTCAGTGTTGAGGTCAGGGATTTCAATGTCCCGCCCTGGGTGAGTACTGCTTCGGTACATCCCACCAGTCTATGGATTGATCAGCTTGATGATATGGAAGGTAAAATTATGTATAATCATACCTGATAATTTTCTTTCCATTAATCATAGCTGATCAATCCATAGCCCCTCCCAGATATCTGTTTTTATTCTAGTTGCATTTCAGGTTCAAGTTTAGTCTTCAGTTATTTCAGAAAGACTTCGTGTTCAAGTTCTTTCACTTGGATTCTTCAAGAGTTGAGACGAGTTTGTGTTACAGTGAGCTGCATTCCTCTCCCCTCCGTTTTACGGGCTGGATTGAGACATAAATTCTGCCGGCACTCCCTCCCGCTTCGTGCGGCTGTAGGGCAGCTTTGTACCCCTCCCGCTTCGGCGGGTTAGGGTCAGTCAGCTCCTCCCGCGGTTGCGGTTGCAGGATAAGCCAGATCCCCCCGCGGCGGGTGTGGTGTCCCTCCCCCGCTCCGCGGGGATGAGCTGGACGGATTCCCCTCCCCCACTTGTGTGGGGATGAGCTGGGTTAATTCCCCTCCCCCGTTTCGGCGGTGGTGAGCTGGGCAGAGTGTCCCTTCGTGGGTGTAATTCTCTAAGTGCTGAGTCCTGCGGATGGAGCTTTGATATCGACATACTGAGGAGTTTCCGGCAGCACATGACCACATATAGGGAGGCAAAAGTTTGCTCTCTATCTCCACCTGCTGGTAGATGGACACAACCCACCAGTCTATGGATTGATCAGCTATGATTAATGGAAAGAAAATTATCAGGTATGATTATACATAATTTTACCTTTTCATGGAGAGAGTAGTGGATGCTTGGAATGCCCTCCCGCGGGAGGTGGTGGAAATGAAAACGGTAACGGAATTCAAACATGCGTGGGATAAGCATAAAGGAATCCTGTGCCGAAGGAATGGATCGGGATCAAGATCGGGAGGCGGGGCTGGTGGTTGGGAGGCAGGGATAGTGGTTGGGAGGCAGGGATAGCGCTGGGCAGACTTATACGGTCTGTGCCAGAGCCGGTGGTGGGCAGCGGGACTGGTGGTTGGGAGGCGGGGATAATGCTGGACAGACTTGTACGGTCTGTGCCCTGAGAGCACAGGTACAATCAAAGTAGGGTATACACAAAAAGCAGCAATATGAGTTATCTGTTGGGCAGACTGGATGGACCATGCAGGTCGTTTTCTGCCGTCATCTACTATGTTACTATGTTTTAATTACAAAGACCAATGACTGTATCATGTGAGCTGTTTTCCAATAGCTGCTGCCTCTGAGTTGATGGTTTGCCACTCTCAATGTTTTTGGTTTGCCTTTAGAAAATAGGCACCGTGGTATAAAAGATCTTCCCCTCCCCATGTAAATGGAGAGATAGCATTGGGAGGAGGGGGTGGAGGTGGGGAATGGACTTGGTGGGTTTGCTGAGCCCGTCCATCCAGAAAGGCATCCAGCCTCTCCCCGACTGGTTTCTGCGTCATACCAACCAGCAAGAAATCTTGAGTTCTGTAAAAAGCCCTGTGAGAGGTTCCATCTTTTTATTTTGGGCGATTTGAGGAATGTCGCTCAGCTATATTTATAACAGTTGGTCTGCAACTTTGGAATGCTTTGCCTCTAAGAGGCAGATGCACTAAACGTTTTTCATCGTTAAATGAGCCCTCGGGGAAGAATTTCCGATCCTTTCCATGCACTAAAGCCTATTTTTCGACGGTAGTAGCAGCTAACGAAAACGGAATGGAGATGAGCAATTAGTGTGAAAACCCATTGAACGACATGCACTAACCTTTTCGATTGCCTTTACGCAGGAAAAAGGCAGGAAAGGCAGGAAAACTAACGAGAGGTCTGGACCTCTCGTTAGGACAGCTCCGTGGCAGGAAAAAGTGTTAAGTGAAAAAATAAACAAACTTTGAGCCAATCCCAGCGCATTAGCAGAGCTAAAAGCGCTGTGATTGGTCCAAAGGACCTCAGAAATCACATAAAAAAATAAAAATAAAAAAAGGATCGGGAGGGGGCAAGGGCGCTCATCAGGAGCGTCCTGTACGGACGGCCTTGCCCCCCCCCCCCGCCGCTCCCCTTTCCGCCGCTCCCCCACCCCCCGAAAAAGCAAAATTGTAGCAGCCCCTGCCCCCCTCCCTTCCTCACTACTCTCAGCTCCGCTCCCGACATCCTCCGTCTGTGCCCCGCCCCCTTTGGGGGTCGTCGCCGCCATTCCCCTTCTCCATCGGGCCCCCCTCCCTCTTACCGGGCCCGTGCAGCGCCTCTTCCTCTGTCCGAAGGCGCTGCACGGGCAAGAAGAACGCTGAATCAGCTGATGCCTGCCTTCGCGATAGAGCGTCTTTCTCCTCCTGGGCCCGCCCCTGTCTGACGTCAGTAACCTACGTAGGTTACTGACGTCAGACAGGGGCGGGCCCAGGAGGAGAAAGACGCTCTATCGCGAAGGCAGGCATCAGCTGATTCAGCGTTCTTCTTGCCCGTGCAGCGCCTTCGGACAGAGGAGAGAGGCGCTGCACGGGCCCGGTAAGAGAAGGGGGGCCCGATGGAGAAGGGGAATGGCGGCGACGATCCCCAAAGGGGGCGGGGCACAGACGGAGGATGTCGGGAGGCGGAGCTGAGAGTAGTGAGGAAGGGAGGGGGCAGGGGCTTCTACAAGTTTGCTTTTTCGGGGTGGGGGGCAGCGGAAAGTGGGACAGCGGGGGGGGGGCAAGGCCGTCCGTACAGGACGCTCCTGATGAGCGCCCTTGCCCCCTCCCGATCCTTTTTTTATTTTATTTTTTATGTGATTTCTGAGGTCCTTTGGACCAATCACAGCGCTTTTAGCTCTGCTAATGCGCTGGATTGGCTCAAAGTTTGTTTATTTTTTCACTTAACACTTTTTCCTGCCACGGAGCTGTCCTAACGAGAGGTCCAGACCTCTCGTTAGTTTTCTGCCTTTTTCCTGCCTTTTTCCTGCGTAAAGGCAATCGGAAAAGGTTAGTGCATGTCGTTTCAATGGGTTTTCACACTAATTGCTCATCTCCATTCCGTTTTCGTTAGCTGCTACTACCGTCGAAAAATAGGCTTTAGTGCATGGAAAGGATCGGAAATTCTTCCCGAGGGCTCATTTAACGATGAAAACGTTTAGTGCATCTGCCTCTTAGAGGCAAAGCATTCCAAAGTTGCAGACCAACTGTTATAAATATGCTGAGCGACATTCCTCAAATCGCCCAAAATAAAAAGATGGAACCTCTCACAGGGCTTTATTTACAGAACTCAAGATTTCTTGCTGGTTGGTATGACGCAGAAACCAGTCGGGAGAGGCTGGATGCCTTTCTGGATGGACGCTCAGCAAACCCACCAAGTCCCATTCCCCACCTCCACCCCCTCCTCCCAATGCTATCTCTCCATTTACATGGGGAGGGGGGAAGATCATTTTATAACACGGTGCCTATTTTCTAAAGGCAAACCAAAAAACATTGAGAGTGGCAAACCATCAACTCAGAGGCAGCAGCTATTGGAAAACAGCTCACATGATACAGTCATTGGTCTTTGTAATTAAACATAGTAACATAGTAGATGACGGCAGAAACGACCTGCATGGTCCATCCAGTCTGCCCAACAAGATAACTCATATTTGCTGCTTTTTGTGTATACCCTACTTTGATTGTACCTGTGCTCTTCAGGGCACAGACCGTACAAGTCTGTCCAGCATTATCCCCCCTCCCAACCACCAGTCCCGCTGCCCACCACCGGCTCTGGCACAGACCGTATAAGTCTGCCCAGCGCTATCCCTGCCTCCCAACCACTATCCTGCCTCCCAACCACCAGCCCCGCCTCCCGATCTTGATCCCGATCCATTCCTTCGGCACAGGATTCCTTTATGCTTATCCCACGCATGTTTGAATTCCGTTACCGTTTTCATTTCCACCACCTCCCGCGGGAGGGCATTCCAAGCATCCACTACTCTCTCCATGAAAAAGGTAAAATTATGTATAATCATACCTGATAATTTTCTTTCCATTAATCATAGCTGATCAATCCATAGACTGGTGGGTTGTGTCCATCTACCAGCAGGTGGAGATAGAGAGCAAACTTTTGCCTCCCTATATGTGGTCATGTGCTGCCGGAAACTCCTCAGTATGTCGATATCAAAGCTCCATCCGCAGGACTCAGCACTTAGAGAATTACACCCACGAAGGGACACTCTGCCCAGCTCACCACCGCCGAAACGGGGAGGGGAATTAACCCAGCTCATCCCCACACAAGTGGGGGAGGGGAATCCGTCCAGCTCATCCCCGCGGAGCGGGGAGGGACACCACACCCGCCGATGCGGGGGGTGGCTTATCCTGCAACCGCAACCGCGGAGGAGCTGACTGACCCTAACACCGCCGAAGCGGGAGGGGTACAAAGCTGCCCTACAGCCGCACGAAGCGGGAGGGAGTGCCGGCAGAATTTATGTCTCAATCCAGCCCCGTAAAACGGAGGGGAGAGGAATGCAGCAGCTCACTGTAACACAAACTCGTCTCAACTCTTGAAGAATCCAAGTGAAAGAACTTGAACACGAAGTCTTTCTGAAATAACTGAAGACTAAACTTGAACCTGAAATGCAACTAGAATAAAAACAGATATCTGGGAGGGCTATGGATTGATCAGCTATGATTAATGGAAAGAAAATTATCAGGTATGATTATACATAATTTTACCTTCCATATCATCAAGCTGATCAATCCATAGACTGGTGGGATGTACCGAAGCAGTACTCACCCAGGGCGGACATTGAAATCCCTGACCTCAACACTGAAGCTCCAAACCGGGCCTCCGCCCGTGCAGCCACAGTCCAACGGTAATGCTTGGAGAATGTATGAGCCGAAGCCCAAGTTGCCGCCTTGCATATCTCTCCAAGGAGACGGATCCGGCCTCTGCCATCGAGGCCGCCTGAGCTCTCGTGGAGTGAGCCTTCTGGATAGGCGGCACCTTCCCCGCGGCCACATAAGCCGCTGCAATGGCTTCCTTGACCCATCTGCCACTGTAGGCTTAGCAGCCTGCAGACCCTTACGAGGACCTACAAACAGGACAACATGATCCGATTTCCGGAAATCATTGGTCACTTCCAAGTATCTGAAGATGACTCGTCTCACATCCAGATATTTAAGAGCAGAGTACTCCTCTGGGTAGTCCTCCCTACGAAAGGAA